>NC_054468.1:6373795-6703700 GCF_017639515.1 Carcharodon carcharias
CACTTACTGTCCAATTTCAGCATCGAGTCGTAGACTTTGCACTGGACCTGCCCGGTGCTCTGGGACACACAAGAGATCCAGAGCCCCTCATAAATTGACTGAGCTGTCACAATGTTCTCCCCAGCGTAAGAGGAAGTCTTCCATTGCGGCAGAGCTGTACTTGTAATAATCCCAATCCATCCAAGGAAAGCTAGAGCGAAACCCATTAACTGGAGTCCAGAATTAGCCATTTCGCGTTCTTAGCTGAAGCTGTGGAGAAAAAAAATCAGCCTGAACACCAGGTCAAAAATCCATTGAGCTCACTCAGATACTGAACACAGTCCTCCAGCCCCTCAATCAGATACTGAACACAATCCCCCAACCCCTCACTCAGATACTGAACACAATCCCCCAACCCCTCACTCAGATACAGAACACAATCCCCCAGCCACTCACTCAGATACTGAACACAATCCCAAAACCCCTCACTCAGATACTGAACAGAATCCCCCAACCCCTCACTCTGATACTGAACACAATCCCCCAGCCCCTCACTCAGATACTGAACACAATCCCCCAACCGCTCACTCAGATACTGAACACAATCCCCCAACCCCTCACTCAGATACTGAACGCAATCCCCCAGCCTCCCACTCAGATACTGAACACAATCCCCCAACCCCTCACTCAGATACTGAACACAATCCCCCAACCCCTCACTCAGATACTGAACACAATCCACCAATCCCTCACTCAAATACTGAACACAATACCCCAGCCCCTCAATCAGATACTGAACAAAATCCCCCAACCCCTCACTCAGATACTGAACACAATCCCCCAACCCCTCACTCAGATACTGAACACAATCCCCCAGCCCCTCACTCAGATACTGAACACAATCCCCCAGCCACTCACTCAGATACTGAACACAATCCCAAAACCCCTCACTCAGATACTGAACAGAATCCCCCAACCCCTCACTCTGATACTGAACACAATCCCCCAGCCCCTCACTCAGATACTGAACACAATCCCCCAACCGCTCACTCAGATACTGAACACAATCCGCCAACCCCTCACTCAGATACTGAACGCAATCCCCCAGCCTCCCACTCAGATACTGAACACAATCCCCCAACCCCTCACTCAGATACTGAACACAATCCCCCAACCCCTCACTCAGATACTGAACACAATCCACCAATCCCTCACTCAGATACTGAACACAATCCACCAATCCCTCACTCGAATACTGAACACAATACCCCAGCCCCTCAATCAGATACTGAACACAATCCCCCAACCCCTCACTCAGATACTGAACAAAATCCCCCAACCCCTCATTCAGATACTGAACACAATCCCCCAGCCCCTCACTCAGATACTGAACACAATCCCCCAGCCCCTCACTCAGATACTGAACACAATCCCCCAACCCCTCACTCAGATACTGAACACAATCCCCCAGCCCCTCACTCAGATACTGAACACAATCCCCCAGCCCCTCACTCAGATACTGAACACAATCCCCCAACCCCTCAGTCAGATACTGAACACAATCCCCCAACCCCTCACTCAGATACTGAACACAATCCCCCAACCCCTCACTCAAATACTGAACACAATCCCCAAACAACTCACTCAGATACTGAACACAATCCCCCAACCCCTCACTCAGATACTGAACACAATCCCCCAACCCCTCACTCAAATACTGAACACAATCCCCCAACCCCTCACTCAGATACTGAACACAATCCCCCAACCCCTCACTCAGATACTGAACACAATCCCCAACCACTCACTCAGATACTGAACACAATCCCCTAGACCCTCACGCAGATACTGAACACAAACCCCCAACACCTCACTCAGATACTGAACACAATGCCCCAACCTCTCACTCAGATACTGAACACAATCCCCCAACCCCTCACTCAGATACTGAACACAATCCCCCAGCCCCTCACTCAGATACTGAACACAATCCCCCAACCCCTCACTCAGATACTGAACACAATCCCCCAACCCCTCACTCAGATACTGAACACAATCCCCCAACCCCTCACTCAGATACTGAACACAATCCCCCAACCCCTCACTCAGATACTGAACACAATCCCCCAACCCCTCACTCAGATACTGAACACAATCCCCCAACCCCTCACTCAGATACTGAACACAATCCCCCAACCCCTCACTCAGATACTGAACACAATCCCCCAAACCCTCACTCAGATACTGAACACAATCCCCCAACCCCTCACTCAGATACAGAACACAATCCCCCAGACCCTCACTCAGATACTGAACACAATCCCCCAACCCCTCACTCAGATACTGAACACAATCCCCCAACCATCACTCAGATACTGAACACAATCCCCCAACACCTCACTCAGATACTGAACACAATCCCCCAACCCCTCACTCAGATACTGAACACAATCCCCCAGACCCTCACTCAGATACTGAACACAATCCCCCAACCCCTCACTCAGATACTGAACACAATCCCCCAACCAATCACTCAGATACTGAACACAATCCCCCAACACCTCATTCAGATACTGAACACAATCCCCCAACCCCTCACTCAGATACTGAACACAATCGCCCAACCCCTCAATCAGATACTGAACACAATCCCCCAACCGCTCACTCAGATACTGAACACAATCCCCCAACCCCTCACTCAGATACTGAACGCAATCCCCCAGCCTCCCACTCAGATACTGAACACAATCCCCCAACCCCTCACTCAGATACTGAACACAATCCCCCAACCCCTCACTCAGATACTGAACACAATCCACCAATCCCTCACTCAGATACTGAACACAATCCACCAATCCCTCACTCAAATACTGAACACAATACCCCAGCCCCTCAATCAGATACTGAACACAATCCCCCAACCCCTCAATCAGATACTGAACAAAATCCCCCAACCCCTCATTCAGATACTGAACACAATCCCCCAGCCCCTCACTCAGATACTGAACACAATCCCCCAGCCCCTCACTCAGATACTGAACACAATCCCCCAACCCCTCACTCAGATACTGAACACAATCCCCCAGCCCCTCACTCAGATACTGAACACAATCCCCCAGCCCCTCACTCAGATACTGAACACAATCCCCCAACCCCTCACTCAGATACTGAACACAATCCCCCAACCCCTCACTCAGATACTGAACACAATCCCCCAACCCCTCACTCAAATACTGAACACAATCCCCAAACCCCTCACTCAGATACTGAACACAATCCCCCAACCCCTCACTCAGATACTGAACACAATCCCCCAACCCCTCACTCAAATACTGAACACAATCCCCCAACCCCTCACTCAGATACTGAACACAATCCCCCAACCACTCACTCAGATACTGAACACAATCCCCTAGACCCTCACGCAGATACTGAACACAAACCCCCAACACCTCACTCAGATACTGAACACAATGCCCCAACCTCTCACTCAGATACTGAACACAATCCCCCAACCCCTCACTCAAAAACTGAACACAATCCCCCAACCCCTCACTCAGATACTGAACACAATCCCCCAACCCCACACTCAAATACAGAACACAATCCCCCAGCCCCTCACTCAGATACTGAACACAATCCCCCAACCCCTCACTCAGATACTGAACACAATCCCCCAACCCCTCACTCAGATACTGAACACAATCCCCCAACCCCTCACTCAGATACTGAACACAATCCCCCAACCCCTCACTCAGATACTGAACACAATCCCCCAGGCCCTCACTCAGATACTGAACACAATCCCCCAACCCCTCAGTCAGATACTGAACACAATCCCCCAACCCCTCAGTCAGATACTGAACACAATCCCCCAACCCCTCACTCAGATACTGAACACAATCCCGCAACCCCTCACTCAGATACTGAACACAATCCCCCAACCCCTCACTCAGATACTGAACACAATCCCCCAAACCCTCACTCAGATACTGAACACAATCCCCCAACCCCTCACTCAGATACTGAACACAATCCCCCAGACCCTCACTCAGATACTGAACACAATCCGCCAGACCCTCACTCAGATACTGAACACAATCCCCCAACCCCTCACTCAGATACTGAACACAATCCCCCAACCAATCACTCAGATACTGAACACAATCCCCCAACACCTCATTCAGATACTGAACACAATCCCCCAACCCCTCACTCAGATACTGAACACAATCGCCCAACCCCTCAATCAGATACTGAACACAATCCCCCAACCCCTCACTCAGATACTGAACACAATCCCCCAGCCCCTCACTCAGATACTGAACACAATCCTCCAGCCCCTCACTCAGATACTGAACACAATCCTCCAGCCCCTCACTCAGATACTGAACACAATCCCCCAACACCTCACACAGATACTGAAAACAATCCCCCAACCCCTCACTCAGATACTGAACACAATCCCCCAACCCCTCACTCAAATACTGAACACAATTCCCAAACCCCTCACTCAGATACTGAACACAATCGCCCAACCCCTCACTCAGATACTGAACACAATCCCCCAACCCCTCACTCAGATACTGAACACAATCCCCCAACCCCTCACTCAAATACTGAACACAATCCCCCAACCCCTCACTCAGATACTGAACACAATCCCCCAACCCCTCAGTCAAATACTGAACACAATCCCCCAGCCCCTCACTCAGATACTGAACACAATCCCCCAACCCCTCACTCAGATACTGAACACAATCCCCCAACCCCTCACTCAGATACAGAACACAATCCCCAAACCCCTCACTCAAATACTGAACACAATCCCCCAACCCGTCACTCAGATACTGAACACAATCCCCCAACCCCTCACTCAGATACTGAACACAATCCCCCAACCCCTCACTCAGATACTGAACACAATCCCCCAGCCCCTCACTCAGATACTGAACACAATCCCCCAGCCCCTCACTCAGATACTGAACACAATCCCCCAACCCCTCACTCAGATACTGAACACAATCCCCCAACCCCTCACTCAGATACTGAACACAATCCCCCAACCCCTCACTCAGATACTGAACACAATCCCCCAACCCCTCACTCAGATACTGAACACAATCCCCCAACCCCTTGAGCAAATACTGAACACAATCCCCCAACCCCTCACTCAGATACTGAACACAATTCCCCAGCCCCTCACTCAGATACTGAACACAATCCCCCAGCCCCTCACTCAGATACTGAACACAATCCCCTAGCCCCTCACTCAGATACTGAACACAATCCCCCAGCCCCTCACTCAGATACTGAACACAATCCCCTAGCCCCTCACTCAAATACTGAACACAATCCCCCAGCCCCTCACTCAGATACTGAACACAATCCCCCAACCCCTCACTCAGATACTGAACACAATCCCCCAACCCCTCACTCAGATACTGAACACAATCCCCCAACCCCTCACTCAGATACTGAACACAATCCCCCAGCCCCTCACTCAGATACTGAACACAATCCCCCAGCCCCACACTCAGATACTGAACACAATCCCCCAACCCCTCACTCAGATACTGAACACAATACCCCAGCCCATCACTCAGATACTGAACACAATCCCCCAACCCCTCACTCAGATACTGAACACAATCCCCCAACCCCTCACTCAGATACTGAACACAATCCCCCAACCCATCACTCAGAAACTGAACACAATCCCCCAACCCCTCACTCAAATACTGAACACAATCCCCAAACCCCTCAGTCAGATACTGAACACAATCCCCCAACCCCTCACTCAGATACTGAACACAATCGCCCAACCCCTCACTCAAATACTGAACAAAATCCCCCAACCCCTCACTCAGATACTGAACACAATCCCCCAACCCCTCACTCAATACTGAACACAATCCCCTAGACCTCTCACTCAATACTGAACACAATCCGCCCAACCCCTCACTCAAATACTGAACACAATCCCCCAAAACCTCACTCAGATACTGAACATAATCCCCCAACCCCTCACTCAGATACTGAACACAATCCCCCAACCCCTCACTCAGATAATGAACACAATCCCCCAACTCCTCACTCAGATACTGAACACAATTCCCCAACCCCTCACTCAGATACTGAACACAATCCCCCAACCCCTCACTCAGATACTGAACACAATCCCCCAACCCTCACTCAGATACTGAACACAATCCCCCAACCCCTCACTCAGATACTGAACACAATCCCCCAACCCCTCACTCAGATACTGAACACAATCCCCCAACCCCTCACTCAGATACTGAACACAATCCCCCAACCCCTCACTCAGATACTGAACACAATCCCCCAACCCCTCACTCAGATACTGAACACAATCCCCCAACCCCTCACTCAGATACTGAACACAATCCCCCAACCCCTCACTCAGATACTGAACACAATCCCCCAACCCCTCACTCAGATACTGAACACAATCCCCCAACCCCTCACTCAGATACTGAACACAATCCCCCAACCCCTCACTCAGATACTGAACACAATCCCCCAACCCCTCACTCAGATACTGAACACAATCCCCCAACCCCTCACTCAGATACTGAACACAATCCCCCAACCCCTCACTCAGATACTGAACACAATCCCCCAACCCCTCACTCAGATACTGAACACAATCCCCCAACCCCTCACTCAGATACTGAACACAATCCCCCAACCCCTCACTCAGATACTGAACACAATCCCCCAACCCCTCACTCAGATACTGAACACAATCCCCAACCCCTCACTCAGATACTGAACACAATCCCCCAACCCCTCACTCAGATACTGAACACAATCCCCCAACCCCTCACTCAGATACTGAACACAATCCCCCAACCCCTCACTCAGATACTGAACACAATCCCCCAACCCCTCACTCAGATACTGAACACAATCCCCCAACCCCTCACTCAGATACTGAACACAATCCCCCAACCCCTCACTCAGATACTGAACACAATCCCCCAACCCCTCACTCAGATACTGAACACAATCCCCAACCCCTCACTCAGATACTGAACACAATCCCCCAACCCCTCACTCAGATACTGAACACAATCCCCCAACCCCTCACTCAGATACTGAACACAATCCCCCAACCCCTCACTCAGATACTGAACACAATCCCCCAACCCCTCACTCAAATACTGAACACAATCCCCCAACCCCTCACTCAAATACTGAACACAATCCCCCAACCCCTCACTCAGATACTGAACACAATCCCCCAAACCCCTCACTCAGATACTGAACACAATCCCCCAACCCCTCACTCAGATACTGAACACAATCCCCCAACCCCTCACTCAGATACTGAACACAATCCCCCAACCCTCACTCAGATACTGAACACAATCCCCAACCCCTCACTCAAATACTGAACACAACCCCCAACCCCTCACTCAGATACTGAACACAATCCCCCAACACCTCACTCAGATACTGAACACAATCCCCCAACCCCTCACTCAGATACTGAACACAATCCCCCAGCCCCTCACTCAGATACTGAACACAATCCCCCAACCCCTCACTCAGATACTGAACACAATCCCCCAACCCCTCACTCAGATACTGAACACAATCCCCCAACCCCTCACTCAGATACTGAACACAATCCCCCAACCCCTCACTCAGATACTGAACACAATCCCCCAACCCCTCACTCAAATACTGAACACAATCCCCCAACCCCTCACTCAGATACTGAACACAATCCCCCAACCCCTCACTCAGATACTGAACACAATCCCCCAACCCCTCACTCAGATACTGAACACAATCCCCCAAGCCCCTCACTCAGATACTGAACACAATCCCCCAACCCCTCACTCAGATACTGAACACAATCCCCAAGCCCCTCACTCAAATACTGAACACAATCCCCCAGCCCCTCACTCAGATACTGAACACAATCCCCCAACCCCTCACTCAGATACTGAACACAATCCCCCAACCCCTCACTCAGATACTGAACACAATCCCCCAACCCCTCACTCAGATACTGAACACAATCCCCCAGCCCCTCACTCAGATACTGAACACAATCCCCCAGCCCCTCACTCAGATACTGAACACAATCCCCCAACCCCTCACTCAGATACTGAACACAATCCCCCACCCCCTCACTCAGATACTGAACACAATCCCCCAACCCCTCACTCAGATACTGAACACAATCCCCCAACCCCTCACTCAGATACTGAACACAATCCCCCAACCCATCACTCAGATACTGAACACAATCCCCCAACCCCTCACTCAAATACTGAACACAATCCCCAAACCCCTCAGTCAGATACTGAACACAATCCCCCAACCCCTCACTCAGATACTGAACACAATCGCCCAACCCCTCACTCAAATACTGAACAAAATCCCCCAACCCCTCACTCAGATACTGAACACAATCCCCCAACCCCTCACTCAAATACTGAACACAATCCCCTAGACTCTCACACAAATACTGAACACAATCCGCCAACCCCTCACTCAAATACTGAACACAATCCCCCAACACCTCACTCAGATACTGAACACAATCCCCCAACCCCTCACTCAGATACTGAACACAATCCCCCAACCCCTCACTCAGATAATGAACACAATCCCCCAACTCCTCACTCAGATACTGAACACAATTCCCCAACCCCTCACTCAAATACTGAACACAATCCCCCAACCCCTCACTCAGATACTGAACACAATCCCCCAACACCTCACTCAGATACTGAACACAATGACCCAACTTCTCACTCAGATACTGAACACAATCCCCCAACCCCTCACTCAGATACTGAACACAATCCCCCAACCCCTCACTCAGATACTGAACACAATCCCCCAACCCCTCACTCAGATACTGAACACAATCCCCCAGACCCTCACTCAGATACTGAACACAATCCCCCAGCCCCTCACTCAGATACTGAACACAATGGCCCAACCCCTCACTCAGATACTGAACCCAAACCCCCAACCCCTCACTCAGATACTGAACACAATCCCCCAACCCCTCACTCAGATACTGAACACAATCCCCCAACCCCTCACTCAGATACTGAACACAATCCCCCAACCCCTCACTCAGATACTGAACACAATCCCCCAGCCCCTCACTCAGATACTGAACACAATCCCCCAGCCCCTCACTCAGATACTGAACACAATCCCCCAACCCCTCACTCAGATACTGACACAATCCCCCAACCCCTCACTCAAATACTGAACACAATCCCCAACCCCTCACTCAGATACTGAACACAATCCCCCAACCCCTCACTCAGATACTGAACACAATCCCCCAACCCCTCACTCAGATACTGAACACAATCCCCCAACCCTCACTCAAATACTGAACACAATCCCCCAACCCCTCACTCAGATACTGAACACAATCCCCCAGCCCCTCACTCAGATACTGAACACAATCGCCCAACCCCTCACTCAGATACTGAACACAATCCCCCAACCCCTCACTCAGATACTGAACACAATCCCCCAACCCCTCACTCAGATACTGAACACAATTCCCCAACCCCTCACTCAGATACTGAACACAATCCCCCAACCCCTCACTCAGATACTGAACACAATCCCCCAACCCCTCACTCAGATACTGAACACAATCCCCCAACCCCTCACTCAGATACTGAACACAATCCCCCAACCCCTCACTCAGATACTGAACACAATCCCCCAACCCCTCACTCAGATACTGAACACAATCCCCAGACCCTCACTCAGATACTGAACACACAATCCCCCAGCCCTCACTCAGATACTGAACACAATCCCCAACCCTCACTCAGATACTGAACACAATCCCCCAGCCCCTCACTCAGATACTGAACACAATCCCCCAACCCCTCACTCAGATACTGAACACAATCCCCCAACCCCTCACTCAGATACTGAACACAATCCCCCAACCCTCACTCAGATACTGAACACAATCCCCCAAGCCCCTCACATCAGATACTGAACACAATCCCCCAGCCCCTCACTCAGATACTGAACACAATCCCCCAGACCCCTCACTCAGATACTGAACACAATCCCCCAACCCCTCACTCAGATACTGAACACAATCCCCCAACCCCTCACTCAGATACTGAACACAATCCCCAGCCCCTCACTCAGATACTGAACACAATCCCCCAGACCCCTCACTCAGATACTGAACACAATCCCCCAACCCCTCACTCAGATACTGAACACAATCCCCCACCCCTCACTCAGATACTGAACACAATCCCCCAACCCCTCACTCAGATACTGAACACAATCCCCCAACCCCTCACTCAGATACTGAACACAATCCCCCAACCCCTCACTCAGATACTGAACACAATCCCCCAGCCCCTCACTCAGATACTGAACACAATCCCCAACCCCTCACTCAGATACTGAACACAATCCCCCAACCCCTCACTCAGATACTGAACACAATCCCCCAACCCCTCACTCAGATACTGAACACAATCCCCCAACCCCTCACTCAGATACTGAACACAATCCCCCAACCCCTCACTCAGATACTGAACACAATCCCCCAACCCCTCACTCAAGATACTGAACACAATCCCCCAACCCCTCACTCAGATACTGAACACAATCCCCCAACCCCTCACTCAGATACTGAACACAATCCCCCAACCCCTCACTCAGATACTGAACACAATCCCCCAACCCCTCACTCAGATACTGAACACAATCCCCCAACCCCTCACTCAGATACTGAACACAATCCCCCAACCCCTCACTCAGATACTGAACACAATCCCCCAACCCCTCACTCAGATACTGAACACAATCCCCCAACCCCTCACTCAGATACTGAACACAATCCCCAACCCCTCACTCAGATACTGAACACAATCCCCCAACCCCTCACTCAGATACTGAACACAATCCCCCAACCCCTCACTCAGATACTGAACACAATCCCCCAACCCCTCACTCAGATACTGAACACAATCCCCCAACCCCTCACTCAGATACTGAACACAATCCCCCAACCCCTCACTCAGATACTGAACACAATCCCCCAACCCCTCACTCAGATACTGAACACAATCCCCCAACCCCTCACTCAAATACTGAACACAATCCCCCAACCCCTCACTCAGATACTGAACACAATCCCCCAACCCCTCACTCAGATACTGAACACAATCCCCCAACCCCTCACTCAGATACTGAACACAATCCCCCAACCCCTCACTCAGATACTGAACACAATCCCCCAACCCCTCACTCAGATACTGAACACAATCCCCAACCCCTCACTCAGATACTGAACACAATCCCCAACCCCTCACTCAGATACTGAACACAATCCCCCAACCCCTCACTCAGATACTGAACACAATCCCCCAACCCCTCACTCAGATACTGAACACAATCCCCCAACCCCTCACTCAGATACTGAACACAATCCCCCAACCCCTCACTCAGATACTGAACACAATCCCCCAACCCCTCACTCAGATACTGAACACAATCCCCCAACCCCTCACTCAGATACTGAACACAATCCCCCAACCCCTCACTCAGATACTGAACACAATCCCCCAACCCCTCACTCAGATACTGAACACAATCCCCCAACCCCTCACTCAGATACTGAACACAATCCCCAACCCCTCACTCAGATACTGAACACAATCCCCAACCCCTCACTCAGATACTGAACACAATCCCCCAAGCCCCTCACTCAGATACTGAACACAATCCCCCAACCCCTCACTCAGATACTGAACACAATCCCCCAACCCTCACTCAGATACTGAACACAATCCCCCAACCCCTCACTCAGATACTGAACACAATCCCCCAACCCCTCACTCAGATACTGAACACAATCCCCCAACCCCTCACTCAGATACTGAACACAATCCCCCAACCCCTCACTCAGATACTGAACACAATCCCCCAACCCCTCACTCAGATACTGAACACAATCCCCCAACCCCTCACTCAGATACTGAACACAATCCCCCAACCCCTCACTCAGATACTGAACACAATCCCCCAACCCCTCACTCAGATACTGAACACAATCCCCCAACCCCTCACTCAGATACTGAACACAATCCCCCAACCCCTCACTCAGATACTGAACACAATCCCCCAGCCCCTCACTCAGATACTGAACACAATCCCCCAACCCCTCACTCAGATACTGAACACAATCCCCAACCCCTCACTCAGATACTGAACACAATCCCCCAACCCCTCACTCAGATACTGAACACAATCCCCCAACCCCTCACTCAGATACTGAACACAATCCCCCAACCCCTCACTCAGATACTGAACACAATCCCCCAACCCCTCACTCAGATACTGAACACAATCCCCCAGCCCCTCACTCAGATACTGAACACAATCCCCCAACCCCTCACTCAGATACTGAACACAATCCCCAACCCCTCACTCAGATACTGAACACAATCCCCCAACCCCTCACTCAGATACTGAACACAATCCCCCAACCCCTCACTCAGATACTGAACACAATCCCCCAACCCCTCACTCAGATACTGAACACAATCCCCCAACCCCTCACTCAATACTGAACACAATCCCCCAACCCCTCACTCAGATACTGAACACAATCCCCCAACCCCTCACTCAGATACTGAACACAATCCCCCAACCCCTCACTCAGATACTGAACACAATCCCCCAACCCCTCACTCAGATACTGAACACAATCCCCCAACCCCTCACTCAGATACTGAACACAATCCCCCAAACCCTCACTCAGATACTGAACACAATCCCCCAACCCCTCACTCAGATACTGAACACAATCCCCCAACCCCTCACTCAGATACTGAACACAATCCCCCAGCCCCTCACTCAGATACTGAACACAATCCCCCAACCCCTCACTCAGATACTAAACACAATCCCCCAACCCCTCACTCAGATACTGAACACAATCCCCCAACCCGTCACTCAGATACTGAACACAATCCCCCAACCCCTCACTCAGATACTGAACACAATCCCCCAACCCCTCACTCAGATACTGAACACAATCCCCCAACCCCTCACTCAGATACTGAACACAATCCCCCAACCCCTCACTCAGATACTGAACACAATCCCCCAACCCCTCACTCAGATACTGAACACAATCCCCCAACCCCTCACTCAGATACTGAACACAATCCCCCAACCCCTCACTCAGATACTGAACACAATCCCCCAACCCCTCACTCAGATACTGAACACAATCCCCCAGCCCCTCACTCCAGATACTGAACACAATCCCCCAACCCTCACTCAGATACTGAACACAATCCCCAACCCCTCACTCAGATACTGAACACAATCCCCAGACCCTCACTCATATACTGAACACAATCCCCCACCCCTCAATCAAGATACTGACACAATCCCCCATACCCCTCACTCAGATACTGAACACAATCCCCCAGACCCTCACTCAGATACTGAAACACAAATCCCCAACCCCTCACTCAGATACTGAACACAATCCCCCAACCCCTCAGCTCATATACTGAACACAATCCCCAAGCCCTCACTCAGAAACTGAACACAATCCCCCAACCCCTCACTCAAGATACTGAACACAATCCCCCAACCCCTCACTCAGATACTGACACAATCCCCCAACCCCTCACTCAGATACTGAACACAATCCCCAACCCCTCCACTCAGATACTGAACACAATCCCCCAACCCCTCACTCAGATACTGAACACAATCCCCCAACCCCTCACTCAGATACTGAACACAATCCCCCAACCCCTCACTCAGATACTGAACACAATCCCCCAGCCCCTCACTCAGATACTGAACACAATCCCCCAACCCCTCACTCAGATACTGAACACAATCCCCCAACCCCTCACTCAGATACTGAACACAATCCCCCAACCCCTCACTCAGATACTGAACACAATCCCCCAACCCCTCACTCAGATACTGAACACAATCCCCCAACCCCTCACTCAGATACTGAACACAATCCCCCAACCCCTCACTCAGATACTGAACACAATCCCCCAACCCCTCACTCAGATACTGAACACAATCCCCCAACCCCTCACTCAGATACTGAACACAATCCCCCAACCCCTCACTCAGATACTGAACACAATCCCCAACCCCTCACTCAGATACTGAACACAATCCCCCAGCCCCTCACTCAGATACTGAACACAATCCTCCAGCCCCTCACTCAGATACTGAACACAATCCCCCAACCCCTCACTCAGATACTGAAAACAATCCCCCAACCCCTCACTCAGATACTGAACACAATCCCCCAACCCCTCACTCAGATACTGAACACAATCCCCCAACCCCTCACTCAGATACTGAACACAATCCCCCAACCCCTCACTCAGATACTGAACACAATCCCCCAACCCCTCACTCAGATACTGAACACAATCCCCCAACCCCTCACTCAGATACTGAACACAATCCCCCAACCCCTCACTCAGATACTGAACACAATCCCCCAACCCCTCACTCAGATACTGAACACAATCCCCCAACCCCTCACTCAGATACTGAACACAATCCCCCAACCCCTCACTCAGATACTGAACACAATCCCCCAACCCCTCACTCAGATACTGAACACAATCCCCCAACCCCTCACTCAGATACTGAACACAATCCCCCAACCCCTCACTCAGATACTGAACACAATCCCCCAACCCCTCACTCAGATACTGAACACAATCCCCCAACCCCTCACTCAGATACTGAACACAATCCCCCAACCCCTCACTCAGATACTGAACACAATCCCCCAACCCCTCACTCAGATACTGAACACAATCCCCCAACCCCTCACTCAGATACTGAACACAATCCCCCAACCCCTCACTCAGATACTGAACACAATCCCCAACCCCTCACTCAGATACTGAACACAATCCCCCAACCCCTCACTCAGATACTGAACACAATCCCCCAACCCCTCACTCAGATACTGAACACAATCCCCCAACCCCTCACTCAGATACTGAACACAATCCCCCAACCCCTCACTCAGATACTGAACACAATCCCCCAACCCCTCACTCAGATACTGAACACAATCCCCCAACCCTCACTCAGATACTGAACACAATCCCCCAACCCCTCACTCAGATACTGAACACAATCCCCCAACCCCTCACTCAGATACTGAACACAATCCCCCAACCCCTCACTCAGATACTGAACACAATCCCCCAACCCCTCACTCAGATACTGAACACAATCCCCCAACCCCTCACTCAGATACTGAACACAATCCCCCAACCCCTCACTCAGATACTGAACACAATCCCCCAACCCCTCACTCAGATACTGAACACAATCCCCCAACCCCTCACTCAGATACTGAACACAATCCCCCAACCCCTCACTCAGATACTGAACACAATCCCCCAACCCCTCACTCAGATACTGAACACAATCCCCCAACCCCTCACTCAGATACTGAACACAATCCCCCAACCCCTCACTCAGATACTGAACACAATCCCCCAAGCCCCTCACTCAGATACTGAACACAATCCCCCAACCCCTCACTCAGATACTGAACACAATCCCCCAACCCCTCACTCAGATACTGAACACAATCCCCCAACCCCTCACTCAGATACTGAACACAATCCCCCAACCCCTCACTCAGATACTGAACACAATCCCCCAACCCCTCACTCAGATACTGAACACAATCCCCCAACCCCTCACTCAGATACTGAACACAATCCCCCAACCCCTCACTTCAGATACTGAACACAATCCCCCAACCCCTCACTCAGATACTGAACACAATCCCCCAACCCCTCACTCAAATACTGAACACAATCCCCCAACCCCTCACTCAGATACTGAACACAATCCCCCAACCCCTCACTCAAATACTGAACACAATCCCCCAACCCCTCACTCAGATACTGAACACAATCCCCAACCCCTCACTCAAATACTGAACACAATCCCCCAACCCCTCACTCAGATACTGAACACAATCCCCCACCCCTCACTCAGATACTGAACACAATCCCCAACCCCCACTCAGATACTGAACACAATCCCCCAACCCCTCACTCAGATACTGAACACAATCCCCCTAACCCCTCACTCAGATACTGAACACAATCCCCCAACCCCTCACTCAGATACTGAACACAATCCCCCAACCCCTCACTCAGATACTGAACACAATCCCCCAACCCCTCACTCAGATACTGAACACAATCCCCCAACCCCTCACTCAGATACTGAACACAATCCCCCCAACCCCTCACTCAGATACTGAACACAATCCCCAACCCCTCACTCAGATACTGAACACAATCCCCCAACCCCTCACTCAGATACTGAACACAATCCCCCAACCCCTCACTCAGATACTGAACACAATCCCCCAACCCCTCACTCAGATACTGAACACAATCCCCCAACCCCTCACTCAGATACTGAACACAATCCCCCAACCCCTCACTCAGATACTGAATCACAATCCCCCAACCCCTCACTCAGATACTGAACACAATCCCCAGACCCCTCACTCAGATACTGAACACAATCCCCCAACCCCTCACTCAGATACTGAACACAATCCCCAAACCCCTCACTCAGATACTGAACACAATCCCCCAACCCCTCACTCAGATACTGAACACAATCCCCCAACCCCTCACTCAGAATACTGAACACAATCCCCCAACCCCTCACTCAGATACTGAACACAATCCCCCAACCCCTCACTCAGATACTGAACACAATCCCCCAACCCCTCACTCAGATACTGAACACAATCCCCCAACCCCTCCTCAGATACTGAACACAATCCCCCAACCCCTCACTCAGATACTGAACACAATCCCCCAACCCCTCACTCAGATACTGAACACAATCCCCAACCCCTCACTCAGATACTGAACACAATCCCCCAACCCCTCACTCAGATACTGAACACAATCCCCCAACCCCTCACTCAGATACTGAACACAATCCCCCAACCCCTCACTCAGATACTGAACACAATCCCCCAACCCCTCACTCAGATACTGAACACAATCCTCCAGCCCCTCACTCAGATACTGAACACAATCCCCCAACCCCTCACTCAAATACTGAACACAATCCTCCAGCCCCTCACTCAGATACTGAACACAATCCCCCAACCCCTCACTCAGATACTGAACACAATCCCCCAACCCCTCACTCAGATACTGAACACAATCCACCAACCCCTCACTCAAATACTGAACACAATCCCCCAACCCCTCACTCAGATACTGAACACAATCCCCCAACCCCTCACTCAAATACTGAAAACAATCCCCCAACCCCTCATCAGATACTGAACACAATCCCCCACCCCCTCACTCAGATACTGAACACAATCCCCCAACCCCTCACTCAGATACTGAACACAATCCCCCAACCCCTCACTCAGATACTGAACACAATCCCCCAACCCCTCACTCAGATACTGAACACAATGCCCCAGACCCCTCACTCAGATACTGAACACAATCCCCCAACCCCTCACTCAGATACTGAACACAATCCCCCAACCCCTCACTCAGATACTGAACACAATCCCCCAACCCCTCAGCTCAGATACTGAACACATCCCCCAACCCCTCACTCAGATACTGAACACAATCCCCAACCCCTCACTCAGATACTGAACACAATCCCCCAACCCCTCACTCAGATACTGAACACAATCCCCCAACCCCTCACTCAGATACTGAACACAATCCCCCAACCCCTCACTCAAATACGGAACACAATCCCCCAACCCCTCACTCAGATACTGAACACAATCCCCCAACCCCTCACTCAGATACTGAACACAATCCCCCAACCCCTCAGTCAAATACTGAATACAATCCTCCAGCCCCTCATTCAGATACTGAACACAATCCCCCAACCCCTCACTCAAATACTGAACACAATCCCCCAACCCCTCACTCAGATACTGAACACAATCCCCCAACCCCTCACTCAGATACTGAAAACAATCCCCCAACCCCTTAGTCAAATACTGAACACAATGCCCCAGCCCCTCACTCAGATACTGAACACAATCCCCCAACCCCTCACTCAGATACTAAACACAATCCCCCAACCCCTCACTCAGATACTGAACACAATCCCCCAACCCCTCACTCAGATACTGAACACAATCCCCAAGCCCCTCACTCAGATACTGAACACAATCCCCCAACCCCTCACTCAGATACTGAACACAATCCCCAACCCCTCACTCAGATACTGAACACAATCCCCCAACCCCTCACTCAGATACTGAACACAATCCCCCAACCCCTCACTCAGATACTGAACACAATCCCCCAACCCCTCACTCAGATACTGAACACAATCCCCCAACCCCTCACTCAGATACTGAACACAATCCCCCAACCCCTCACTCAGATACTGAACACAATCCCCCAACCCCTCACTCAGATACTGAACACAATCCCCCAACCCCTCACTCAGATACTGAACACAATCCCCCAACCCCTCACTCAGATACTGAACACAATCCCCCAACCCCTCACTCAGATACTGAACACAATCCCCCAACCCCTCACTCAGATACTGAACACAATCCCCCAACCCCTCACTCAGATACTGAACACAATCCCCCAACCCCTCACTCAGATACTGAACACAATCCCCCAACCCCTCACTCAGATACTGAACACAATCCCCCAACCCCTCACTCAGATACTGAACACAATCCCCCAACCCCTCACTCAGATACTGAACACAATCCCCCAACCCCTCACTCAGATACTGAACACAATCCCCCAACCCCTCACTCAGATACTGAACACAATCCCCCAACCCTCACTCAGATACTGAACACAATCCCCAGACCCCTCACTCAGATACTGAACACAATCCCCCAGCCCCTCACTCAGATACTGAACACAATCCCCAACCCCTCACTCAGATACTGAACACAATCCCCCAACCCCTCACTCAGATACTGAACACAATCCCCAACCCCTCACTCAGATACTGAACACAATCCCCCAGCCCCTCACTCAGATACTGAACACAATGGCCCAACGCCTCACTCAGATACTGTACCCAAACCCCCAACCCCTCACTCAGATACTGAACACAATCCCCCAGCCCCTCACTCAGATACTGAACATAATCCTCCAGCCCCTCACTCAGATACTGAACACAATCCACCAACCCCTCACTCAAAAACTGAACACAATCCCCTAGACTCTCACTCAGATACTGAACACAATCCCCCAGCCCCTCACTCAAATACTGAACTCAATACACCAGCCCCTCACTCAGATACTGAACACAATCCCCCAACCCCTCACTCAGATACTGAACACAATCCCCCAACCCCTCACTCAGATACTGAACACAATCCCCCAACCCCTCACTCAGATACTGAACACAATCCCCCAACCCCTCATTCAGATACTGAACACAATCCCCCAACCCCTCACTCAAATACTGAACACAATCCCCCAACCCCTCACTCAGATACTGAACACAATCCCCCAACCCCTCACTCAGATACTGAACACAATCCCCCAACCCCTCACTCAGATACTGAACACAATCCCCCAACCCCTCACTCAAATACTGAACACAATCCCCCAACCCCTAACTCAAATACTGAACACAATCCCCTAGCCCCTCACTCAAATACTGAACACAATGCCCCAGCTGCTCACTCAGATACTGAACACAATCCCCCAACCCCTCACTCAGATACTGAACACAATCCCCCAACCCCTCACTCAGATACGGAACACAAACCCCCAACCCCTCACTCAGATACTGAACACAATCCCCCAACCCCTCACTCAGATACTGAACACAATCCCCCAACCCCTCACTCAGATATTGAACACAATCCCCCAGCCCCTCACTCAAATACTGAACACAATCCGCCAACCCCTCACTCAAATGCTGAACACAATCCCCCAACCCCTCACTCAGATACTGAACACAATCCCCCAACCCCTCACTCAAATATTGAACACAATCCACCAACCCCTCACTCAGATACTGAACACAATCCCCCAGCCCCTCACTCAGATACTGAACACAATCCCCCAGCCCCTCACTCAGATACTGAACACAATCCCTCAACCCATCACTCAGATACTGAACACAATCCCCCAACCCCTCACTCAGATACTGAACACAATCCCCCAACCCCTCACTCAGATACTGAACACAATCCCCCAACCCCTCACTCAGATACTGAACACAATCCCCCAACCCCTCACTCAGATACTGAACACAATCCCCCAGCCCCTCACTCAGATACTGAACACAATCCCCCAGCCCCTCACTCAGATACTGAACACAATCCCCCAACCCCTCACTCAGATACTGAACACAATCCCCCAACCCCTCACTCAGAAACTGAACACAATCCCCCAACCCCTCACTCAGATACTGAACACAATCCCCCAGACCCCTCACTCAGATACTGAACACAATCCCCCAGCCCCTCACTCAGATACTGAACACAATCCCCCAACCCCTCACTCAAATACTGAACACAATCCCCTAGCCCTCACTCAGATACTGAACACAATCCCCCCAACCCCTCACTCAGATACTGAACACAATCCCCCAACCCCCTCACTCAGATACTGAACACAATCCCCCAACCCCTCACTCAGATACTGAACACAATCCCCCAACCCCTCACTCAGATACTGAACACAATCCCCCAACCCCTCACTCAGATACTGAACACAATCCCCCAACCCCTCACTCAGATACTGAACACAATCCCCCAACCCCTCACTCACATACTGAACATAATCCCCCAACCCCTCACTCAGATACTGAACACAATCCCCCAACCCCTCACTCAGATACTGAACACAATACCCAGCCCCTCACTCAGATACTGAACACAATCCCCCAGCCCCACACTCAGAAACTGAACACAATCCCCCAACCCCTCACTGAGATACTGAACACAATCCCCCAACCCCTCACTCAGATACTGAACACAATCCCCCAACCCCTCACTCAGATACTGAACACAATCCCCCAACCCCTCACTCAGATACTGAACACAATCCCCCAACCCCTCACTCAGATACTGAACACAATCCGCCCAACCCCTCACTCAGATACTGAACACAATCCCCCAACCCCTCACTCAGATACTGAACACAATCCCCCAACCCCTCACTCAGATACTGAACACAATCCCCCAACCCCTCACTCAGATACTGAACACAATCCCCAACCCCTCACTCAGATACTGAACACAATCCCCCAACCCCTCACTCAGATACTGAACACAATCCCCCAACCCCTCACTCAGATACTGAACACAATCCCCCAACCCCTCACTCAGATACTGAACACAATCCCCCAACCCCTCACTCAGATACTGAACACAATCCCCCAACCCCTCACTCAGATACTGAACACAATCCCCCAACCCCTCACTCAGATACTGAACACAATCCCCCAACCCCTCACTCAGATACTGAACACAATCCCCCAACCCCTCACTCAGATACTGAACACAATCCCCCAACCCCTCACTCAGATACTGAACACAATCCCCCAACCCCTCACTCAAATACTGAACACAATCCCCCAACCCCTCACTCAGATACTGAACACAATCCCCAACCCCTCACTCAGATACTGAACACAATGCCCCCAGCTGCCTCACTCAGATACTGAACACAATCCCCCAACCCCTCACTCAGATACTGAACACAATCCCCCAACCCCTCACTCAGATACTGAACACAATCCCCCAACCCCTCACTCAGATACTGAACACAATCCCCCAACCCCTCACTCAGATACTGAACACAATCCCCCAACCCCTCACCTCAGATACTGAACACAATCCCCCAGCCCCTCACTCAGAATACTGAACACAATCCCGCCAACCCCTCACTCAAATGCTGAACACAATCCCCCAACCCCTCACTCAGATACTGAACACAATCCCCCAACCCCTCACTCAAATATTGAACACAATCACCAACCCCTCACTCAGATACTGAACACAATCCCCCAGCCCCTCACTCAGATACTGAACACAATCCCCCAGCCCCTCACTCAGATACTGAACACAATCCCTCAACCCATCACTCAGATACTGAACACAATCCCCTCAACCCCTCACTCAGATACTGAACACAATCCCCCAACCCCTCACTCAGATACTGAACACAATCCCCCAACCCCTCACTCAGATACTGAACACAATCCCCCAACCCCTCACTCAGATACTGAACACAATCCCCCAACCCCTCACTCAATACTGAACACAATCCCCCATCCCCTCACTCAGATACTGAACACAATCCCCCAACCCCTCCACTCAGATACTGAACACAATCCCCCAGCCCCTCACTCAGATACTGAACACAATCCCCCAACCCCTCACTCAGATACTGAACACAATCCCCCAACCCCTCACTCAGATACTGAACACAATCCCCCTAGCCCCTCACTCAGATACTGAACACAATCCCCCCAAGCCCCTCACTCAATACTGAACACAATCCCCCAACCCCTCACTCAGATACTGAACACAATCCCCCAACCCCTCACTCAGATACTGAACACAATCCCCCAACCCCTCACTCAGATACTGAACACAATCCCCCAACCCCTCACTCAGATACTGAACACAATCCCCCAACCCCTCACTCAGATACTGAACACAATCCCCCAACCCCTCACTCAGATACTGAACACAATCCCCCAACCCCTCACTCAGATACTGAACACAATCCCCCAACCCCTCACTCAGATACTGAACACAATCCCCCAACCCCCTCACTCAAATACTGAACACAATCCCCCAACCCCTCACTCAGATACTGAACACAATCCCCCAAGCCCCTCACTCAGATACTGAACACAATCCCCCAACCCCTCACTCAGATACTGAACACAATCCCCCAACCCCTCACTCAGATACTGAACACAATCCCCAACCCCTCACTCAGATACTGAACACAATCCCCAACCCCTCACTCAGATACTGAACACAATCCCCCAACCCCTCACTCAGATACTGAACACAATCCCCCAACCCCTCACTCAGATACTGAACACAATCCCCCAAGCCCCTCACTCAGATACTGAACACAATCCCCAACCCCTCACTCAGATACTGAACACAATCCCCCAACCCCTCACTCAGATACTGAACACAATCCCCCAACCCCTCACTCAGATACTGAACACAATCCCCCAACCCCTCACTCAGATACTGAACACAATCCCCCAACCCCTCACTCAGATACTGAACACAATCCCCAACCCCTCACTCAGATACTGAACACAATCCCCCAACCCCTCACTCAAATACTGAACACAATCCCCCAACCCCTCACTCAGATACTGAACACAATCCCCCAACCCCTCACTCAGATACTGAACACAATCCCCCAACCCCTCACTCAGATACTGAACACAATCCCCCACCCCCTCACTCAGATACTGAACACAATCCCCAACCCCCTCACTCAGATACTGAACACAATCCCCCAACCCCTCACTCAGATACTGAACACAATCCCCCAACCCCTCACTCAAATACTGAACACAATCCCCCAACCCCTCACTCAGATACTGAACACAATCCCCCAACCCCTCACTCAGAATACTGAACACAATCCCCCAACCCCTCACTCAGATACTGAACACAATCCCCCAACCCCTCACTCAGATACTGAACACAATCCCCCAACCCCTCACTCAGAATACTGAACACAATCCCCCAACCCCTCACTCAGATACTGAACACAATCCCCCAACCCCTCACTCAGAATACTGAACACAATCCCCCAACCCCTCACTCAGATACTGAACACAATCCCCCAACCCCTCACTCAGATACTGAACACAATCCCCCAACCCTCACTCAGATACTGAACACAATCCCCCAACCCCTCACTCAGATACTGAACACAATCCCCACTCCTCACTCAGATACTGAACACAATCCCCCAACCCCTCACTCAGATACTGAACACAATCCCCCAACCCCTCACTCAGATACTGAACACAATCCCCCAACCCCTCACTCAGATACTGAACACAATCCCCCAACCCCTCACTCAGATACTGAACACAATCCCCCAACCCCTCACTCAGATACTGAACACAATCCCCCAACCCCTCACTCAAATACTGAACACAATCCGCCAACCCCTCACTCAAATGCTGAACACAATCCCCCAACCCCTCACTCAGATACTGAACACAATCCCCCAACCCCTCACTCAAATATTGAACACAATCCACCAACCCCTCACTCAGATACTGAACACAATCCCCCAGCCCCTCACTCAGATACTGAACACAATCCCCCAACCCCTCACTCAGATACTGAACACAATCCCTCAACCCATCACTCAGATACTGAACACAATCCCCCAACCCCTCACTCAGATACTGAACACAATCCCCCAACCCCTCACTCAGATACTGAACACAATCCCCCAACCCCTCACTCATATACTGAACACAATCCCCCAGCCCCTCACTCAGGTACTGAACACAATCCCTCAGCCCCTCACTCAGATACTGAACACAATCCCCCAACCCCTCACTCAGATACTGAACACAATCCCCCAACCCCTCACTCAGAAACTGAACACAATCCCCCAGCCCCTCACTCAGATACTGAACACAATCCCCCAACCCCTCATTCAGATACTGAACACAATCCCCCAGCACGTCACTCAGATACTGAACACAATTCCCCAACCCCTCACAAAAATACTGAACACAATCCCCCAACCCCTCACTCAAATACTGAACACAATCCCCCAACCCCTCACTCAGATACTGAACACAATCCCCCAAACCCCTCACTCAAATACTGAACACAATCCCCCAACCCCTCACTCAAATACTGAACACAATCCCCCAACCCCTCACTCAGGTACTGAACAAAATCCCCCAAGCCCTCACTCAGATACTGAACACAATCCCCCAACCCCTCACGCAAATACTGAACACAATCCCCCAACCCCTCACTCAAATACTGAACACAATTCCCCAACCCCTCACTCAAATACTGAACACAATTCCCCAACCCCTCACTCAGATACTGAACAAAATCCCCCAAGCCCTCACTCAGATACTGAACACAATCCCCCAACCCCTCACGCAAATAGTGAACACAATCCCCCAACCCCTCACTCAAATACTGAACACAATTCCCCAACCCCTCACTCAGATACTGAACACAATCCCACAACCCCTCACTCAGATACTGAACACAATCCCCCAACCCCTCACTGAGATACTGAACACAATCCCCCAACCCCTCACTCAAATACTGAACACAATCCCCCAACCCCTCACTCAGATACTGAACACAATCCCCCAACCCCTCAGTCAAATACTGAACACAATCCCCCAGCCCCTCACTCATATACTGAACACAATCCCCCAACCTCTCACTCAGATACTGAACACAATCCCCCAACCCCTCACTCAGATACTGAACACAATCCCCCAACACCTCACTCAAATACTGAACACAATCCCCCAACACCTCACTCAAATACTGAACACAATCCCCCAACCCCTCACTCAGATACTGAACACAATCCCCCAACCCCTCACTCAGATACTGAACACAATCCCCCAACCCCTCACTCAGATACTGAACACAATTCCCCAACCCCTCACTCAGATACTGAACACAATCCCACAACCCCTCACTCAGATACTGAACACAATCCCCCAACCCCTCACTCAGATACTGAACACAATCCCCCAACCCCTCACTCACATACTGAACACAATCCCCCAACCCCTCACTCAGATACTGAACACAATCCCCCAACCCCTCACTCAGATACTGAACACAATCCCCCAAGCCCCTCACTCAGATACTGAACACAATCCCCCAACCCTCTCACTCAGATACTGAACACAATCCCCCAACCCCTCACTCAGATACTGAACACAATCCCCCAACACCTCACTCAAATACTGAACACAATCCCCCAACACCTCACTCAAATACTGAACACAATCCCCCAACCCCTCACTCAGATACTGAACACAATCCCCCAACCCCTCACTCAGATACTGAACACAATCCCGCAGCCCCTCACTCAGATACTGAACACAATCCCGCAGCCCCTCACTCAGATACTGAACACAATCCCCCAGCCCCTCACTCAGATACTGAACACAATCCCCCAACCCCTCATTCAGATACTGAACACAATCCCCCAACCCCTCACTCAGATACTGAACACAATCCCCCAACCCCTCACTCAGATACTGAACACAATCCCACAACCCCTCACTCAGATACTGAACACAATCCCCCAACCCCTCACTCAGATACTGAACACAATCCCCCAACCCCTCACTCAAATACTGAACACAATCCCCCATCCCCTCACTCAGATACTGAACACAATCCCCCAACCCCTCAGTCAAATACTGAACACAATCCCCCAACCCCTCATTCAGATACTGAACACAATTCCCCAACCCCTCACTCAGATACTGAACACAATCCCCCAACCCCTCACTCAGATACTGAACACAATCCCCCAACCCCTCACTCAGATACTGAACACAATCCCCCAGCCCCTCACTCAGATACTGAACACAATCCTCCAGCCCCTCACTCAGATACTGAACACAATCCACCAACCCCTCACTCAAAAACTGAACACAATCCCCTAGACTCTCACTCAGATACTGAACACAATCCCCCAGCCCCTCACTCAAATACTGAACTCAATACACCAGCCCCTCACTCAGATACTGAACACAATCCCCCAACCCCTCACTCAGATACTGAACACAATCCCCCAACCCCTCACTCAGATACTGAACACAATCCCCCAACCCCTCACTCAGATACTGAACACAATCCCCCAACCCCTCACTCAGATACTGAACACAATCCCCAAACCCCTCACTCAAATACTGAACACAATCCCCCAACCCCTCACTCAGATACTGAACACAATCCCCCAACCCCTCACTCAGATACTGAACACAATCCCCCAACCCCTCACTCAGATACTGAACACAATCCCCCAACCCCTCACTCAAATACTGAACACAATCCCCCAACCCCTAACTCAAATACTGAACACAATCCCCTAGCCCCTCACTCAAATACTGAACACAATGCCCCAGCTGCTCACTCAGATACTGAACACAATCCCCCAACCCCTCACTCAGATACTGAACACAATCCCCCAACCCCTCACTCAGATACTGAACACAATCCCCCAACCCCTCACTCAGATACTGAACACAATCCCCCAACCCCTCACTCAGATACTGAACACAATCCCCCAACCCCTCACTCAGATACTGAACACAATCCCCCAACCCCTCACTCAGATACTGAACACAATCCCCCAACCCCTCACTCAGATATTGAACACAATCCCCCAGCCCCTCACTCAAATACTGAACACAATCCGCCAACCCCTCACTCAAATACTGAACACAATCCCCCAACCCCTCACTCAGATACTGAACACAATCCCCCAACCCCTCACTCAAATATTGAACACAATCCACCAACCCCTCACTCAGATACTGAACACAATCCCCCAGCCCCTCACTCAGATACTGAACACAATCCCCCAGCCCCTCACTCAGATACTGAACACAATCCCTCAACCCATCACTCAGATACTGAACACAATCCCCCAACCCCTCACTCAGATACTGAACACAATCCCCCAACCCCTCACTCAGATACTGAACACAATCCCCCAACCCCTCACTCATATACTGAACACAATCCCCCAGCCCCTCACTCAGGTACTGAACACAATCCCTCAGCCCCTCACTCAGATACTGAACACAATCCCCCAACCCCTCGCTCAGATACTGAACACAATCCCCCAACCCCTCACTCAGAAACTGAACACAATCCCCCAGCCCCTCACTCAGATACTGAACACAATCCCCCAACCCCTCATTCAGATACTGAACACAATCCCCCAGCACCTCACTCAGATACTGAACACAATTCCCCAACCCCTCACTCAAATACTGAACACAATCCCCCAACCCCTCACTCAAATACTGAACACAATCCCCCAACCCCTCACTCAGATACTGAACACAATCCCCCAAACCCCTCACTCAAATACTGAACACAATCCCCCAACCCCTCACTCAAATACTGAACACAATCCCCCAACCCCTCACTCAGGTACTGAACAAAATCCCCCAAGCCCTCACTCAGATACTGAACACAATCCCCCAACCCCTCACGCAAATACTGAACACAATCCCCCAACCCCTCAGTCAAATACTGAACACAATTCCCCAACCCCTCACTCAAATACTGAACACAATTCCCCAACCCCTCACTCAGATACTGAACAAAATCCCCCATTCCCTCACTCAGATACTGAACACAATCCCCCAACCCCTCACGCAAATAGTGAACACAATCCCCCAACCCCTCACTCAAATACTGAACACAATTCCCCAACCCCTCACTCAGATACTGAACACAATCCCCCAACCCCTCACTCAGATACTGAACACAATCCCCCAACCCGTCACTCAGATACTGAACACAATCCCCCAACCCCTCACTCAGATACTGAACACAATCCCCCAACCCCTCACTCAGATACTGAACACAATCCCCCAACCCCTCACTCAGATACTGAACACAATCCCCCAACCCCTCACTCAGATACTGAACACAATCCCCCAACCCCTCACTCAGATACTGAACACAATCCCCCAACCCCTCACTCAGATACTGAACACAATCCGCAAACCCCTCACTCAGATACTGAACACAATCCCACAACCCCTCACTCAGATACTGAACACAATCCCCCAACCCGTCACTCAGATACTGAACACAATCCCCCAACCCCTCACTCAGATACTGAACCCAATCCCCCAACCCCTCACTCAGATACTGAACACA
Organism: Carcharodon carcharias; assembly: GCF_017639515.1. Lineage (NCBI taxonomy): Eukaryota > Metazoa > Chordata > Chondrichthyes > Lamniformes > Lamnidae > Carcharodon > Carcharodon carcharias. The sequence continues at coordinate 6,402,774 of NC_054468.1, forward strand.
ATCCCCCAGCCCCTCACTCAGATACAGGTGGGATTGTACCTGTCTCTGGCCGGATTTGAAGTGTTAAACGTTCCGAACGGGGAGCTGCTGCCGCTGATTTCTGGAGATGTACCTGTGTCGGTGAGGCGCACCTTTGGTGTGAATGAGGCGGATTCTGGCTCTGTTGCGCTTCCAGCGGTTCAGAGCAGCTGTAACCCTCTCACTCTGGGTTTCAGATCCACTCCCAGTCCGCGGGCGGGTTCTCAAGAAAACTCCACTTCACAGGAACCTCAACCAATAATAAAGCTGCAGCTAAAGCCACGGTGTGTGGCGGGTTTGTAACACCCCGATTACGTGAAACTTTTTTTTAAAAAAAATGCTGTGAACTCGAATGGAGCTTTTCTGGTTGTAAACGTGTGTTTCGAAGCTACTGGTGCAAGTAAGTGCTCATGTTACATAGACATGCCCTGGTGCTATCAGACCATCAACGCAGGAATAATTATTCACACACACACACACACACACAAGAATTAAGAGCAGGAGTAGGCCGTTCGGCCCCTCCAGCCTGTTCTACCACTGAATATGATCACAGCTGATCTGATTGATTAACACCACTTTCTTGCCTCACTCCCCATAACCGCGGACTTCCTTGTCAGCCACACACACACACACACACACACACACACATGTATATGTATTCTATTTACTGAAAAAAAAGTGGAGATGGTGGCATAGTCACTGCCTGGTAACCCAGAGTAATGCTCTGGGGATCTGGGTTCAAATACAAGTCTGGAATTAGAAGTCTAACGTTGACTGTGAAACCATTGTCGATTGTCATAAAAACCCACCTGGTTCACTAAAGCCCCTTTAGGGAAAGAAATCTGCCTTTCTTACCTGGTCCACAGCCATGTGGCTGATTCTTAAATGCCCCCTGAGCAATTAGGGATGGGCAACAAATGCCAACCTAGTCAGCAACACCACATCCAATCAATGAGTAAACTTTGAAAAGAGTGTAATTGTTGCGAATTAAAGTTGTTTTCAGTCCTCTTTCTCACTCCTCCCCAAACCTGAATGTGCCAATAGTCCAAATGGCCGTTGATGGTTTGGTTTGTGTGTGGGTGGCAACTGCAATAATCAGAATCATTCTGACCCACAAAACATGCAGTCCTGAATTACATTGAAATAGTTGGAATAAGAGGGGGAAGACCGGCTGCTTCACTCTGCTCCACCGTTCAGTAGCTTCATTTACCCACCTTCTCCTGTCATCCAACAACAACCACCTGCATCTCCCCCCTTCTAGATCCAGAGACACTGAGCCCCATTTCAGTACTCCACCCCTCCCCCCCACCCACCAACCCCCAACCCTGCCCTTTGCTCTATTTGGGATTAACCAGCCGGGGATCACTGTCTCCTCACTGCTCTGAGCAGTAGGTGGAACCAATGAATTTCTTACTTCACATTCAGACTTAAAATTCTAATGAGGCTCATTTGTTAAACAAAACAACAGAAGGTCCTGAATGTATGCATTTGAGAGGAATGCAAATTGGCTCATTTGTAATCCAAAACAAAAACAGAAACAGAAATAGCCGGAAAAACTCAGCAGGTCTGGCAGCATCTGTGGAGAAGAGCAAAGTTAACATTTCGACTCCTCATGACCCTTCAACAGAACTAAGTAAAAATAGGAAAGGGGTGAAATATAAGCTGGTTTAAGGTTGGGGGGAGGGGGGGGTGTTGTTGTTGGGATAAGAAGCCAGTAATAGGTGGAGATAGGTTAATTCTTGGGATCTGAGTAATACTGGCAAGGCCGATATTTATTAGTCATCCTCAGTTGCTCAATTTTGATACAATAGGTTAGTTTAGAGGGCAGTTAAAAACCATCCACATTCATATGGGAAAGGAGTGACGTTTTTTATTCTTTCACAGGATGTGGATGTTGCTGGTTAGACCAGCATTTACTGCCCATCCCTATTTGCCCTTGAGAAGGTGGTGGTGAGCTGCCTTCTTGAACGGCTGCAGTCCATGTGATGTTAGGCAGGGAGTTCCAGGATTTTGACACATGTGTCTGTTGTCCTGTTCCTTCCAGGTGGTAAAGTCATGTGTTTAGAATGTCAGCCAAGCAGGATAAGGGCAGCCAGGTGTTTCCCTTGTAGATCACTCTTCTTTTGTCTTTCCCAACCTAGGATGTCATTGCACCCTGGACTGAGAAACAAACTAAGCATAGACTGAAGAAGTGACCAGGGGTCGGTTCCCTTCACCCATTTGGCCCAGAATCACATCTGGCAAGCAATTTAGCCATTGAGTCTCTCAGTCAGCCAGATGTAGTTTCTTACTGATGTGTTGGGATACACTTTTACAGCCTTAGCCAGTGGTACCGTCACAGGGACTGAAAGTGGCAGGTTAAAGATCATGATAACTCCCCAGGAAAATCAACTGATTTGTTATTGCGAGTTTCAGGTAAGATTCCTGTAAGGGCTGATGAATAAAGATATTGTGAAAGGAATACAAACAATAGGAGGTCAAGACTGTCAATCAAATCATTAACATCAAAATCCTGCATATAATAAAATATTATTGTATTAGTCAGATCCCCATTGTTTGACTCTTCCATTGATGTTTAACATTTATAGACAACTGTTGTCACGTCCTGCCCTAATCTTTTGTCAGAGATGATTGTCAGTGTTAGATAATGGAATACCACAACAACAAGGGTTAGATCCAGAGTAAAGCGCCTTCTACACTGTCCCCATCAAACAGTCCAAGGACAGGTACAGCTCATGGTTAGATAGAGAGTAAAGCTACTTCTACACTGTCTCCATCAAACGCTCTCAGGACAGGTACAGCACGGGGTTAGATACAGAGTAAAGCTACTTCTACACTGTCCCCATCAAACACTCCCAGGATTGGTACAGCACAGGGTTAGATACAGAGTAAAGGTCCCTCTACACTGTCCCCATCAAACACTCCCATGACAGGTACAGCATGGGGTTAGATACAGAGTAAAGCTCCCTCTACACTGTCCCCATCAAACACTCCCAGGACAGGTACAGCACGGGGTTAGATACAGAGTAAAGTACCTTCTACACTGTCGCCATCAAACACTCCCAGGACAGGTACAGCATGGGGTTAGATATAGAGTAAAGCTCCCTCTACTCTGTCCCCATCAAACACTCACAGGACAGGTACAGCACGGGGTTAGATACAGAGTAAAGCTCCCTCTACACTGTCCCCATCAAACACTCCCAGGACAGGTACAGCACAGGGTTAGATACAGAGTATATCTCGCTCTACTCTGTCCCCATCAAACACTCCTAGGATGAGTAGCACGGGTTTAGATATATAGTAAAGTTCCTTCTACACTGTCCCCATCAAACACTCCCAGGACAGGTACAGTACGGGGTTAGATACAGAGTAAAGCTACTTCTACACTGTCCCCATCAAAGACTCCCAGGACAGGACAGCATGGGGTTAGATACAGAGTAAAGCTACTTCTACACTGTCCCCATCAAACACTCCCAGGACAGGTACAGCATGGGGTTAGATACAGAGTAAAGATCCCTCTACACTGTCCCCATCAAACACTCTCAGGCCAGGTACAGCATGGAGTTAGATACAGAGTAAAGCTCCCTCTACACTGTCCCCATCAAAAACTCCCAGGACAGGTACAGCACGGGGTTAGATACAGAGTAAAGCTCCCTCTACACTGTCCCCATCAAACACTCGCAGGACAGGTACAGCACGGGGTTGGATACAGACTAAAGTTTCTTCTACACTGTCCCCATTAAACACTCCCAGGACAGGTACAACACGCGGTTAGTTACAGAGTAAAGCTACTTCTACACTGTCCCCATCAAACGCTCCCAGGACAGGTACAGCACGGGGTTAGATACAGACTAAAGCTACTTCTACACTGTCCCCATCAAACACTCCCAGGACAGGTACAACACAGGTTTAGATATAGCGTAAAGCTCCCTCTACACTGTCCCCATCAAACACTCCCAGGACAGGTACAGCACGGGGTTAGATACACAGTATATCTCCCTCTACAATATCCCCATCAAACACTCCCAGGCCAGGTACAGCATGGAGTTATATACAGAGTAAAGCTACTTCTACACTGTCCCCATCAAACGCTCTCAGGACAGGTACAGCACGAGGTTAGATGCAGAGTAAAGCTACTTCTACACTGTACCCATCAAACGCTCTCAGGACAGGTACAGCACAGGGTTAAATACAGAGTAAAGTTACTTCTACACTGTCCCCATCAAACACTCTCAGGACAGGTACAGCACGGGGTTAGATACTGAGTAAAGCTAATTCTACACTGTCCCCATCAAAAACTCTGGGGACAGGTACAGCATGGAGTTAGATACAGAGTAAAGCTCCCTCTACACTGTCCCCATCAAACACTCCCAGGACAGGTACAGCACAGGGTTAGATACAGAGTAAAGCTACTTCTACACTGTCCCCATCAAACACTCCCAGGACAGGTACAGCACGGGGTTAGATACAGAGTAAAGCTACTTCTACACTCTCCCCATCAAACACTCCCAGGACAGGTACAGCATGGGGTTAGATACACAGTATATCTCCCTCTACAATATCCCCATCAAACACTCCCAGGCCAGGTACAGCATTGAGTTATATACAGAGTAAAGCTACTTCTACACTGTCCCCATTAAACACTCTCAGGACAGGTACAGCACGAGGTTAGATACAGAGTAAAGCTACTTCTACACTGTCGCCATCAAACGCTCTCAGGACAGGTACAGCACAGGGTTAAATACAGAGTAAAGCTACTTCTACACTGTCCCCATCAAACACTCTCAGGACAGGTACAGCACAGGGTTAGATACTGAGTATAGTTCCTTCTACACTGTCCCCATCAAACACTCCCAGGACAGGTACAGCATGGGGTTAGATACAGAGTAAATCTCCTTCTACACTGTCCCTTCAAACACTCCCGGGACAGGTGCAGCACGGGATTAGATACAGAGTAAAGCTCCCTCTACACTGTCCCCATCAAACACTCCCAGGACAGGTACAGCACGGGGTTAGATACAATGTAAAGATCCCTCAACACTGTCCCCATCAAACACTCCCAGGACAGGTACAGCACAGGGTAAAATACAGAGTAAAGCTACTTCTACACTGTCCCCATCAAACACTCCCAGGACAGGTACAGCACGGGGTTAGATACAGAGTAAATCTCCTTCTACACTGTCCCTTCAAACACTCCCAGGACAGGTACAGCACGGGGTTAGATACAGAGTAAAGCTCCCTCTACACTGACCCCATCAAACACTCCCAGGACAGGTACAGCACGGGGTTAGATACAGAGTAAAGCTACTTCTACACGGTCCCCATCAAACACTCCCAGGACAGGTACAACACGGGGTTAGATAAAAAGTGAAGCTCCCTCTACTCTGTCCCCATCAAACACTCACAGGACAGGTACAGCGCAGGGTTAGATACAGAGTATATCTCCCTCTACTCTGTCCCCATCAAACACTCCTAGGATGAGTACAGCACGGGTTTAGATATATAGTAAAGTTCCTTCTACACTGTCCCCATCAAACACTCCCAGGACAGGTACAGCACGGGGTTAGATACAGAGTAAAGCTACTTCTACACTGTCCCCATCAAAGACTCCCAGGACAGGACAGCATGGGGTTAGATACAGAGTAAAGCTACTTCTATACTGTCCCCATCAAACACTCCCAGGACAGGTACAGCACGGGGTTAGATACAGAGTAAAGCTACTTCTACACTGTCCCCATCAAACACTCCCGGGACAGGTACAGCATGGGGTTGGATACAGAGTAAAGTTCCTTCTACACTGTCCCCATCAAACACTCCCGGGACAGGTACAGCATGGAGTTAGATACAGAGTAAAGCTCAATCTACACTGTCCCCATCAAACTCTCCCAGGACAGGTACAGCACGGGGTTAGATACAGAGTAAAGCTATTTCTACACTGTCCCCATCAAACACTCCCAGGACATGTACAGCACAGGGTTAGATACAGACTAAAGCTACTTCTACACTGTCCCCATCAAACACTCCCAGGGCAGGTACAGCATGGGGTTAGATACAGAGTAAAGCTACTTCTACACTGTCCCCATCAAACACTCCCAGGACAGGTACAGCACGGGGTTAGATACAGTGTAAAGCTCCCTCTGCACTGTCCCCATCAAACACTCCCAGGACAGGTACAGCACGGGGTTAGATACACAGTATATCTCCCTCTACAATATCCCCATCAAACACTCCAAGGCCAGGTACAGCATGGAGTTATATACAGAGTAAAGCTACTTCTACACTGTCCCCATCAAACGCTCTCAGGACAGGTACAGCACAGGGTTAAATACAGAGTAAAGCTACTTCTACACTGTCCCCATCAAACACTCTCAGGACAGGTACAGCACGGGGTTAGATACAGAGTAAAGTACCTTCTACACTGTCCCTTCAAACACTCCCAGGACAGGTGCAGCACGGGCTTAGATACAGAGTAAAGCTCCCTCTAAAATGTCCCCATCAAACACTCCCAGGACAGGTACAGCACGGGCTTAGAAACAGAGTAAAGCTCCCTCTACACTGTCCCCATCAAACACTCCCAGGACAGGTACAGCACGGGGTTAGATACAGAGTAAAGCTCCCTCTACACAGTCCCGATCAAACACTCCCAGGACAGGTACAGCGCAGGGTTAGATACAGAGTATATCTCCCTCTACTCTGTCCCCATCAAACACTCCTAGGATGAGTACAGCACGGGTTTAGATATATAGTAAAGTTCCTTCTACACTGTCCCCATCAAAGACTCCCAGGACAGGACAGCATGGGGTTAGATACAGAGTAAAGCTACTACTACACTGTCCCCATCAAAAACTCCCAGGACAGGACAGCATGGGGTTAGATACAGAGTAAAGCTACTTCTACACTGTCCCCATCAAACACTCCCAGGAGAGGCACAGCACGGGGTTAGATACAGAGTAAAGCTACTTCTACACTATCCCCATCAAACACTCCCAGGACAGGTACAGCATGGAGTTAGATACAGAGTAAAGCTCAATCTACACTGTCCCCATCAAACTCTCCCAGGACAGGTACAGCATGAGGTTAGATACAGAGTAAATCTACTTCTACACTGTCCCCATCAAACACTCCCAGGACAGGTACAGCACGGGGTTAGATACACAGTATATCTCCCTCTACAATATCCCCATCAAACACTCCCAGGCCAGGTACAGCATGGAGTTATATACAGAGTAAAGCTACTTCTACACTGTCCCCATCAAACGCTCTCAGGACAGGTACAGCACGAGGTTAGATGCAGAGTAAAGCTACTTCTACACTGTCCCCATCAAACACTCCCAGGACAGGTACAGCACGGGGTTAGATGCAGAGTAAAGCTACTTCTACACTGTACCCATCAAACACTCCCAGGACAGGTACAGCACAGGGTTAAATACAGAGTAAAGCTCCCTCTACACTGTCCCCATCAAACACTCCCGGGACAGGTACAGCATGGGGTTGGATACAGAGTAAAGTTCCTTCTACACTGTCCCCATCAAACACTCCCGGGACAGGTACAGCATGGAGTTAGATACAGAGTAAAGCTCAATCTACACTGTCCCCATCAAACTCTCCCAGGACAGGTACAGCACGGGGTTAGATACAGAGTAAATCTCCCTCTACACTGTCCCCATCAAACACTCCCAGGACAGGTACAGCACGGGGTTAGATACAGAGTAAAGCTCCCTCTACACTGTCCCCATCAAACACTCCCAGGACATGTACAGCACAGGGTTAGATACAGAGTAAAGCTACTTCTACACTGTCCCCATCAAACACTCCCAGGGCAGGTACAGCATGGGGTTAGATACAGAGTAAAGCTCCCTCTACACTGTCCCCATCAAACACTCCCAGGACAGGTACAGCACGGGGTTAGATACACAGTATATCTCCCTCTACAATATCCCCATCAAACACTCCCAGGCCAGGTACAGCATGGAGTTATATACAGAGTAAAGCTGCCTCTACACTGTCCCCATCAAACGCTCTCAGGACAGGTACAGCACGAGGTTAGATACAAAGTAAAGCTACTTCTACACTGTCCCCATCAAACGCTCTCAGGACAGGTACAGCACAGGGTTAAATACAGAGTAAAGCTACTTCTACACTGTCCCCATCAAACACTCTCAGGACAGGTACAGCACAGGGTTAAATACAGAGTAAAGCTACTTCTACACTGTCCCCATCAAACGATCTCAGGACAGGTACAGCATGAGGTTAGATACAGAGTAAAGCTACTTCTACACTGTCTCCATCAAACGCTCTCAGGACAGGTACAGCACAGGGTTAAATACAGAGTAAAGCTACTTCTACACTGTCCCCATCAAACGATCTCAGGACAGGTACAGCACGGGGTTAGATACAGAGTAAAGCTACTTCTACACTGTCCCCATCAAACACTCCCAGGACAGGTACAGCATGGGGTTAGATACAGAGTAAATCTCCTTCTACACTGTCCCTTCAAACACTCCCAGGACAGGTGCAGCACGGGCTTAGATACAGAATAAAGCTCCCTCTACACCGTCCCCATCAAACACTCCCAGGACAGGTACAGCACGGGGTTAGATACAGAGTAAAGCTCTCTCTACACCATCCCCATCAAACACTCCCAGGACAGGTACAGCACGGGGTTAGATACAGAGTAAAGCTACTTCTACACTGTCTCCATCAAACGCTCTCAGGACAGGTACAGCACGGGGTTAGATACAGAGTAAAGCTACTTCTACACTGTCTCCATCAAACGCTCTCAGGACAGGTACAGCACGGGGTTAGATACAGAGTAAATCTCCCTCTACACTGTCCCCATCAAACACTCCCAGGACAGGTACAGCATGGGGTTAGATACAGAGTAAATCTCCTTCTACACTGTCCCCATCAAACACTCCCAGGACAGGTACAGCACAGGGCTAGATACAGAGTAAAGCTCCCTCTACACTGTCCCCATCAAACACTCCCAGGACAGGTACAGCACGGGGTTAGATACAGAGTAAATCTCCCTCTACACTGTCCCCATCAAACACTCCCAGGACAGGTGCAGCACGGGGTTAGATACAGAGTAAAGCTACTTCTACACTGTCCCCATCAAACACTCCCAGGGCAGGTACAACACAGGTTTAGATACAGCGTAAAGCTCCCTCTACACTGTCCCCATCAAACACTCCCAGGACAGGTACAGCACGGGGTTAGATACACAGTATATCTCCCTCTACAATATCCCCATCAAACACTCCCAGGACAGGTACAGCACGGGGTTAGATACAGAGTAAAGCTACTTCTACACTGTCTCCATCAAACGCTCTCAGGACAGGTACAGCACAGGGTTAAATACAGAGTAAAGCTACTTCTACACTGTCCCCATCAAACACTCCCAGGACAGGTACAGCATGGGGTTAGATACAGAGTAAATCTCCTTCTACACTGTCCCTTCAAACACTCCCAGGACAGGTACAGCACGGGCTTAGATAAAGAGTAAAGCTCCCTCTACACTGTCCCCATCAAACACTCCCAGGACAGGTACAGCACAGGGTTAGATACAGAGTAAAGCTACTTCTACACTGTCTCCATCAAACGCTCTCAGGACAGGTACAGCACGGGGTTAGATACAGAGTAAAGCTACTTCTACACTGTCCCCATCAAACACTCCCAGGACAGGTACAGCACGGGGTTAGATACAGAGTATATCTCCCTCTACTCTGTCCCCATCAAACACTCCTAGGACAGGTACAGCACGGGTTTAGATACAGAGTAAAGTCTCCCTCTATACTGTGCCCATCAAACACTCCCAGGACAGGTACAGTACGGGCTTAGATGCAGAATAAAGCTCCCTCTACACCATCCCCATCAAACACTCCCAGGACAGGTACAGCATAGGGTTAGATACAGAGTAAAGCTACTTCTACACTGTCCCCATCAAACGCTCTCAGGACAGGCACAGCACGGGGTTAGATACAGAGTAAAGCTACTTCTACACTGTCCCCATCAAACACTCCCAGGACAGGTACAGCACTGGAGTTAGATACAGAGTATATCTCCCTCTACTCTGTCCCCATCAAACACTCCTAGGACTGAGTACAGCACGGGGTTAGATATATAGTAAAGTCTCCTCTACACTGTCCCCATCAAACACTCCCAGGACAGGTACAGTACGGGGTTATATACAGAGTAAAGCTACTACTACACTGTCCCCATCAAACGCTCTCAGGACAGGTACAGCACGAGGTTAGATGCAGAGTAAAGCTACTTCTACACTGTACCCATCAAACGCTCTCAGGACAGGTACAGCACAGGGTTAAATACAGAGTAAAGCTACTTCTACACTGTCCCCATCAAACACTCTCAGGACAGGTACAGCATGGGGTTAGATACAGAGTAAAGCTCCCTCGACATTGTCCCCATCAAACACTCCCAGGACAGGTACAGCACGGGGTTAGATACACAGTATATCTCCCTCTACAATATCCCCATCAAACACTCCCAGGCCAGGTACAGCATGGAGTTATATACAGAGTAAAGCTACTTCTACACTGTCCCCATCAAACGCTCTCAGGACAGGTACAGCACGAGGTTAGATGCAGAGTAAAGCTACTTCTACACTGTACCCATCAAACGCTCTCAGGACAGGTACAGCACAGGGTTAAATACAGAGTAAAGCTACTTCTACACTGTCCCCATCAAACACTCTCAGGACAGGTACAGCATGGGGTTAGATACAGAGTAAAGCTCCCTCGACATTGTCCCCATCAAACACTCCCAGGATAGGCACAGCACGGGGTTAGATACAGAGTAAAGCTAATTCTACACTGTCCCCATCAAAAACTCCGGGGACAGGTACAGCATGGAGTTAGATACAGAGTAAAGCTCCCTCTACACCATCCCCATCAAACACTCCCAGGACAGGTACAGCACAGGGTTAGATACAGAGTAAAGCTACTTCTACACACTCCCCATCAAACACTCCCAGGACAGGTACAGCACGGGGTTAGATACAGAGTAAACCCTCTACACTGTCCCCATCAAACACTCCCAGGACAGGTACAGCACGGGGTTAGATACACAGTATATCTCCCTCTACAATATCCCCATCAAACACTCCCAGGCCAGGTACAGCATTGAATTATATACAGCGTAAAGCTACTTCTACACTGTCCCCATTAAACACTCTCAGGACAGGTACAGCACGAGGTTAGATACAGAGTAAAGCTACTTCTACACTGTCCCCATCAAACGCTCTCAGGACAGGTACAGCACAGGGTTAAATACAGAGTAAAGCTACTTCTACACTGTCCCCATCAAACACTCCCAGGACAGGTGCAGCACGGGCTTAGATAAAGAGTAATGCTCCCTCTACACTGTCCCCATCAAACACTCCCAGGACAGGTACAGCATAGGGTTAGATACAGAGTAAAGCTACTTCTACACTGTCGCCATCAAACACTCCCAGGACAGGTACAGCACGGGGTTAGATACAGAGTAAAGCTCCCTCTACACTGTCCCCATCAAACACTCCCAGGACAGGTACAGCATAGGGTTAGATACAGAGTAAAGCTACTTCTACACTGTCTCCATCAAACACTCCCAGGACAGGTACAGCACGGGGTTAGATACAGAGTAAAGCTCCCTCTACACTGTCCCCATCAAACACTCCCAGGACAGGTACAGCATAGGGTTAGATACAGAATAAAGCTACTTCTACACTGTCTCCATCAAACGCTCTCAGGACAGGTACAGCACGGGGTTAGATACAGAGTATATCTCCCTCTACTCTCCCCATCAAACACTCCTAGGATGAGCACAGCACGGGTTTAGATATATAGTAAAGTTCCTTCTACACTGTCCCCATCAAACACTCCCAGGACAGGTACAGTATGGGGTTAGATACAGAGTAAAGCTACTTCTACACTGTCCCCATCAAAGACTCCCAGGACAGGTACAGCACGGGGTTAGATACACAGTATATCTCCCGCTACAATATCCCCATCAAACACTCCCAGGCCAGGTACAGCACGGGGTTAGATACACAGTATATCTCCCTCTACAATATCCCCATCAAACACTCCCAGGCCAGGTACAGCATTGAATTATATACAGCGTAAAGCTACTTCTACACTGTCCCCATTAAACACTCTCAGGACAGGTACAGCACGAGGTTAGATACAGAGTAAAGCTACTTCTACACTGTCCCCATCAAACGCTCTCAGGACAGGTACAGCACAGGGTTAAATACAGAGTAAAGCTACTTCTACACTGTCCCCATCAAACACTCCCAGGACAGGTGCAGCACGGGCTTAGATAAAGAGTAATGCTTCCTCTACACTGTCCCCATCAAACACTCCCAGGACAGGTTCAGCACAGGGTTAGATACAGAGTAAAGCTCCCTCTACACTGTCCCCATCAAACACTCCCAGGACAGGTACAGCATGGGGTTAGATACAGAGTAAAGCTACTTCTATACTGTCCCCATCAAACACTCCCAGGACAGGTACAGCGCGGGGTTAGATAAAGAGTAAAGCTCCCTCTACACTGTCCCCATCAAACACTCCCAGGACAGGTACAGCATAGGGTTAGATACAGAGTAAAGCTACTTCTACACTGTCTCCATCAAACGCTCTCAGGACAGGTACAACACGGGGTTAGATACAGAGTAAAGCTACTTCTACACTGTCCCCATCAAACACTCCCAGGACAGGTACAGCACGGGGTTAGATACAGAGTATATCTCCCTCTACTCTGTCCCCATCAAACACTCCTAGGATGAGTACAGCACGGGTTTAGATATATAGTAAAGTTCCTTCTACACTGTCCCCATCAAACACTCCCAGGACAGGTACAGTACGGGGTTAGATACAGAGTAAAGCTACTACTACACTGTCCCCATCAATGACTCCCAGGACAGGACAGCATGGGGTTAGATACAGAGTAAAGCTACTTCTACACTGTCCCCATCAAACACTCCCAGGATAGGCACAGCACGGGGTTAGATACAGAGTAAAGCTACTTCTACACTATCCCCATCAAACACTCCCAGGACAGGTACAGCATGGAGTTAGATACAGAGTAAAGCTCAATCTACACTGTCCCCATCAAACTCTCCCAGGACAGGTACAGCACGGGGTTAGATACACAGTATATCTCCCTCTACAATATCCCCATCAAACACTCCCAGGCCAGGTACAGCATGGAGTTATATACAGAGTAAAGCTACTTCTACACTGTCCCCATCAAACGCTCTCAGGACAGGTACAGCACGAGGTTAGATGCAGAGTAAAGCTACTTCTACACTGTACCCATCAAACGCTCTCAGGACAGGTACAGCACAGGGTTAAATACAGAGTAAAGCTACTTCTACACTGTCCCCATCAAACACTCTCAGGACAGGTACAGCATGGGGTTAGATACAGAGTAAAGCTCCCTCGACATTGTCCCCATCAAACACTCCCAGGATAGGCACAGCACGGGGTTAGATACAGAGTAAATCTCCCTCTACACTGTCCCCATCAAAAACTCCGGGGACAGGTACAGCATGGAGTTAGATACAGAGTAAAGCTCCCTCTACACTGTCCCCATCAAACACTCCCAGGACAGGTACAGCACAGGGTTAGATACAGAGTAAAGCTCACTCTACACTGTCCCCATCAAACACTCCCAGGACAGGTACAGCATGGGGTTAGATACAGAGTAAATCTCCCTCTACACTGTCCCCATCAAACACTCCCAGGACAGGTACAGCACGGGGTTAGTTACAGAGTAAAGCTTCCTCTACACTGTCCCCATCAAACACTCCCAGGACAGGTACAGCACGGGGTTAGATACAGAGTAAAGCTCCCTCTACACTGTCCCCATCAAACACTCCCAGGACAGGTACAGCACGGGGTTAGATACAGAGTAAAGCTTCCTCTACACTGTCCCCATCAAACACTCCCAGGACAGGTACAGCACGGGGTTAGATACACAGTATATCTCCCTCTACAATATCCCCATCAAACACTCCCAGGCCAGGTACAGCATTGAATTATATACAGCGTAAAGCTACTTCTACACTGTCCCCATTAAACACTCTCAGGACAGGTACAGCACGAGGTTAAATACAGAGTAAAGCTACTTCTACACTGTCCCCATCAAACACTCCCAGGACAGGTGCAGCACAGGGTTAAATACAGAGTAAAGCTACTTCTACACTGTCCCCATCAAACACTCCCAGGACAGGTGCAGCACGGGCTTAGATAAAGAGTAATGCTCCCTCTACACTGTCCCCATCAAACGCTCCCAGGACAGGTACAGCATAGGGTTAGATACAGAGTAAAGCTACTTCTACACTGTCCCCATCAAACACTCCCAGGACAGGTACAGCACGGGGTTAGATACAGAGTAAAGCTACTTCTACACTGTCCCCATCAAACACTCCCATGACAGGTACAGCATGGGGTTAGATACAGAGTAAAGTACCTTCTACACTGTCGCCATCAAACACTCCCAGGACAGGTACAGCACGGGGTTAGATACAGAGTAAAGCTCCCTCTACACTGTCCCCATCAAACACTCCCAGGACAGGTACAGCATAGGGTTAGATACAGAATAAAGCTACTTCTACACTGTCTCCATCAAACGCTCTCAGGACAGGTACAGCACGGGGTTAGATACAGAGTATATCTCCCTCTACTCTGTCCCCATCAAACACTCCTAGGATGAGCACAGCACGGGTTTAGATATATAGTAAAGTTCCTTCTACACTGTCCCCATCAAACACTCCCAGGACAGGTACAGTACGGGGTTAGATACAGAGTAAAGCTACTTCTACACTGTCCCCATCAAAGACTCCCAGGACAGGTACAGCACGGGGTTAGATACACAGTATATCTCCCTCTACAATGTCCCCATCAAACACTCCCAGGCCAGGTACAGCACGGGGTTAGATACACAGTATATCTCCCTCTACAATATCCCCATCAAACACTCCCAGGCCAGGTACAGCATTGAATTATATACAGCGTAAAGCTACTTCTACACTGTCCCCATTAAACACTCTCAGGACAGGTACAGCACGAGGTTAGATACAGAGTAAAGCTACTTCTACACTGTCCCCATCAAACGCTCTCAGGACAGGTACAGCACAGGGTTAAATACAGAGTAAAGCTACTTCTACACTGTCCCCATCAAACACTCCCAGGACAGGTGCAGCACGGGCTTAGATAAAGAGTAATGCTTCCTCTACACTGTCCCCATCAAACACTCCCAGGACAGGTTCAGCACAGGGTTAGATACAGAGTAAAGCTCCCTCTACACTGTCCCCATCAAACACTCCCAGGACAGGTACAGCATGGGGTTAGATACAGAGTAAAGCTACTTCTATACTGTCCCCATCAAACACTCCCAAGACAGGTACAGCGCGGGGTTAGATACAGAGTATATCTCCCTCTACAATATCCCCATCAAACACTCCCAGGACAGGTACAGCACGGGGTTAGATACAGAGTAAAGCTCAATCTACACTGTCCCCATCAAACTCTCCCAGGACAGGTACAGCACGGGGTTAGATACACAGTATATCTCCCTCTACAATATCCCCATCAAACACTCCCAGGCCAGGTACAGCATGGAGTTATATACAGAGTAAAGCTACTTCTACACTGTACCCATCAAACGCTCTCAGGACAGGTACAGCACAGGGTTAAATACAGAGTAAAGCTACTTCTACACTGTCCCCATCAAACACTCTCAGGGCAGGTACAGCACGGGGTTAGATACAGAGTAAAGCTCCCTCTACACTGTCCCCATCAAACACTCCCAGGACAGGTACAGCACGGGGTTAGATACACAGTATATCTCCCTCTACAATATCCCCATCAAACACTCCCAGGCCAGGTACAGCATTGAATTATATACAGCGTAAAGCTACTTCTACACTGTCCCCATTAAACACTCTCAGGACAGGTACAGCACGAGGTTAGATACAGAGTAAAGCTACTTCTACACTGTCCCCATCAAACGCTCTCAGGACAGGTACAGCACAGGGTTAAATACAGAGTAAAGCTACTTCTACACTGTCCCCATCAAACACTCCCAGGACAGGTGCAGCACGGGCTTAGATAAAGAGTAATGCTCCCTCTACACTGTCCCCATCAAACACTCCCAGGACAGGTTCAGCACAGGGTTAGATACAGAGTAAAGCTCCCTCTACACTGTCCCCATCAAACACTCCCAGGACACGTACAGCATAGGGTTAGATACAGAGTAAAGCTACTTCTACACTGTCTCCATCAAACACTCCCAGGACAGGTACAGCACGGGGTTAGATACAGAGTAAAGCTACATCTACACTGTCCCCATCAAACACTCCCATGACAGGTACAGCATGGGGTTAGATACAGAGTAAAGTACCTTCTACACTGTCGCCATCAAACACTCCCAGGACAGGTACAGCACGGGGTTAGATACAGAGTAAAGCTCTCTCTACACTGTCCCCATCAAACACTCCCAGGACAGGTACAGCATAGGGTTAGATACAGAGTAAAGCTACTTCTACACTGTCTCCATCAAACGCTCTGAGGACAGGTACAGCACGGGGTTAGATACAGAGTATATCTCCCTCTACTCTGTCCCCATCAAACACTCCTAGGATGAGTACAGCACGGGTTTAGATATATAGTAAAGTTCCTTCTACACTGTCCCCATCAAACACTCCCAGGACAGGTACAGTACGGGGTTAGATACAGAGTAAAGCTACTTCTACACTGTCCCCATCAAAGACTCCCAGGACAGGACAGCATGGGGTTAGATACAGAGTAAAGCTACTTCTATACTGTCCCCATCAAACACTCCCAAGACAGGTACAGCGCGGGGTTAGATAGAGAGTATATCTCCCTCTACAATATCCCCATCAAACACTCCCAGGACAGGTACAGCACGGGGTTAGATACAGAGTATATCTCCCTCTACACTGTCCCCATCAAACACTCCCAGGACAGGTACAGCACGATGTTAGATACAGAGTAAAGCTACTTCTACACTGTCCCCATCAAACACTCCCAGGACAGGTACAGCACGGGGTTAGATACAGAGTAAAGCTACTTCTACACTGTCTCCATCAAACGCTCTCAGGACAGGTACAGCACAGGGTTAAATACAGAGTAAAGCTACTTCTACACTGTCCCCATCAAACACTCCCAGGACAGGTACAGCACAGGGCTAGATACAGAGTAAAGCTCCCTCTACACTGTCCCCATCAAACACTCCCAGGACAGGTACAGCACAGGGTTAGATACAGAGTAAAGCTACTTCTACACTCTCCCCATCAAACACTCCCAGGACAGGTACAGCACGGGGTTAAATACAGAGTAAAGCTCCCTCTACACTGTCCCCATCAAACACTCCCAGGGCAGGTACAGCACAGGGTTAGATACAGAGTAAAACTCCCTCTACACTGTCCCCATCAAACACTCCCAGGACAGGTACAGAATAGGGTTAGATACAGAGTAAAGCTACTTCTATACTGTCTCCATCAAACGCTCTCAGGACAGGTACAGCACGGGTTTAGATATATAGTAAAGATCCTTCTACACTGTCCCCATCAAACACTCCCAGGACAGGTACAGTACGGGGTTAGATACAGAGTAAAGCTACTTCTACACTGTCCCCATCAAAGACTCCCAGGACAGGACAGCATGGGGTTAGATACAGAGTAAAGCTACTTCTATACTGTCCCCATCAAACACTCCCAGGACAGGTACAGCATGGGGTTAGATACAGAGTAATGCTCCCTCTACACTGTCCCCATCAAACACTCCCAGGACAGGACAGCATGGGGTTAGATACAGAGTAAAGCTACTTCTACACTTTCCCCATCAAAGACTCCCAGGACAGGTACAGCATGGGGTTAGATACAGAGTAAAGCTACTTCTACACTGTCCCGATCAAACACTCCCAAGACAGGTACAGCACGGGGTTAGATACAGAGTAAAGCTGCCTCTACACTGTCCCCATCAAACACTCCCAGGACAGGTACAGCATGGAGTTAGATACAGAGTAAAGCTATTTCTACACTGTCCCCGTCAAACACTCCCAGGACAGGTACAACACAGGCTTAGATACAGAGTAAAGCTACTTCTACACTGTCCCCATCAAACACTCCCGGGACAGGTACAACACGGGGTTAGATACAGAGTAAAGCTCCCTCTACACTGTCCCCAACATACAATCCCAGGACAGGTACAGCACGGGGTTAGATACAGAGTAAATCTCCCTCTACACTGTCCCCATCAAACACTCCCAGGACAGGTACAGCACAGGGTTAGATACAGAGTAAAGCTACTTCTACACTGTCTCCATCAAACACTCTGAGGCCAGGTACAGCATGAGGTTAGATACAGAGTAAATCTACTTCTACACTGTCCCCATCAAACACTCTCAGGACAGGTACAGCACGGGGTTAGATACGGACTAAAGCTACTTCTACACTGTCCCCATCAAACACTCCCAGGACAGGTACAGCACGGGGTTAGATACACAGTATATCTCCCTCTACAATATCCCCATCAAACACTCCCAGGCCAGGTACAGCATGGAGTTATATACAGAGTAAAGCTACTTCTACACTGTCCCCATCAAACGCTCTCAGGACAGGTACAGCACGAGGTTAGATGCAGAGTAAAGCTACTTCTACACTGTACCCATCAAACGCTCTCAGGACAGGTACAGCACAGGGTTAAATACAGAGTAAAGCTACTTCTACACTGTCCCCATCAAACACTCTCAGGACAGGTACAGCACGGGGTTAGATACTGAGTATAGTTCCTTCTACACTGTCCCCATCAAACACTCCCAGGACAGGTACAGCATGGGGTTAGATACAGAGTAAATCTCCTTCTACACTGTCCCTTCAAACACTCCCAGGACAGGTACAGCACGGGGTTAGATACAGAGTAAAGCTCCCTCTACACTGTCCCCATCAAACATTCCCAGGACAGGTACAGCATGGGGTTAGATACAGAGTAAAACTACTTCTACACTGTCCCCATCAAACACTCCCAGGACAGGTACAGCACGGGGTTAGATACAGAGTAAAGCTCCCTCTACACTGTCTCCATCAAACACTCCCAGGACAGGTACAGCACGGGGTTAGATACAGAGTAAAACTACTTCTACACTGTCCCCATCAAACACTCCCAGGACAGGTACAGCACGGGGTTAGATACAGAGTATAGTTCCTTCTACACTGTCCCCATCAAACACTCCCAGGACAGGTACAGCATGGGGTTAGATACAGAGTAAATCTCCTTCTACACTTTCCCTTCAAACACTCCCGGGACAGGTGCAGCACGGGGTTAGATACAGAGTAAATCTCCTTCTACACTGTCCCCATCAAACACTCCCAGGACAGGTACAGCACAGGGTTAGATACAGAGTAAAGCCCCCTCTACACTGTCCCCATCAAACACTCCCAGGACAGGTACAGCACAGGGTTAGATACAGAGTAAAGCTCCCTCTACACTGTCCCCATCAAACACTCGCAGGACAGGTACAGCACGGGGTTAGATACAGAGTATATCTCCCTCTACAATATCCCCATCAAACACTCCCAGGCCAGGTACAGCATGGAGTTATATACAGAGTAAAGCTACTTCTACACTGTCCCCATCAAACGATCTCAGGACAGGTACAGCATGAGGTTAGATACAGAGTAAAGCTACTTCTACACTGTCTCCATCAAACGCTCTCAGGACAGGTACAGCACGGGGTTAGATACAGAGTAAAGCTACTTCTACACTGTCCCCATCATACACTCCCAGGACAGGTACAGCACGGGGTTAGATACAGAGTAAAGCTACTTCTACACTGTCCCCATCAAACACTCCCAGGACAGGTACAGCACGGGGTTAGATACAGAGTATATCTCCCTCTACAAAATCCCCATCAAACACTCCCAGGCCAGGTACAGCATGGAGTTATATACAGAGTAAAGCTACTTCTACACTGTCCCCATCAAACGATCTCAGGACAGGTACAGCATGAGGTTAGATACAGAGTAAAGCTACTTCTACACTGTCCCCATCAAACACTCCCAGGACAGGTACAGCATGGGGTTAGATACAGAGTAAATCTCCTTCTACACTGTCCCTTCAAACACTCCCAGGACAGGTGCAGCACGGGCTTAGATACAGAGTAAAGCTCCCTCTACACTGTCCCCATCAAACACTCCCAGGACAGGTACAGCACGGGGTTAGATACAGAGTAAAGCTCCCTCTACACCGTCCCCATCAAACACTCCCAGGACAGGTACAGCACGGGGTTGGATACAGACTAAAGTTTCTTCTACACTGTCCCCATCAAACACTCCCAGGACAGGTACAGCACGGGGTTAGATACAGAGTAAAGCTCCCTCTACACCGTCCCCATCAAACACTCCCAGGACAGGTACAGCACGGGGTTGGATACAGACTAAAGTTTCTTCTACACTGTCCCCATCAAACACTCCCAGGACAGGTGCAGCACGGGGTTAGATACAGAGTAAAGCTACTTCTACACTGTCTCCATCAAACACTCCCAGGACAGGAACAGCATGGGGTTAGATAGAGAGTATATCTCCCTCTACAATATCCCCATCAAACACTCCCAGGCCAGGTACAGCATGGAGTTATATACAGAGTAAAGCTACTTCTACACTGTCCCCATCAAACGATCTCAGGACAGGTACAGCACGGGGTTAGATACAGAGTAAAGTTACTTCTACACTGTACCCATCAAACACTCCCAGGACAGGTACAGCATGAGGTTATATACAGAGTAAAGCTACTTCTACACTGTCCCCATCAAACGCTCTCAGGACAGGTACAGCACGGGGTTAGATACAGAGTAAAGCTACTTCTACACTGTCCCCATCAAACACTCCCAGGGCAGGTACAGCACGGGGTTAGATACAGAGTATATCTCCCTCTACACTGTCCCCATCAAACACTCCCAGGACAGGTACAGCACGATGTTAGATACAGAGTAATGCTACTTCTACACTGTCCCCATCAAACACTCCCAGGACAGGTACAGCACGGGGTTAGATACAGAGTAAAGCTACTTCTACACTGTCTCCATCAAACGCTCTCAGGACAGGTACAGCACAGGGTTAAATACAGAGTAAAGCTACTTCTACACTGTCCCCATCAAACACTCCCAGGACAGGTACAGCACGGGGTTAAATACAGAGTAAAGCTCCCTCTACACTGTCCCCATCAAACACTCCCAGGGCAGGTACAGCACAGGGTTAGATACAGAGTAAAACTCCCTCTACACTGTCCCCATCAAACACTCCCAGGACAGGTACAGCATAGGGTTAGATACAGAGTAAAGCTACTTCTACACTGTCTCCATCAAACGCTCTCAGGACAGGTACAGCACGGGGTTAGATACAGAGTAAAGCTACTTCTACACTGTCCCCATCAAACACTCCCATGACAGGTACAGCATGGGGTTAGATACAGAGTAAAGTACCTTCTACACTGTCGCCATCAAACACTCCCAGGACAGGTACAGCACAGGGTTAGATATAGAGTAAAGCTCCCTCTACTCTGTCCCCATCAAACACTCACAGGACAGGTACAGCGCAGGGTTAGATACAGAGTATATCTCCCTCTACTCTGTCCCCATCAAACACTCCGAGGATGAGTACAGCACGGGTTTAGATATATAGTAAAGTTCCTTCTACACTGTCCCCATCAAACACTCCCAGGACAGGTACAGTACGGGGTTAGATACAGAGTAAAGCTACTTCTACACTGTCCCCATCAAAGACTCCCAGGACAGGACAGCATGGGGTTAGATACAGAGTAAAGCTACTTCTATACTGTCCCCATCAAACACTCCCAGGACAGGTACAGCACAGGGTTAGATACAGAGTAAAGCTCCCTCTACACTGTCCCCATCAAACACTCCCAGGACAGGTACAGCACAGGGTTAGATACAGAGTAAAGCTACTTCTACACTGTCTCCATCAAACACTCTCAGGCCAGGTACAGCATGAGGTTAGATACAGAGTAAATCTACTTCTACACTGTCCCCATCAAACACTCTCAGGACAGGTACAGCACGGGGTTAGATACAGACTAAAGCTACTTCTACACTGTCCCCATCAAACACTCCCAGGACAGGTACAGCACGGGGTTAGATACACAGTATATCTCCCTCTACAATATCCCCATCAAACACTCCCAGGCCAGGTACAGCATGGAGTTATATACAGAGTAAAGCTACTTCTACACTGTCCCCATCAAACGCTCTCAGGACAGGTACAGCACGAGGTTAGATGCAGAGTAAAGCTACTTCTACACTGTACCCATCAAACGCTCTCAGGACAGGTACAGCACAGGGTTAAATACAGAGTAAAGCTACTTCTACACTGTCCCCATCAAACACTCTCAGGACAGGTACAGCACGGGGTTAGATACAGAGTAAAGCTAATTCTACACTGTCCCCATCAAAAACTCTGGGGACAGGTACAGCATGGAGTTAGATACAGAGTATAGTTCCTTCTACACTGTCCCCATCAAACACTCCCAGGACAGGTACAGCATGGGGTTAGATACAGAGTAAATCTCCTTCTACACTGTCCCTTCAAACACTCCCGGGACAGGTGCAGCACGGGGTTAGATACAGAGTAAAGGACCCTCTACACTGTCCCCATCAAACACTCCCAGGACAGGTACAGCACGGGGTTAGATACAGAGTAAAGCTCCCTCTACACTGTCCCCATCAAACACTCCCAGTACAGGTACAGCACGGGGTTAGATACAGAGTATATCTCCCTCTACAATATCCCCATCAAACACTCCCAGGCCAGGTACAGCATGGAGTTATATACAGAGTAAAGCTACTTCTACACTGTCCCCATCAAACGATCTCAGGACAGGTACAGCATGAGGTTAGATACAGAGTAAAGCTACTTCTACACTGTCTCCATCAAACGCTCTCAGGACAGGTACAGCACAGGGTTAAATACAGAGTAAAGCTACTTCTACACTGTCCCCATCAAACACTCCCAGGATAGGTACAGCATGGGGTTAGATACAGAGTAAATCTCCTTCTACACTGTCCCTTCAAACACTCCCAGGACAGGTGCAGCACGGGCTTAGATACAGAGTAAAGCTCCCTCTACAATGTCCCCATCAAACACTCCCAGGACAGGTACAGCACGGGGTTAGATACAGAGTAAACCTACTTCTACACTGTCTCCATCAAACGCTCTCAGGACAGGTACAGCATGGGGTTAGATACAGAGTAAAGCTACTTCTACACTGTCCCCATCAAACACTCCCAGGACAGGTACAGCACGGGGTTTGATACAGAGTAAACCTACTTCTACACTGTCCCCATCAAACACTCCCATGTCAGGTACAGCATGGGGTTAGATACAGAGTATATCTCCCTCTACTCTGTCCCCATCAAACACTCCTAGGATGAGTACAGCACGGGTTTAGATATATAGTAAAGTTCCTTCTACACTGTCCCCATCAAACACTCCCAGGACAGGTACAGCATGGTGTTAGGTACAGAGTAAAGCTACTTCTATACTGTCCCCATCAAACACTCCCAGGACAGGTACAGCACAGGGTTAGATACAGATTAAAGCTACTTCTACACTGTCCCCATCAAAGACTCCCAGGACCGGACAGCATGGGGTTAGATACAGAGTAAAGCTACTTCTACACTGTCCCCATCAAAGACTCCCAGGACAGGACAGCATGGGGTTAGATACAGAGTAAAGCTACTTCTATACTGTCCCCATCAAACACTCCCAGGACAGGTACAGCACAGGGTTAGATACAGAGTAAACTCCCTCTACACTGTCCCCATCAAACACTCCCAGGACAGGTACAACACGGGGTTAGATACAGAGTAAAGCTCCCTCTACACTGTCCCCATCAAACACTCCCAGGACTGGTACAGCACAGGGTTAGATACAGAGTAAAGGTCCCTCTACACTGTCCCCATCAAACACTCCCAGGACAGGTACAGCATGGGGTTGGATACAGAGTAAAGTTCCTTCTACACTCTCCCCATCAAACACTCCCGGGACAGGTACAGCATGGGGTTGGATACAGAGTAAAGTTCCTTCTACACTGTCCCCATCAAACACTCCCAGGACAGGTACAGCACGGGGTTAGATACAGAGTAAATCTCCCTCTACGCTGTCCACATCAAACACTCCCAGGACAGGTACAACATAGGGTTAGATACAGAGTAAATCTCCCTCTACACTGTCCCCATCAAACACTCCCAGGGCAGGTACAGCACGGGGTTAGATACAGAGTAAAGCTCCCTCTACACTGTCCCCATCAAACGCTCCCAGGACAGGTACAGCACGGGGTTAGATACAGAGTAAAGCTCCCTCTACACTGTCCCCATCAAACACTCCCAGGACAGGTACAGCACGGGGTTAGATACAGAGTAAAGCTACTTCTACACTGTCCCCATCAAACACTCCCAGGACAGGTACAACACGCGGTTAGGTACAGAGTAAAGCTACTTCTACACTGTCCCCATCAAACACTCCCAGGACAGGTACAACACAGGTTTAGATATAGCGTAAAGCTCCCTCTACACTGTCCCCATCAAACACTCCCAGGACAGGTACAGCACGGGGTTAGATACACAGTATATCTCCCTCTACAATATCCCCATCAAACACTCCCAGGCCAGGTCCAGCATGGATTTATATACAGAGTAAAGCTACTTCTACACTGTCCCCATCAAACGTTCTCAGGACAGGTACAGCACGAGGTTAGATACAAAGTAAAGCTACTTCTACACTGTCCCCATCAAACGCTCTCAGGACAGGTACGGCACAGGGTTAAATACAGAGTAAAGCTACTTCTACACTGTCCCCATCAAACCCTCTCAGGACAGGTACAGCACAGGGTTAGATACTGAGTATAGTTCCTTCTACACTGTCCCCATCAAACACTCCCAGGACAGGTACAGCATGGGGTTAGATACAGAGTAAATCTCCTTCTACACTGTCCCTTCAAACACTCCCAGGACAGGTGCAGCATGGGGTTAGATACAGAGTAAAGCTCCCTCTACACTGTCCCCATCAAACACTCCCAGGACAGGTACAGCACAGGGTTAGATACAGAGTAATGCTCCCTCTACACTGTCCCCATAAAACACTCCCAGGACAGGTTCAGCACAGGGTTAGATACAGAGTAAAGCTCCCTCTACACTGTCCCCATAAAACACTCCCAGGACAGGTACAGCACAGGGTTAGATACAGACTAAAACTCCCTCTACACTCTCCCCATCAAACACTCGCAGGACAGGTTCAGCACGGGGTTAGATACAGAGTAAAGCTGCTTCTACACTGTCCCCATCAAACACTCCCAGGGCAGGTACAACACAGGTTTAGATACAGAATAAATCTCCCTCTACATTGTCCCATCAGAAAAGGTTTTCAAACAATAATATTGTGAGAGGATAAGTTATGAAAGAATATTTTTTGGTTAAATCAAGGGATATTAACTGAGAAAAGTCTCAAGATCTTAACAGAACTGTTTCCACACAAAGGAACGCTTTACCGCAAAGGCTACTGGATCCCCTTCTGTTCAACCGTTTAAAAGAATGTTGAATAAGGGTTTAGAGCAGAAGAATATAAGAACATAAATAACAGGAGAAAGGGTGTTAGGTTAATTCCAGTTGAACAGCTAACCTGTAACTTGTTTATCTCTTCGTCATATCTGTGATTCAGCACTCTCAGGACAGGAGAGGAAAGCGGAACATAATTAATTAATTCCTCTGTATTTGTGATTTTGGGATTTTTCACCAAAGTCTTTGGGAGAGGTGCCAAGCTGTGGTCAGGGAGTAACTCTGCTCCGAGATGTTCCTGGCTGTCACTGACTGTAAAGAATGAGATCACCAAGCTGCAAACCTCACAGGACATTCTGGCGATCAGTGATGGAACATGGGGGTGGAAAATAAGATCTGGGAAGGTGATTTGTTTGACAAACTTGGCAAACACGCAGCTGTGGAGAACATGGAGTGCACGTGATTCATGGAAGCAGTAGGAAGAGAAATACCTCCCAGCTCATGCATCTAATGGCACAATCTGGCTCTATTAAGTGAGATTGTTTGAGAGTTTTGATCTGTGACTTGTTCAAGTAAAAAACAACAACTTAAATTAATATAGCACCTTTAATGTAATAAAAAGACCCAAGGCAATTCACTGAAGTGGCCGATAGCAAAATTAGGCACTGAGCAACATAAAGGTATATTAGTGCAGCTGGTCCAAAACTTGGCCCAAGCGACAAGTTTTAAGGAGCCTCTTGAAGGAGTCAAGGGGTAGAGAGGCTGAGAGATTTATAAGGTCAGAAGAAATAGGAATAGGTTCAAGCCAACTGGCGCATCAACCCTGCTCTATCATGTGCAGTAAGATCACGGCTAAGCTCACAGTGGCCTTAACTCCACTCTCCTGCCTGTTTCCCATAATTCTTGATTCCCTTGTCAGGTAGGTAGTGTTGCAGTGGCAACATCAGTGACGTGGTAACCCACAAGCCCACGCTAATGCTCTGGGGATACAGGTTCAAATCCCACCACAACAGCTGGTGGAATCTAAATTCAATGAATAACTCTGGACTAAAAAGCGAGGCTCAGTTGTGGTGCCCGTGAATCGATTGCTGTAAAAATGCATCTGGTTCATTAATGCCTTTTGGGGAAGGAAATCTGTTGTCCTTACCTGGTCTGGACCACATGTGACTTCGATCCCACAGCAACATGTGACCTAGCAAGCCAGTCAGTTGTATCAAACAGCTAGGGAGTCTTAAAGGAATGAAACCAGGCGGACCACCCAACATCAAGCTTGGCACGGAAACAACAACAGCAAACCCAGCCCTGTCGACCCTGTAAAGTCTTCCTTGTCTCAAAATTGGGCAACAGCCTGACATAGTCATCCTCACGGAATCGTACCTTACAGATAATGTCCCAGACACCACCATCACCACCCCTGGGCAAATCCTGTCCCACCGGCAGGACAGACCCAGCAGAGGTGGGGACACAGTGGTATACAGTCGGGAGAGAGTTGCCCTGAGAGTCCACAACATCGACTCCGGACCCCATGAAGTCTCAGGGCATCAGGTCAAACAGGGGCAAGGAAACCTCCTGCTGATTACCATGTACCGCACCCCTCAGCTGATGAATCAGTGCTCCTCCATGTTGAACACCACTTGGAGGAAGCACTGAAGGTGACAAGGGCGCAGAATGTAATCTGGGTGGGGACTTCAATGCCCATCACTAAGAGTGGCTCGGTAGCACCAATACTGACCAAGCTGGCCAAGTCCTAAAGGACATAGCTGCTAGACTGGGTCTGCAGCAGGTGGTGAGGGAACCAACAAGAGGGAAAAACATACTTGACCTCATCCTCACCAACCTGCCTGCTGCAGATGCATCTGTCCATGACAGTGTCGGTGGGAGTGACAACCGCACAGTCATTGTGGAGACGAAGTCCACTCTTCACGTTGAGGATACCCTCCATCATGTTGTGTGGCACTACCACCGTGCTAAATAGAATAGATTTTGAACAGATATATGGACTCAAATCTGGATATTTGCGAGGAGCTGTGGGACATCAGCAGCAGCAGAATTGTACTCAACCACAACCTGTAACCTCATAGCCCAGCATATCCCCCACTCTACCATTACCACCAAGCTAGAGGATCAACCCTGGTTCAATGAAGAGTGCAGGAGGACATGCCAGGAGCAGCACCAGGCATACCTAAAAATGAGGTGTCAACCTGGTGGAGCTATAACACAGGACCACTTGCATGCCAAACAGCAGGAGTAGCAAGTGATAGGCAGAGCTAAGCGATCCCACAACCAATGGATCAGATCTAAGCCCTGAAGCCCTGCCGCATTCAGTCATGATTGATAGTGGACAATTAAACTACTAACTGGAGGAGGACGCTCAGCAAATATTCCCCAAATCAGGATTACACTGCATGTGTGTGAATGGACAGAGTATAGTTAATAAAGCTGCGAGTTACAGACATAGATTGCCTTGTGGGATTATGATGTTGTGGTGATAACAGGGACCTGGTTTAAGGAAGGGCAGATCTGGGTGCTAAATATTCCTGGTTACAAGGTGTTCAGAAAAGATAGGAAAGGGAAAACAGCAGGAGGGGTGGAGTTTTTGGTTAAGGAGAATATTGCAGTGCTGGAGAAAGAGGATGTGT
The DNA here is from genome assembly GCF_017639515.1 of Carcharodon carcharias. NCBI lineage: Eukaryota > Metazoa > Chordata > Chondrichthyes > Lamniformes > Lamnidae > Carcharodon > Carcharodon carcharias. Next base: position 6,431,024 of record NC_054468.1, read on the forward strand.
CAGAGGATTCAAGGACAGAATCGATTTGGCTAGAGCTAAGGAATAAGAAGGGTGAAATTACACTGTTCAGTGTAGTATACAGACCACTAGCTGGTGGGAAGGATATAGAGGAACAAATCTGCAAGGAAATTACAGAGAGGTGTAAACATCATAGAGTAGTTATAATGGGGGACTTTAATTACCCGTATATAGACTGGGATAATGGTAGTGTAAGGGGCAGTGAGGGACAAGCTTTCCTAGATTGTGTTCAGGAGAATTTCCTACAACAATGTGTGTCCAGTCCAACAAGAAAGGAGGCGCTGCTAGACCTGGTTCTTGGGAATGAGGTGGGCCTAGTAGATCAAGTGACAGTGGGGGAGCATTTAGGAGACAGTGATCATTGGATCATAAGGTTTATGATGACGGTGGAAAAGGATATTGGTCAACCCAGAGTAAGAATAATCAACTGGCAGAGAGTGGATTTCAATAGAGCAAGAACGGGCCTGGGCTGGATAGACTGGAACTAAAGGTTAACAGGACAAACAGTAGCTAAACAATGGGCTACCTTCAAAGAGGAGATGGTTTGGGCACAGTCAAGATATGTTCCCTCAAAAGGAAAGGGCAGGACAAACAAATCCAGAGCTCCCTGGATGACAAAGGAGATGGAAATTAAGTTAGAGAAGAAAAAGTGTGCTTACTACATGTGTCAGGTAGCAAATACAATCGAGAACCAAGCTGAATATAGAAGGTTCAGAAGGGATATGAGAAAGCAAATACGGGAAGCAAAGAGGGATTATGAGAAAAGACTGGCAGCTAACATAAAAGGAAATCCCAAAGTATTCTATAAGCACATCAGTAGTAAAAGGGTGGTAAAAGGAATGGGGCTGATTAGGGACCATAAAGGGGATTTACACATAGAGGCAAGAGGCATGGCTGAGGTGTTAAGTGAATATTTTGCATCTGTCTTTACCTATGAGGTAGATGCTGCTCAGGCCTTGTTGACAGAGGAGGGAATTCAGTCACTAGAAGGGTTTAAAGCTGATAAGGAAGAGGTATTGGATAAGCTGTCGGTACTTAAAGCTGGTAAGGCACTGGGTCCGGATGAGATACATCCAAGAATATTGAAGGAAGTGACAGTGGAAATTACAGAGGCACTGGCAATAATCTTTCAATGTTCCCTGGATTCGGGGGAGGTGCCAGAGGACTGGAGAATTGTAAACATTACGCCCTAGTTCAAAAAAGATAATGTAAAGACCTGCCCTGCAATTACAGACCAGTCAGTTTAACTTCGGTGGTGGGGAAACTTCTAGAAACAGTTATTTGGGATATAATTAACAGTCACATGGAAAGATTTGGATTGATTTGGAAGAATCAGCATGGATTTGTTACAGGAAAATCCTGTCTAACTAATTTGCTGGAGTTTTTTAAGAAGTAACAGAAATGGGTGATGAGGGCAAGGCTGTTGAGGTGGTGTATAAAGACTTCCAAAAGGCGTTTGATACAGTGACACACAACAGGGTTGTGAGGAAAGTTATAGATCATGGAATAAAAGGGGCAGCAGGAATGTGGATACAAAATTGGCCGAGGGTTAGGAAACAAAGAGTAATGGTTAATGGGTATTTTTCAGGCTGGAGGAAGGTTTATAGTGAAGTTCCCCAGGGGTCAGTATTGGGACTCTTGCTTTTCCTGATATATATAAATGATCCAGATCTTGGTGTGCAGGGGACAATTTCAAAGTTTGCAGATGACACACAATTTGGGAAGATTGTTTCCTGTGAGGAGAACAGTGTAGAACTTCAAAAGGACATTGACACATTGGTGGAGTGGGCAGATGATGGTCAATGTGGAGAAGTGTGAGGTGATGCGCTTTGGTACAAAGAACATGGAGAGATAGTATAAAATAAATTAAACTATTCTAAAGGTTGTGCAGGAGCAGAGAGACCTTGATGTATATGTCAATAAAGGTGGCAGGACAGGTAGAGAGAACTGTTTCCAAATCATACAGTATTCTAGGCTTCATTAATAGGGGCATAGAGTACAAGAACAGGGAGGTTATGCTGAATTTATATAAGACACTGGTTAGACCTCAGCTGGAGTATTGTGTACAGTTCTGGGTGCCGCACTATAGGAAGGATGTGAATGCATTGGAGAGAGTGCAGAAGAGGTTTACGAGAATGGTTCCAGGGATGAGACACTTCAGTTATGAGGAAAGATTGGAGAAGTTGGGACTGTTTTCCTTGGAGAGGAGAAGGCTAAGAGGAGATTTGACAGGAGTTTTCAAAGTCATGAGGGGCCTGGACAGAGTAGAGAGGGAGAAACTGTTCCCGCTCATAAAAGGATCGAGAACGAGAGGGCACAGACTTAAAATGCTTTGCAAAAGAAGCAAATGTGAAGTGAGAAAAAACTTTTTCACACAGCGAGTGGTTAGGGTCTGGAATGCACTGTCTGGAAGTGTGGTGGAGGCAGGTTCAACTGAGGCATTCAAGAGGGCAATGGATAATTATTTAAATAGCAACAATGTGCAGGGTTACAGAGAAAAGGCAGGGCAATGGCACTAGGTCATAATGCTCATTTGAGAGCCAATGCAGACTAGATGGGCCGAATGTCCTCTTTCTATGCCATAACAATTCTGTGCTTCTGTGATCTTCAATAATGGGGGAGCCCAGCACATCAGTACAAAAGGTAAGGCTGAAGCAATTGCTACAATCTTCAGTCAGAAGTGCCAAGTGGATGATCCATCTCAGCCTCCTCAACAGGTCCCCAGCATCACAGAGCATTGGACACTGAAAAGGCTATGGGCCCTGGCAAAATCCCAGCAATAATAATGAGGACTTGTGCTCCAGAACTAGCCACACCCCTCACCAAGCTGTTCCAATACAACTCAGCTCCAACACTGGCATCTACCCGGCTATGTGGAAAATTGCCCAGGTATGTCCTGTACACAAAAAGCAGGACAAATCCAACCCAGCCAATTACCACCCCATCAGTCTACTCTCCATCATCAGTAAAGTAATGGAAGGGGTCATCAACAGTGCTATCAATCAGCACTTGCTTAGCAATAACCTGCTCACTGATGCCCAGTTTGGGTTCTGCCAGAGCCACTCAGCTCCTGACCTCATTACAGCCTTGGTTCAAACATGGACAAAAGAGCTGAACTCCTGAGGTGAGGTGAGAGTGACTGCCCTTGACATCAAGGCCGCAGTTGACCGAGTGTGGCATCAAGGAGCCCTAGCAAAACTGGAGTCAATGGGAATCAGGGGGACAACTCTCCACTGGTTGGAGTCATACCCAGCACAAAGGAAGATGGTTGTGGTTGTTGGAGGTCAGTCATCTCAGTCCCGTGACATCGCTGCAGGAGTTTCTCAGGATTGTACCCTAAGACCAATCATTGCTTCTTCATTGACTTTCCTTCCATCATAAGGTCAGAATGTTTGGGATGTTCGCTGACAATTACACAATGTTCAGCACCATTCACAACTTTTCAGATGCTGAAGCAGTCCATGTCCATATGCAGCAAGATCTGGACAAATAGCCGGGCTTGGATTGACAAGTGACAAGTAACTTTCACACCAGGAAATTACCCTCTCCAACATGAGAGAATTCAACCCTTGCCCCTTGACATTCACTGGCATTATCTTCACTGAATCCCCCACTATCAACATCCTGGGGGTTACCATTAACCAGAAACTGAACTGGGCTAGCCATATAAATACTGTGGTTACAGGAGCAGGTCAGAGGCTAAGAATCCTGCAGTGAGTAACTCACCTCCTCTAGGAATGCCCACCATCTACAAAGCACAAGTCAGGAATGTGGTGGAATACTTTCCAGTTGCCTAGATGAGTGCAGCTCCCACAACACTCAAGAAGCTTGACACCATCCAGGACAAAGCAGCACACTCATTTGGCCCCTCATCCACCACCTTCAACATTCACTCCCTCCACCACTGACGCACAGTAGCAGCAGTGTGTACCATCTACAAGATGCACTGCAGCAACTCACCAAGGCTCCTTCAACAGCACCTTCCAAATCCAGGAAGCTCTATCATCTATAAGGACAAGGGCAGCAGATAGATGGGAACACCACCGCCTGGAAGTTCCCCTCCAAGTCACTCACCATCCTGGCTTGGAAATATATCGCCGCTCCTTCACTGTCACTGGGCCAAAATCCTGGGACTCCCTCCCTAACAGCACTGTGGGTGTACCTACACCACATGGACTGCAGCGGTTCAAGAAGGCAGCTCACCCCCACCTTCTCAAGGGATTAGGGATGGGCAACAAATGCTGGGCCCAGCCAGCGAAGACACATCCCATGAATGAAAAAAAATTGTCATGTGACTATGGCCAGTTTTTGGCTACATTGCTAAAAGACACTCCTCCAAACACATAGTGTTACCATCAGGCCCAGTGTTTCATGTTGATAAACTTTCATCACACCTGACTTTGTCAGAATGGATAACAAGATATCTATGAACAGAAAGCAGAGCGTAGGGGTTAAGGACAGTCACTCAGACTTACGCCTGATAAGTTATGGTTCCATAAAGATCAATGCAGCGACCACTGTTATTCACTATTTACATAAAGAATTTGGGCTTGGGAATCACAGGTTGAATTTCAAAATTTTCCGATGACACCAAGTAGTGCACATGGTTAATACAGAGGAGGACTAGACAAAACACCAACATTAATAAATATTTTTAAATTCATTCTCAGGATGTGGGTTCACTGGAAACTCCAGCATTTATTGCCCATCTCTTATTGCCCTTGAGAAGGTGTTGGTGAATTGCTTTATTAAATGGAACTGAGTGACTTACTACAGCAGTTAACAGTTAAACACGTTGCCATGGGTCTGGAGTTACATATAGGCCAGACCAGGTAAGGACAGCAGACTCAGATTAGTATTAGATTAAAAGAAGAGTCTTGAATATTGATGAAAAGAGAGACATATTGTTGAAGCTTTTCATCTTTCACTTATCAGAACAAAGGCAAGAATGACAAATTTTAAACTCTCACAACAATTTATACTGCAGGAGAAAAAGATGCTGATTCAGTGGCAAGTCAACTCTGATTGGTTGAGCCATTGCCATGGAGAAAACAATGGGGAACTATAGACTCCCCAATCTCCTGGGTAATTCAAAAAAGGTGCAAGGCTTGAACATATTCCTTTTGTTTGCAGTGAACAGGTCACTGTATATGAATGTATGTCAATTCTAGCGAGCATAAATTTGGCCAAATTATGAGTTGAACTGATTATCTTAAATTAGATGTTAGTGTAGTTAGTAGCATACTCAGGATTGTTCAGTAAATGCTGCTCAATTGTGGAATCACATCTGACAATGGACGTTTTGTTTTGGGTTTTGCAAATGTGGGCTGGTTGAGTACAAACAAACAACCGAAGAAACACACATTAGGACATAAGATCTAGGTACCTGGCATTGTACCAACACTAAAATTCATACATGGCTGAAGTGTAGACCTGAAAAGCGCCACGTCTGCCTCAATTTACCCTGGAAAGGCAAAGTACCTCAAAAATTTGAGCAACAGGTTAAGCAAGCTGTTTCACACTGCCTACCGCACAATTGAACAGGTCGTGTCTAAGTGACTCTATTACTAGCCTATTGACATAACCACTATGCCACTATACTGGGAGTGTAATTGGCAAATTAAGTTCAATATAGGCAAGATGAGGCAGTACAATTTGGTAGGAAGAATAAGAAGGCCAGCTACTGCTTAGAGAATAAGAGTCTGAAGGGAGTAGAGGAGCAGAGGGATCTGGAGTACAGCTAAACAAATCATTAAAGTATTGGCACAGGTTAAAGACAATAAAAAGCAAACCAAACTCTGGGGCTTATTTCTAGAGGGATAGAATTGAAAAGCAGAGAAGTTACGTTAAACTTTTATAGAACTTTAGTTAGGCCACACTTGGAGTTACTGTGCGCAGTTCTGGTCTCCATCTTGTAGAAACATGTTGAGGCAGTGGAGAAGGTGCAAAAAAGATTTGTATGAACAATACCAGAACTGAACAGGTACTGTTGTAATATACCTTTAAGGGATAACAGCATGACATCACAAAAAGGGAAGTGTGTCATGTGATCCAGTCTTAGTTTCACTTTCATAGCTCTGCTACTGATGTCTTCAGGCTTTCCACCTTTGTATAAACATTCTCATTGTGCCTAGTCTAAATAAATGAGCCCACAAGGTGTTTACCCAATCCCTTATGAGCGATTGGTGACTTTATATCACTATAACAGCACGAGATAGTGCTCAGCAGTGGCCAAAGAACTTGGCAGCAAGATTAAGTACAGGTACGACATAGTGAACAGGCTTAGATTGGGCTACATGGCATGAGGCAGCACTCAGTGTTTTCACCAGACCACAACGAAATCACAGCATCAGAGATTGTTGCAAATGCAGCATGCTGACTGCTCAGAAAAGCCTGGGAGACACAGTGAGATAGTGCTCTAATAAAGAGCTGGTAAGCAGATGGATCCCTTGTGGTGAGATTGCAGTGCATAGCTGGTCAGTTCAGTGAGTGGGACCGGGCCTCAAGAGGACCAGCGCTGGGTTAGCTCAGTTGGGAAAGGCGAGGATGTGGGCTGGATCAATATTGAGCAAGGGAGAGTCAAACAAAATCCAAAAAAAAAGTCATAAAAGCTGACCAGAGAAGGTTGCAATTATAAGGGTGACTTCGGAAGTTCCTGCACAATAAATTGAATAAAACAAGGAGGAAGGTCAAAGGGATATTTGTTGGAATGTCCAGAAAACTCCCCAGTTTGAACAGCTCTCCTACTGACCTACTGACCAAATTCAAATTGTTTAAAACAGCAAGCACAGCTGTGGTTTCTTGATTCTGGTGTGGCTGAAGCAGACAAAACAAGCCGGAGAAACTCACCTAGCCATTGGGAGTGAAGGTCTACACAGGCTGAACATGTCAGGATTAAGAGCAGAAGAGCTAAAGGATCCTCAAAAGGTCGGGACGACATTGGAAGACTGGTTCACAATAAGGTTAAACATTCGTATTCATTGACTTGAGTTCATGTCACTTCAACAGCAGGTCTACAGAATCTGTAGAGCACTTCGTCAGCAGGTGCAGAGAAAAGGGTACCTACTGTGATTCTTCAAATGCAGAGCTAGCAGACAGAACTGTTGAGTCGGTGATCGCACCAACTCCCATGGAAGCATTCCAGAAAGATCAAAAGGGAATCCCAAGATCTCTCTCACTTCCCTCAGTATCCCTGAATGCATCTCATCCGGTCCTGGTACTTTATCTATTTTATATAAGTGTATAAGTGTATAAATAATAAAAGGGAGGATAAAAAAAAGTAGAGTCGATTAGGGATAAAAAGTGAGACTTGTATGTGGAGGCAGCAGAAATAGCAGAGGTATTAAATGAATTCTCTGCATCTAAGTTTACAAAGGAAGAAGATGCTACCCAGGCCGAGGTGAGAGAGGAGGTAACTGATACACCAGAAGAATTTACAATTGAGAAGGAGAAGGTGTTGGAAAGGCTATCTTTACTTAAAATAGATAAGGTACCAGGACCGGATGAGATGCATTCAGGGATACTGAGGGAAGTGAGAATGGAAATTGCAGAGTCACTAGTGATAATCTTCCAGTCTTCCTTAGACACAGGGGAGGTGCCAGAGGACTGGAGAATTGCGAATGTTACACCCTTGTTCCAAAAGGGGTGCAATGATAAAGCCAACAACTACAGACCAGTCAGTTTGACCTCAGTGGCAGGGAAACTTGTGGAAACTATAGTACAGGATAAAATCAATAATCACTTGGACAAGTGCAGGATAATTAAGGAAAGTCAGCACCAATTCCTTTGCCTGGTCAGAATGCTCTAATCGATTGGACGAGTGCAACAATTGTTTCACCTTAATGAAAGCTTCTTTCTGGGGCGCCTCCCAAGACCAACATTGTTTTTTTTTTGAGTAGAAAATGCAGGGGGGCAGCACTGTAGACAAATTAGGTAAGAACTGCCCATAATAGTTAAAAACAAAAAACTGCGGATGCTGGAAATCCAAAACAAAAACAGAATTACCTGGAAAAACTCAGCAGGTCTGGCAGCATCGGCGGAGAAGAAAAGAGTTGATGTTTCGAGTCCTCATGACCCTTCCACAGAACTGAGCGAATATAAGGAGAGGGGTGAAATATAAGCTGGTTTAAGGTTGGGGGGGCGGGGGGGGGGGGGTTGGGTGGGGGGAGATAAGTGGAGGGGGGGTGGTGTGGTTGTAGGGACAAACAAGCAGTGATAGAAGCAGATCATCTAAAGATGTCACAGACAAAAGAACAAAAGAACACAGAGGTGTTGAAGGTAGTGATATTATCTAAACGAATGTGCTAATTAAGAATGGATGGTAGGGCACTCAAGGTATAGCTCTAGTGGGGGTGGGGTGGAAAGACTAGTGGGGCATAAAAGATTTAAAAATAATGGAAATAGGTGGGAAAAGAAAAATCTATATAAATTATTGGAAAAAACGAAAGGAAGGGGGAAGAAACAGAAAGGGGGGGGGATGGAGGAGAGAGCTCAAGCTCTAAAGTTGTTGAATTCAATGTTAAGTCCGGAAGGCTGTAAAGTGCCTAGTTGGAAGATGAGGTGTTGTTACTCCAGTTTGCGTTGGGCTTCACTGGAACAATGCAGCAAGCCAAGGACAGACATGTGGGCAAGAGAGCAGGGTGGAGTGTTAAAATGGCAAGCAACAGGGAGGTTTGGGTCATTCTTGCGGACAGACCGCAGGTGTTCTGCAAAGCGGTCGCCCAGTTTACGTTTGGTCTCTCCAATGTAGAGGAGACCGCATTGGAAGCAAATAATGCAGTAGACTAAGTTGGGGGAAATGCAAGTGAAATGCACATAATAGTTGATCATTCCTAGGAATGATTTGAGCTCTGAGGTGCTCTTTGGCGCAGGTGCTTCTCTTATGACTCTCACTTTCTCCTTAACTGGATGGAGGCCCTGTGAATCTCCCTGGTGACACAAATAGATTACCTCCCTCGCTTGGAACATGTACTTTTCTTTTTTTAAATACACTCCAGCTTACAGGCATACAGGTCTTCAATTTTTGGAATGTGGTCTCTGTCCAGCTTGGCTATTTTATTAAGCGCCAGTTTGTAGTCTCCATAAATTCAGACACTTTGGGTGGGTTTATGGATGGGGACTATAGGTGCTGCCCATTCTGAGAACTGAAAAAGTTGTATAACGCCCAGTTTCTCTAGTCTGTTCGTATCAATGTTGACTGGTCACAGATGCTGAAGAGATGGGGGACAGCCCCACCTTAAAGTTGCTGAGAGCACACAGAGAGAATGAGAAAACTCTGTGACACCTGCCCACAACATTCTGGCAGCAATGACCAGCACTGCCGAGGTGCAGGCATCAGTAATGTCTCCAGTGAGTGTGAGGCTGGACCATCACTGTGGTCTGAAGGCTGCACAGACACAGGGAAGAGGCCCTGGACTGAGACACCTGCCTTTATCTTGTGCAGAAAGACTTCACATCTGAGTGACACGAACACTGCTCATCAGAACAAGGAGCCACAGGCAGGGAGACATTCTTGGGAGTTTATTGACAATAGTGAACAGTATGTACAAGTGATTATCACCCGTGTCCAGGCTGTGCAACTACTTTCACCTAACGCTTGGCCTAAATAGCCAAGTGGTTATGGTACTGGGTTTGTAACCCCAAGATCAAGAGTTCAAATCCCACAATGGTAAACTATGAGACAATGTAACTTCACCTGAAACAGATGGAAACTTGTTTGTACTCGAAAGAGTTACTTTCACCTAACTTTCCTAACCCTGCTCTTGGTGCTCCCCTGATATCCACAGTGGAGGTGGGGGCAGCCTGCTGACTGTGACGCTGTGTCCGTGATGACCTTGGCAGGCGTCCTCTGGAGGGCTGAGACCTGGAGGTCCCCGGCCTGCTTTCAGGGTCCTGCTGTGTGGCAGTGGCCCCTCCTCAGCCTGTGAAGCTGGATCTGCGGAGGTCACAGGAAGAGGGGGATCAGATGGGCCGGTCACTCCCGGAGTCACCTGGGTGGATAGTCCTGGAGTGGGCACCTGGTGATCCTCCTCCCTGTGGGTGCCCGAGGGCCCCTGGCTGACTCCTTGAGGAGAAGGGGTAGTTGGAGTGAGATCGAGCTGCCCAGAACTCCTCTCGCGTACACACTGTTGGAGGCCAATTATGGCATCAGTGATGGAGTTGAGCCCATGCAGCAGTGCAGGAGTGATGTCCTGGACCAAGGTCTCCATGGCAGTCACCATCCTACCAATGTTGACCTTGGTGCATCGCCAATGCTGGCGCTATCACCTCAGCCTGAAGGCAGACGGACTCCTCCATTGTGCCTTGCAATCTGAGGAGCGCAGCGGACATCCCTTCCTGATGTTCCCCAGCGTGTCTTTGCAGCTCCAGCAACTGTGACATGACCGAGTCCAGGGGTTCCTCATCTGACTCAGACTCAGCAACGTTCTGGCCTCCAGCAGCTCCTCCGAGTGCCGGGGACCTGGGAAGTCCCTGCCTCCTCCTGCTGTGGATCGGACGGTCGATGTGCTCACCAGGGTGTATGGCACCAGCGGTCTTGCCTTCATGAAGTGAGGGGTTGCTTCATGATCCATATGAATCTTGGCCTGCAGGCCCTGGATTTTCCCCAGTTCATCCTTAAAGACAAATCTGGCAGCTATGAGGGCCTCCCGAGTGCGGCTGCCTCATCTGGCCAGTGCAAGAGACTCATCCCTGGCGTCATCACCACCGAGGACCCCCTCACCCTCATCCCCATCAGCGTCCTCCTCATCAGAGAACACACGCAGCTCCTCCATCTCCTCCTCAGCCAGCTCCTCTCCCTGTTGGGGTGCCAGGTTGTAAAGGGCGCAGCAGACAACGATGATGTGTGACACCCTCTGTGGACTGTATTGCAGGCTCCACCAGACCGGTCCAGGCACTGGAACCTCATCTTCAACATCCCGATGATCTGCTCCACCAAGTTATGAGCTGCAGCATGAGCCTCATTACAGCGTCGCTCTGCTGCAGTCTGAGGCTGCCTCACGGGTGTCATCAGCCACGGCCTCTGTGGGTAGGCCTCATCCCCTCTGATTCAACCCTGCAGCCTCTGTGGACCCTGGAAAGCTGCAGGGATCTGCGAGCGGCTCAGGATGTAGGCATCATGCACACTCCCTGGAAACCGAGCACACACCTGCAGCATGCATTTCTGGTGGTTGCACACCAACTGCACATTCAGCTCTTGTGGTTGATGAAGTCTAATGAGTGTAGCGATGGAGACCTGAGTGCCACATGAGTGCTGTCATTCTGGGAATCAATCACTCTGGGAATCCCGAGATCTGGGCGAATCCAATGGCCCTTCCATCCTGGCTGTCCCAGTCCCGGGTGAAATGCACAAAGTTGTTGCCATGGAGAAGATGGAATCTGTGACATCGTGGGCACATTTGTGGGTGGAGGCTTGTGAAATCCCACAGAGGTCGCCCGTGGAGCCCTGAAGGGAGCCACTGGTGTGGAAATTGAGCACCGCAGTCACTTTCACAGCCACTGGCAGTGGATGCCCTCCATGTCCCCTTGGCGCCAAGTCTTGCAGTAAGTGGCAGATGTGAGCCACCAGGTCCCTGGACATGTGCAGTCATCAGCGACTCTGGTTCTCAGTCACCTGCAGGAATGGCAGGCGGTGTCTATAGACCCTGAGTGCCGCTGGATGCCGAGCAGCCGCGGCTCACTGTCACTCCTGGGCAGTATGTGTGGGGGTCCCTGCTGCCTCTTCGTGATGTTGTTGCTGCTCCTGCCTTTGTGTGGCCAGGAGCTTCAGTCACTCTCACCTCTGACTTCTACAGTCTCTGTTGGCCATCAGGCACACAGCTAGGTCCCCAGGGCCCATGATCCTGACGTGGTCCTCCTGCAGCATGAAAGAGAGAGACGTGGTTATCATGGCTGTACTCAGCACCTTTCCTGGCCCTGTGTGACTGCCCCTTAATGCTTCCCAGAGAGTGCTGCTCACCCCTAGAGATGAGTGCACTGTATGGCTGCCCTGTCAGCCCGCGATGTCGGGGAGCAAGGTCCAAACCTGGTTGATGAGATTGGAAGGGGCTGTGAGCGTCTCCAGCAGTGACTGCTCCATGGCCAGCGTTGGTGAGGAGATTGTACAACGTGTGCAGTCCAACTGCTCCATGGTCCAGTAAAGTGGTGGCAGACTCGAAGTCTGTGCCTGGGGGGTGGGGGGTGGGGGGTGTGCAGTGGCGGGCAATAAGATATGGGGTGCTTGGTGCCTCCATGTTGCTTGCGTGGTGGGTAGACTAGGAACCCGACCCCAGCCACATCACTGTGGCTGCGCCTCAACTGTCTCGGTTACAGAGGAAGGGTCGGCTTATACAGTGTCCCTAAAGCACGGCCACCTCCCTCCCTTACCCTGCCCCCCACCTCGATTGACTGCATGTGGGATGCAGCGCCAGGGCAGCAACCCCCCCCCACCCCAACCCCCACCCCCACCCACCACCCCCCCCCACCCACCCCCCCACCACCCCCCCCCGCCTCCCCCCACCCTCAGCAGTTGCCTCTGGGGCCAGGCATCAGTTGCCCCCCCCTGCCCGGTGCCCCTGAGGCCTGTAAACAACAGACGAGCTGTGGAGAACGCTGCTGCTCACTCATCTCAGCTCCCCCAAAGTGAAGGCCACCAGGTACAGGTTGCCTGTGTGCTGTTGTGAAACACGTTGGCGTGCTTTCCCACCGGCGTGGACAGACGATGTGGTGGGGTTCCAAGAGCCTGGCAGGATGGCCTTTTAATTATATGCTAAAGTATTACAATTAGCTCCCCGCTGACCGATGGTGGGAAATCCCGGCCTGCTGTCAACAGGCTAAGTAGAAGATCACGACCTACCTTCACGCTGTCGTGAACTGGGTCCCACCATATTTACCACATAACACCAGTGGGCTCAGAAAATTCTGCCCCTTATCTTTCTGAAATTAGCTCCCTTGAGTGAGAAGAAAATAGATATGTGGCCCCCGCCGCGCCCCCCCACCCCACCCACCCCTTCCCACCCCCCACAACCCCCAAGTGAAAATGTTGGACAAGCCTGCTTTAAGGGATAGGAACATGACATCACTCGAAGGGAACTATGTCATGCAATCCAGTTCTAGTTTTACTTTTCTCCTTTGAGAAAAGCACAGCACACTCAGCTCTGCTGCTGATATCTTCAAGCTTTCTCTCTAGGTATAAACGCTCTCATGTGTCTCGTCTAAATAAAGGATTCCACAACATGTTTACACAATCCCTTAAGAACAGCTGCTGCCTTTATATCATTGTAAAAACACAACAGGTACAACTGTCAGGGAAGATTGCACAAGCTGGAAGTCTTTTCTTTAGCACAGAGAAAGCTGAGGGGTGACCTGAGAGAGGGCTTTGAGAATCGATAGGATAAGTGTAGAGAAAAAGCTTCCCTTTGTTGGTGGAGTCCAGAATTAGGGGCCATCAATATGGGATAGTCCCTAATCAATATAAAGGGAACTTAGGAGAAACCTCTTAATCCAGAGAGTTACAGAATCACACAATTGTTGCAGTGCAGAAGGAGGCCATTCAGCCCATTGTCTCTGCACCAGCTCTCCAAATGAATCATTCCCCTAATGCCATTCTCCTGCCTTCTCCCCAGTATTTAAAAAGGGAGGTAGAGAGAAAACAGGGAATTATAGACCAGTCAGCCTGACGTCGGTAGTGGGGAAAATTCTAGAGTCCATTATAAAAGATTTAATAGCTGAGCACGTGGAAAACAGTGGCAGAATCAGACAGAGTCAGCATGGATTTATGAAAGGGAAATCATGCTTGACAAATCTACTGGAATTTTTCGAGGATGTAACTAGTAGAGTTGATGAGGGGGAGCCAGTGGATGTGGTTTATTTGGACTTTCAGAAGGCTTTCAACAAAGTCCCACATAAGAGATTGGTGTGTAAAATTAAAGTGCATGGGATTGGGGTAGTGTATTGAGATGGATAGAAAACTGGCTGGCAGACAGGAAACAAAGAGTAGGAATAAACGGGTCTTTTTCTGAATGGCAGGCAGTGACTAATGGGGTACCGCAGGGATCGGTGCTGGGACCCTAGTTATTCACAATGTATATTAATGATTTAAATGAGGGAACTAAATGTAATATCTCCAAGTTTGCAGATGACACAAAGCTGGGTGGGAGGGTGAGCTGTGAGGAGGATGCAGAGATGCTTCAGTGTGATTTGGACAAGCTGAGTGAGTGGGCAAATGCATGGCAGATGCAGTATAATGTGGATAAATGTGAGGTTATCCATTTTGGTAGCAAAACAGGAAGGCAGATTATTATCTGAATGGCTATAAATTGAGAGAGGGGAATGTACAACGAGACCTGGGTGTCCTTGTACACCAGACGCTGAAGGTAAGCATGCAGGTGCAGCAGGCGGTAAAGAAGGCAAATGGTATGTTGGCCTTCATAGCCAGAGGATTCAAGTACAGGAACAGGGTGTCTTGCTGCAATTGAGTCCACACCTGGAATACTGTGTGTGTAGTTTTGGTCTCCTTATCTGAGGAAGGATGTACTTGCTATAGAGGGAGTGCAGCGAAGGTTTACCCGACTGATTCCTGGGATGGTGGAACTGACATATGAGGAGAGGTTGAGTTGGTTAGGATTATATTCGCTGGAGTTCAGAAGAATGAGGGGGGATCTTACAGAAACCTATAAAATTCTAACAGGACTAGACAGGGTAGATGCAGGAAGGATGTTCCTGATGGTGGGAGAGTCCAGAACCAGGGGTCACAGTCTGAGGATACGGGGTAGACCATTTAGGACTGTGATGAGGAGAAATTTCTTCACCCAGAGAGTGGTGAGCCTGTGGAATTCATTCCCACAGAAAGTAGTTGAGGCCAAAACATTGTATGTTTTCAAGAAGGAGTTAGATATAGCTCTTGGGGCGCAAGGAATCAAGGGATATGGGGAGAAAGCAGGAGCAGGCTATTGAGTTGGATGATCAGCCATGATCATAATGAATGGTGGAGCAGGCTCGAAGGGCTGAATGGCCTACTCCTGCTCCTCGTTTCTATGTTTTTATGTTTCTATGTAGCCCTGCACATTCTTCCTTTGCAGATCAAAGTCTAATTCCTCCTTTTCTCATATTGCTTTTGCTTTATTTGCCAATTATTTTAAATCTGTGCCCTCATTCGCAATCATTTCACATTTGGGAACAGTTACTCCCTATCTTCTTTTCCAGACCCCTCATGATTTTGAATACCTCTCTCAAATCTCCTCTCAACCTTCTCTCCTTCAAGGAAAACAGTCCAAACTTCTCCAATCTATCTTCATAACTGAAGTTCCTCACCCATGAAACCATTCTCGTTAATCTTTGCTGCAATCTTTACCTCAACCTCATTTTTCCTCACTATCCCCATGTCCCCTGATGTTTTTACTATCTAGAAACCTCTCCATGTTCTTCCAACCAAAATGAATCACTTCACACTTCTCTGCATTGAACTTCATTTGCCACCTGTCCACCCACTCCACTAACTTGTCTCTGTCCGTTTGAAGTTCTATACTATTCTCCTCGCAGTTCACAATGCTTCCAAGTTTCGTATCATCCACAAATTTTGAAATTGTGCACTATACAGCAACATCTATGTCATTAATATATATCAGAAAGTGCAGCATTCCCAACACTGACCCCTGGAAAGCTCCCCTACAAGCCTTCCTTCAGCACAAAAACTATCCATCAACCATTGCTCTCTGTTTCCTGTCACGCAATCAATTTTGTCCATGTTGCTACTGTCCGTTCTATTCCATGAGCTATAACTTTGCTCACAAGTCTATTGTGCGGCACTGTATCAAACACCTTTTGGAAGTCCATGTACACTACATCAACAGGATTGCCCTCATCAACTCTCTTTATTACCTCTTCAAAAAACTCCAGCAAGTCAGTTAAACCCAATTTTCCCTTAACAAACCTGTGCTCTGTGCTCAATTTGTGCTTAAAAAATGATCTGTTTCTGTGCAGTTGATACCATGTCATTGGTTCATTGTGTTGGACCATAATACTGGAACTGGTTAAGTAACAGCACTGTTGGAGCACCTTCAACAACAACAATTGGTATTTATAAAGCGCCTTTAACATTATGAAATGTCCCACCGTACCTCACTGAAACGTTGAAAGTATGACATCGAGCCACATAAAGAGATATTAGGTCAGGTTTGATCAAAGAGGTAGGTTTTAAAAACCATCTTAAAGAAGGAAAGGGAGATCGAGACGTGCAGGGGTGTAATAATGTTTTCCAAGAACTTAGGGTCAAACAAGTGAAGGTATGGACACCAATGGTGGAACCATTAAAATTGGGGAAGTTCGAGAGATCAGAATTGGAGGAATGCAGATATCTTGAAGGTTTGTGGGGCTGGAGGAGGTTACAGAGATAGGGAGAGGCAAGGCGATGGAGGAATTTGAAAACACCACCACACAGACTGCAGTGGATCTAGAAGAAGGTCCACTGGCATCTTTTCAAGAACAACTAGGAATGGGAGCGTAAAGTTCCAGCCTTGCAAGCGAGGCCTGTGACCTGAGAATGAATTGAAAAGAAGCACCATCTTCTGGACAATTGTGATTTTGTCTATTGATGGGGAGGCTGTGGAATTCACTCAAATTGTGGAATGTAAACAGACATCAGAAACTATGGCAATGCGAGCAGTACCATGTATTGCAGAACAATATTACTGCCCCTCAGGCTCTGCTCTGTATGTTCGGGGAATGTGTGTGAAAGGTAAAGAGCTTCGAGAAGGAGACGGGCGCTGGCAAGCAATAGGAATGCAAAATTAACAATTAGAAAATGTACAGCAACAAATGGAGGCATAAGAATTAAGGGCTCAGCAGGGGTGCTTAATCAGAGGAAGAATCAAAACCAAGTGAGGTCAACCTTCCCCACAAGTGGAGGAATCAATACTGAATACGTACACTGCAATGTTCGCTGATCATTAGCTCCACCATCCAGAAATGCCTTGACTTTAAAATTCTCATCCTTGCTTTCAATTCCCTCCATGGTCTCACCCCCTCCCTAAATCTGTAACCTCCTCCAGGCTGACAGCTCTCTGAGATCTCTGTGCTCCTCCAATTCTAGCCTCTTCAGGATCTCAAATTTTAACCACTCCATCATTGGCAGCCACTCCTTCAGTTCCTTGCACCTTAACACCTGGAATTCCCTCCTTAAACCTCCCTGCCTCTCTACCTCTCTCTCCTCCTTTCAGATGCAAAGCCTAACTCTTTGTCCAAGTGTTTGGTTATCCATTTTAATATCTCCTTATGTAACTTGATGCCACATTTTGTTTGAAAATGTTCCTGTGAAGCACCTTGGGATGTTTTTCTGCATTAAAGGCTCTATATAAAAGCAAGTTGTTATTAGATTTTCAGAAATGAGTCTATGCAATTGAAAAACAGACTTGCCTCAAATTTTACATCAACATGTTAATTTTTGTGCTGAGTGTGTTTGGACAAATGCCTTTTGTACACTGTTGCATGTTATGTACAATGGATCATCATAGTCATGAGGCATCTGATATCCCATTCCTCTGAGTAAATGATTCCAGCAGAAGCCATTTTTACCTATTACATGGAACATGGTGTCAGGAGAGTGCGGCTGAATGTAAATGGATTTTGATAGCTGTAAGAGAGCAAGCCACTGTAAGAAACAGCAGAGGATGGTTAAAATGTCAGCTTGTAACATTGTATAGGACATTGACTGTTGGGTTAGTCAGTATGGCTTTGAATATTCAAGCACTGGCTCCTATGGAGATGAAGGTAGGTTTGAGAATGAATTGGAAGTTCTTCCAGTCTCAATGACAGAACTAGGAAATTGCCATGGAGTTAAACAAGAAATCTGAATGAATACGAATAGCATCTCAGTTATCAGAAAGAGTGCTAAAAGCTGTATTGCACCCTAGACCTCACTTTGGAGCAGAAAAGCCAGCCTTGTGAAATTTTGAAGACCCACTTTGAAATTGGCAGTCTGTGGGAATTGTAACATTTAAGGTACAGGATGTTCCAATGTTTGTTACATTGATTCTTGCCTGTTAACAAGGTGGGACCCTCTGAGATTGTTTTGATAGGTCCCCACATCAGTTCAAGGGTCAGTGAACATCTCTTCTTGAGGCAGACAGTTTTGGGTGAACCAGGAGCAGGGGGAAGAAGCTCCATGCAGCTAAAGTGCTGCTGTTAGCTCTGAGGAGCTGAGAAGAGGTCTGATGGGAAGACCTGGTAATCAAAGAGGGCTCGGGGAAGCCCTGGGTGTCAGATCTAACTGGATACAACGGGAGCGAGAAGTTGGGAGAAACTCAGGGGCAGTCAGGCTCAGTGAAGTTAGTTGTCTAGCAAAGAGCTGAAATTACGCCAGTAAGTAGAAGTGGGAGTTCAGGCTCAGGAATCCATGGAGAAGGAACCTCGGAAGGTGAGATTGAAACCCTGTGAGGTGGGCTATTGTTAAAGGCATCCAAATGGGAGTGACACTTGGAGAGAATGCCAAGGAAAGATCTTCAAAGGTAAAGCTGGGAATCCCTCGGAGACAGAGTTTCGATGAGATTGTCTGACCTAATGTTTACTGATGTCTGGGTGGGTTTCTTGAGAAATCCACGGGCATCTGGCAATTTGACCACAGTTCATCTGGTATTTCACATGTACCTCATGTTACCCTGAATATTATAGTATAAGATACATATTGTAAATTGTTCAATCTTTCTGAACATATGAAGTAAAGTTTGTTTTTCTTTGTTCAAAATTCATCAAAACTTGTGGTCTCATTCCATAAAGAGGTGTCTTGAATCTCAACATTTATTTACTTTAAACAAGTCCCGAACCAGATCTCTCCACTCGTCCCAGGGTCTGCTAAGGACCTTAAACTGTATTGCCCCAAAGGTGCTGACTCTCACTGGGGGACAGTTCCTGAAGGTGCTGACTCTCACTGGGGGACAGTTCCTGAAGGTGCTGACTCTCACTAGGGGACAGTTCCTGAAGGTGCTGACTCTCACTAGGGGACAGTTCCTGAGGGTGCTGACTCTCACTAGGGGACAGTTCCTGAATGTGCTGACTCTCACTGGGGAACAGTTCCTGAAGGTGCCGACTTTCACTGGGGGACAGGTGCCTTTGCTGTACCTATTCCAGTGGTGGGAATGTACACTCTGATCTCTGGCAGGGGTTCTGACCTTGAAGGAGTCACTGTGGGCTCCACAGCTGTCCACACTCTGCTCGCACACGTTCACACTTCCTGTCAGGAGTTACATGGCAAACTTCAGAACCGGGAATAAAAACAGGAAATGCTTCAAGTACTCAAACCTCTGATGAATGGACCTGAATCATTTACTGTTTCTCTCTCCACAGACACTGCCAGACCTGCTGGATATTTCACCATTTTCTGTTTTTATTTCAGAATTCTAGCACCTGCAGTGTTGTTCAGGACCTGTTGGCTGCTTTTTTATTCCCCCTCACTAATCCAGGCTTTGGGGGGGACTCCCTTTCCCAGCTTCCCTACTGTCACTGCCATTGCACTAACCTGCTTCAGAATTGAAGCAAACTTCCTGGTCTTTATGGATCTGCCACGCTCTGGAACATAGATACCCTGTTCAGGAACTTGAAGAGTATTTTTGGAAGGAGATGGTCCGGTACACCAACTGGACTTTCTGTCTCCTCTTGTTCTTTTTCTGAATGTCCTTACAATGCTGGGATAGGATCGTTGCATTTCCCACAAATACTCCGTATCCTGAATGGATCCAACGTGATTCGGGATGTGCTGTGATCTTGGAAGGCTCTGTATTGGAGGGGAGGGGGCTAAATCCTGAATCTGCTCAGAAAGCCCACATCAGTGCAGCAAACAGCAGCTTCAGCTCTGAGTGTTTAAACATCTCCCCCTGTGGAGGGCAAATTCAGCAATTTCCCACTCCCCTTAGGGCCCAATGGGAGGGTCGCCTGGGGTTTCGAAGAGTCCTGGGAAATCCCTCCATTGGTTTCTCTAGCTAATTAATAATGATTAATTTTTAAACTATAACTAACTGTGCACTTTTTAACAGTCATTGCTACACTGAATCTTCCACTGAACTATATTTTTAATCCTGTTTGTGATGCACTCTGGATAAAAGAGGCCGAACTGAAGGGAAATTGACCTTTGACGTGATTGGTATGTATCGGGCCTGAATACTCGGTGATATGTAACCATGGTCATCACTGAGGATTATCACTTCCGGTCATCTTGGAATTTGAGAATGAGGGATTAAAGGGTTAATTGACTTTGATACTCCCCCAATTCTAACAAACTGGGGGGATTGGGACTGTGTTGTTGTAACTCCGTTGAACGGGAATGATGTGTCAGGTGTCTGAGAATTCCCTAAAATACGTCTAAATTCCCAGTCCAATAGCTGAACTGCAATGATGGAGCCCAAAATATCCATTTCACCGCCCGTGCAGAATGAGCCTGACTGCTTCCGCTGTCTGTGTCCATTTCTGTGACAAGTCGCTCTTGAACTTGTCTCTCCAGCCCTTCCTTGATCTTCCTTGGCCTCTTAGCTCCATCTCCCTCCGTGCACACAGGCATGAATTATAGAAGCAGCAAATAGTACAGTATAGAAGCAGCCAATTGGCCCATCGAGTCTGTGTTGACTCTTTTGAAGAGTGATCCACTTATTCCTAACTCCCTGCTTTTTTTGAACATTCTGTGCAGATGTTGCTTCTTGATTGGATTATGTTCATATTGTAATATGCGCTGCCTGGGAGGGTGGTGGAGGCGGGTTGTCTCACATCCTTTAAAAAGTACCTGGATGAGCACTTGGCACGTCATAACATTCAAGGCTATGGGCCAAGTGCTGGTAAATGGGATTAGGTAGGTAGGTCAGGTGTTTCTCACGTGTTGGTGCAGACTCGATGGGCTGAAGGGCCTCTTCTGCAATGTGTGATTCTGTGACTCTTGATTCTTTTTTTCTGACAAGTATTCCTGTCAACAAACCCATCTCTGCAGTTCATATATTTTGTTCGTCAACTTTTCTCATGGTCCAACATTCAGGTTTGTAAATTAATTCACTAATTATAACCTTTTACTTCCTCCCAACTTCTCTCCAGTTGTCCTGTACAATGTCCTTGAGCTTACAGCCGACTTCCTCAGTTCTTAAAAAAAAAGTATGATTTGTACCATTCGGGTAACCTGATTGGCCGGAGTCTCTGTTCAGGTGATGCAGTCACCTGATATCCAGCTGACATTTTGGTCATAGTCAGTTGGTACAGGAATGTGCAGGGAGCAGAGACCTGGGAGCTGAGACAGTGAAGCCAACCCTCAGAGGGGATCAGGTTGACCTGCAAAGTCTTAACTGCACCTTAACAGCCCAGGCTGCGATGAGGGAGCTGCTCCAGTTTGTAGCTTTCTTCATCTCCCTCGTTTCTGTTGGCTTCCTTATTGTGGCCACGTGGACAGACTGCTGGATGGTGAATGCAGATGATAGTTTAGAGGTGAGTACGGAATGTGGGGAGTGGGATTGGGGGTGGGGCTGGGGGAGAGAGGAAATCTGAGATGAGACTTTTAAGACCCAAAATGTAGATCTTCCTTGTAGATCCTTCTCTGACAAGATCTCACCCTGATCAGAGTTCTGTCCAATTGGATCATTGATTAATCAGGGTGGTCATTGATTGGATGATTCTCTGAAAACGTGTCGCCTTTTGGGACCCAGAGTCTGTGTTTGAAGAAGTTTAAAGAAGGATATGAACAAGGAACAGTGTTAATCACACAGAAAGGCTGGGGTCAGTGTGTAAAGGGTAGGTTTGGAACAGACACCTGGAGGTATTTCTTTACACAGAGAGTGATCAGCAGCCCATTGTCAAAGAGGCTGTCTGAGGCTGTGACATTGGTTTCATTTAAGGAATAACAAGATCCTGTCATGGGGTGACAGTTTAGATTCTGGAAGAATGAGATTGTATTGGCTAATGACCCTTCTTCACCTAAACATACCTTTAGACCTCACCTGTGCCTCAGTGGATAGATCCCTCACTTCTGAACCAGAAGGTCAAGGGTTTAAACCCCACTTGGAGACTTGAACACATAATCTAGGCTGGCACACCCAGTGCAAGGATTGCTGCACTGCTGGAGGAGCTGTCTTTTGGATAGATATTAAACAGAGGCCTTCCCTCAGGAATGGATGTAAAAGATCCCATTATTTGAAAGAAGAGCAGGACATTTCCAATATTTATCCTTCAAACAATGTCACTCAAAGCCGATCTGGGTTGTGTTTGTGGGGTCTTTCACTGCATTTCCTACCTCACAACATCAACTACACTTTGTCTGTAAAAACCTTCACATTATTCAGATATTGTGAATGGGGCTTTAGAAACATAGGCCTGTTTTTCTTTGTTAGTAAAGGTCTATCAGCGATAACAGCTATTTAAAATCTTTGGGGTATAGAATCATAACGAACTCTTGAACCTCCTTCTGGACCAACATTTGTGAAAAGGACAAAATATCTGGAAAATCTCCATAAATCGAAGGAGTTGCAGAAACCACTAGAACCCCCGATTCTGAACCTTGTGCTTTCAGTTTAACCTCTGGGTTTTAGAGTTACTGTCACTCCAACCAATGCCAGTTTAGACCAGTTGGGCTAAATGGTCTGCCTCTCTGCTGCAAATTCTACATAAGATATAATTCTACACACACATTAAGTAGTTAATTGTGTGTGTAATACAGATGAATGTTGAATCTCACTGAGTTTGGTAATATTCGGACTGCGATAACCTGGTAGAGCTATGTGTTATATCAACTGTGTTAGAATAAACTGCTCACCCATTCTGAAAGATGCAGTGTACTCAAGGCAATGATTAACTTCATTTAACACACATTAACTTTAGTAATTTCAGCCTGATTGGGGCTATTACCTCCCTCAGTGAATCAGACGTGCTTGAGAATCCCTTTCTACTTTTAAACTCGGTCATCCCCAGTTCACTGCATCTCCAGTGACTGGCAGTGACCTTTTCACTGGGCTGACGCTGGTATCGGGACAGAACTTTACACCAAAGTCACTGCCCAGAAACAGGCCATTTGGCCCAACCAGTCTGTGCTGCTGTTTACCCTCCACATAAGCAAATCCTTCTAGCTATCTTTACCCACCCCTGTCCCCACATCTCTTCAGCTCCTTTTCCATCATTCCCGTATCCCCCACCCCCCACACCTCCAATCCAATCGGTAATGCTGCCAGCCGCAGATGCATCTGTCCATGACAGTTTCGGTAGGAGTGACCACCACACAGTCATTGTGGAGATGAAGTCCCACCTTCACATTGAGGATACTCTCCATCATGTTGTGTGGCACTATCGCCTTGCTAAATGGGATTGATTTCGAACAGATCTAGCAGCTCAAGACTGGGCATCCATGAGGCGCTGTGGGACATCAGCAGCAGGAGAATTGTACTCGAACACAATCTGTAACCTCATGGCCTGGCATATCCCCATTTTACCATTATCATCAAGGCAGGGGGATCAACCCTGGTTCAATGAAGAGTACTGGAGGACATGCCAGGAGCAGCACCAGGCATACCTAAAAATGAGCTGTCAACCTGGTGAAGCTATAACACAGGACTACTTGTGTGTCAAACAGCATAAGCAGCAAGTGATAGGCAGAGCTAAGTGATCCCACAACCAACGGATCAGATCTAAGCTCTACAGTCCTGCCACATCCAGTCGTGAATGGTGGTGGACAATTAAACAACTCACTGGAGGAGGAGGCTTCACAAATATCCCCATCCTCAATAATGGGGGAGCCCAGCACATCAGTGCAAAAGATAAAGCTGAAGCATTTGCTACAATCTTCAGCCAGAGTAGATGATCCATCTCAGCCTCCTCCAGAGGTTCCCAGCATCACAGATGCCAGTCTTCAGCCAATTCGATTCACTCCACGTGATGTCAAGAAACGTTTGAAGGTACTGGATACTGTAAAGGCTATCGGCCCTGACAACATTCTGGCAATAGTACTGAAGGCTTGTGCTCCAGAACTTGCCACACCCCTAGCCAAGCTGTTCCAGTACAGCTACAACACTGGCATCTACCCAGCTATGTGGAAAATTGCCCACCTATGTCCAGGACAAATCAGTCTACTCTCGATTATCAGTAAAGTAATGGAAGATATCATCAACAGTGTTATCAAGTGGCACTTGCTTAGCAATAACCTGCTCATTGATGCCCAGTTTGGGTTCCGCCAGAGCCACTCAGCTCCTGACCTCATTACAGTCTTAGTTCAAATATGGACAAAAGAGCTGAACTCCTGAGGTGAGGTGAGAGTAACTGCCCTTGACATCAAGGCAGCATTTGACCGAGTGTGGCATCAAGGAGCCCCAGCAAAACTAGAGTCAATGGGAATCAGGGGGAAACTCTCCGCTGGTTGGAGTCACACCTAGCACAAAGGAAGATGGTTGTGGTTGTTGGAGATCAGGCATCTCAGCTCCAGGAC
The DNA here is from genome assembly GCF_017639515.1 of Carcharodon carcharias. Classification (NCBI taxonomy): domain Eukaryota; kingdom Metazoa; phylum Chordata; class Chondrichthyes; order Lamniformes; family Lamnidae; genus Carcharodon; species Carcharodon carcharias. The sequence continues at coordinate 6,455,448 of NC_054468.1, forward strand.
ATCATTGCAGGAGTTCCTCAGGGTAGTGTCCTCGGCCCAACCATCTTCAGCTGCTTCATCAATGACCTTCCTTCCATCATAAGGTCAGAAGTGGGGATGTTCGCTGATGATTGCACAATGTTCAGCACCATTCACAACTCCTCAGATACTGAAGCAGTCCATGTCCAAATGCAGCAAGACCTGGACAATATCCAGGCTTGGGCTGACAAGTGGCAAGTAACATTCACACCACATAAATGTCAGGCAATGATCATCTCTAACAAGAGAATATCCAACCATCGCCCCTTGACATTCCATGGCATTATCATCACTGAATCCCCCACTATCAACATCCTGGGGGTTACCATTGACCAGAAACTGAACTGGACTAGCCATATAAATACTGTGGCTACAAGAGCAGGTGAGAGGCTAGCAATTGTATGATGATTCCCGAAAACCTGTCCACCATCTGCAAGGCACAAGTCAGGAGTGTGATGGAATACTCCCCACTTGCCTGGGTGAGTGCAGCTCCCACAACACTCAAGAAGCTCAACACCATCCAGGACAAAGCAGCCGCTTGATTGGCGCCCCATCCACAAACATTCACTCCCTCCACCACCGCGCACATCAGTAGTGTGTACCATCTACAAGATGCACTGCAGGAATTCATCAAGTCTCCTCAGCCAGCACCTTCCAAACCCACAACCACGACCATCTAGAAGGACAAGGGCAGCAGATAGATGGGGACACCACCACCTGGAAGTTCCCCTACAATTCACTCACCAGACTTGGAAACATATTGCCATTCCAACCCTTTACTCTATATCTCCCCACCCCCCAAGTCTTTATCCCCATTATATTTACATCCACCTATATCTCCCCCAAAGTCTCAGACTTCACCGGGTTGGTCACTGAGGTACCTTGATAATCTCCCTGGTCTTGTTCTGATCTCCTGTTGAAGTCGAGGATATTCATACTCTCCCTTCTGTTGGTGTGAGTGATCTTCCCCTGGGTGAGCTCGTAGTAAGTCTGTTTCTCCATCAAGATGTGAGTAGTAAGCCCAAGTTTCATTTGCTTTCTTCCCAAGGATATTAAGGCGCTAGTGGTCGAGGCAGAAGCTATGTCAGCTCTGGCAGCTTATACCTTAGTCTGTGTCAATCCTGTATGGTCTTGATTGTTTAGTTCTTTCGATGATTCTGCCTTCTCCCAGTTGATCTCAGACCCAGACTCTCTCCCAGGCTTTAGCACTGGTTACTCATCTGCTCTGTGCCTACGATTAAATTCCGAGCCTTCTCTGTTCTTCCTTGCACTATTTTACTCTCTCGTGGTCGTTTATGGTGATATTTGGTTTGAGTTTTTGTTTAAGAGGTGAAAGCTGTGTTCTCAACCTCCTTCCCATTTGCAGCTCCGATGGTAAGAAGCATTTTGTAGTGGTGAGGTTCAGTAACTCAGAGCTGGATTATTCATTTTTCCTGAATAAATCTTTGACAGTTCATACCCTTCTTTCAACTCCTCCATTCCCTTGAGGATAGCAAGAGGAACCGGTTACAAATGAAGCCATATTCATTTGTGAAATTGTGGAATAGTTCATTAACAAATAGCAGCCCAATGTCTGGCACTATGATGTCTGGGATGCTATATATTGCATACATTCTCTTGAGGATTGGATGACTGTTTCTGCTGTGATACTACTCAACCTGTTTCTTCAATCCAACATAAGTACTGATCAATGACAATAAGGAAGGTTTTCGCCAGAATTCAAATCAGTCCATTCCCAGGTGCTCCCATGGCCTTGATGGAGAAGTAGAAGGGAATAGTGGCTCTTTTAGTTCTTGGCTGTTTACAGCACAAGTAAGACAGTTAGAAATCATTTCTTCTATAGAGTGGGTAATGCCTGGCCACCAGACTGATTGCTGTGCTCTCGCATGACATTTTGCTGTTCCTGGATGACCTTGGCAATGTCTTTGATGAATATCAAACCAATGTGTTCTCGGTATGACTGTTCTTTTGTTGAAGACTAGTAAGTAGTCAATGGCTGTAAGGTGTTTGCACTGTTCAAAGTATTGCCATAGTATCAGATTAGTGGGGACATAGTCTCGCTATCCTTCCAGATTTCATCTTGTTGATGGGCTCGTTTTATTTCCTGCAACTTTTTTGCAGTAGCTGGGAAGTGCTGAGTGATTACGGATGTACATGGTTCAACCTCCTTGATGATGTGTAAATCCCCTTGTTTGGTCCCTTCTGATGGTATTTGTGGAATTTGTGGCAGTGTATTTGCCTTGTTTGATACTGCCCTTGCACAAACTCTGTGATTGAGTCACAACTCATCAATCGTAATTTGAACCGCTGGATTCTGAGCAGCATCTTCACAATTTCTTTCCTGTTCAGAAAGGCGAATAAAGGTTTATGGTCTGTTTCAATTTTGAAATACAATCCAATAATAGTCCGAAAATTTTTCACATGCCCATGTTGCTGCCAAAGCTTTTTTCCCTAACGTGGCGTATCGTTGTTCGGTTTCTGTTAGTGACCTAGAGACATAGTACTCGGGTCTCCTTTTGCCATTTCTCTGCACTTGAAATAAAGCAGCCCCCAGACCTGTAGACGATGCATCTGGTGCTCCTATGGTGGGTAGTTCTCGGTCATAATGTGCCAAAATTTCAGAAGAGATTATAAGTTGTTTAATCTTTGCAAAAGCGTTTTTCTGGAGGAAACATGAGGGGGTCCATGTTCCAGTTTCACTATTGACCCTGTCTCAACAGCTGTCTCTGCTAAATTTAGTCGGAACTTGCCTACTTGGATCATGATTCTGAGGAATCGCTGAAGCTCAGTTATGTTGTGGAAATTCTTCGATTACTTTCGTTTGTTGTGGATTAACCATGATTCCAGCGGCTTGTACCATGTGACCTAGAAACTTGATCATAGGTTTGGTGAACTACTCTTCTTTCATGGAGCCTTGTACAATATGTCATCCATATGACATTTACTCCTTTCTTGCCTCCTAGAGTGGGAGACGTTGTTCTCTAGAAAATTTCTGAAGTGGTCGCTATTCCAATAATGACCCGAATGGTGTTTTAAATGTGGTTACAAATCTGGATTCTTTGTCCATAGGCAACTGTCAAAATCCACTGTTCAGATCCAATTTGGTGAATAAAGTACTCTTGGCTGGTTTGGGAAGACTCTCATCCACTGAGGCCATCAGGTGGATCTCACATTCCGCTGATTTGTTTTGTTGAGTTAAATCCACACAGATTCTTATGGAACCGTTTGACTCTGGGACTGTAACCATTCCTGAACAGCATTTTGTTGGCATGGTAACCGGTGAGATAACCCTTTGGCAAAACATCTTTTCAATTTGACCTTTGTCTTCGTCCAAGAGTGGGCGAGAGACTTTCCCCGGTGTGAAGAGGCGAATTGGTCTAACATCAATTTGTGGGGTAATATGGTACTCGGTCTTTAACCCCCCTAGTGCTGTAAACAACTTTGGGAATTCATTTTGAAATGTACCACTGTCATCCTCATCAGCAACTTCATCCACTTTATAGATTAGTTTCAGTTTTAGGTATGTCTTTCTGCTCAGTAGAGGGCACTCTTGATTTTGAACAACAGAGAGAGGTTCAGGGATTTCTCAGTCTTTATGTTTCAGGTTTGCCATGAGCTGGCCTTTAACTGTTAAAGTTGTCCCTGCTGGACCCTGTGATTTGATAGATAATCGTTGCAATGTTATCTGTTTGAGCCATTTGACTTCATCTGATAAAACAGAAACCCCTGCTCCTGTTGTCTAGTTTAAGATCTATGAGCTCCACTTTGAGTTTAACACTCCAATACTTGTTACTTCCCCAGGAAGGTTAATTCCTTTGCTTGTGGTTCTTCCACTTCCTATACTTGGCTCTGTTTTAAAGTGTTCTCCCTCTGAGCGACAGAGAGTTTTGAAATGGCCGATTTTTCCACAGTTGTGGCACCCTGGCCCCATTGGAGATTCTTCTCGCTTGTGCAGTTTGTTCCCACCACACCGGAAATATTTCAAAATGGCGGTTGGCACACTTTTCCCTGTTTGGTGGGCTTAGGCTTTAACACACTTTCTTTTTGTGGCCTGTAAACTCGCCTCGCTCGATATTCTACACAGAACCTCTCCTTCCCCACGAACAAACACCCCATTCCGTTTCCTGGATCCTGTTTGCCTCACAGTCAGCACTGCTTATACTAGTGTTAATTCTTCATCTGGGACCCTGAATATGATTCTATCATGAATCAGCTCATCCTTTAAGTTTCTTTAATTACAGTCCCTGCCTGCCTATAGAGATCGTTGATGAACAAATCAATGCTCTCACCTGGTCTTTGCTTTCTTTTATTAAATTTAGCCTTCTCTATTATTAAATTCTGACGGACGCTGAAATAAGAGTCAAAGGCTTGCAGGACTCCTTCATAGGGAGTTGAAGTCTTATCAACCTCTGCCTTGCTATCACGTCACCAGCAATAGATCCTATTGTGTAAAGTAGTGTACTGGCCTGGCCTTTTTGACCTTTGTTATGTAATCCTGAAGCAGGTCTGAACCTTGTAAACCTCTTTTCTCCAGTTATCCCGGTTCTGGACCTGTTGTGAGCCTTCTGCACTCTGAAATGGTTCTAGGGGTGGTTGTGGATTCCAATGTTCTGCTGACCCTTGGAATTGTTCCTGCTTCTGTGCTGCTGTTAGCTGCTTTGGGTCTGTGCTCACTGCTGTTCAGTCTCTAAGTCTTGTACCTGTTGATCTTGCAATGTTCTGACAGCTTCCTGAGTCTTCAATGCTTTGCCTTTTGTCCTTCCTTTGAGGATCTCTTTTCTTTCCAGCCCTGTAACTTCTTCTGTTTAAGGTTTGCTGAATCTTATACATGTTGCCACCATGTTTTGTTTTGTTTCCGAGATCTAGACAGGGGTTTTGGGGATTGTTTATTCCCCAAAGTGCGCTTCTCAAGACGGTCTCAAAACCATTACTTTTTAGTTACAGCAAATATTTACACTTTCTACACAAGGTTTGAACTTCTCCTCCTTCCAGATCGTTCTTACCTCTCAGTCATTTGGCATTAGCATCATAAATGCTTCTGATGTTAACCCTTTACTCCACACTACCCTGTTCCATTTTTAATCATTTTAAACATTTCTGTCATATTGCTGCATTCTCTGATTTCTAGCGAAAAGAGAGCCAATATTTGAGCCTAGCTTTGTATCTGCATTTCTTCCTGGCCAGCAGCACCCCAGTGAGGCTCAGTAAGAGCGAGAACTTGTCTGTCGAGGAGCCGAGGGTCTACAAGAAAACAGCTGGTGGATCATCTCCTCAGACTCAAAGCCCAGCTGTCCAGCTCGGATCCTCACTCCTCCTATTGGATCCTGGGCACTTCATTTAATATTCAACCTTGGGATGGGGGCAGTTGGCTGGCATTTGTTGCCCATCCCCACTTACCCTAAAGTGGTTTAACATGTGGGTTCTTGCAAGGCCACATCAAAGTGCAGTTGGGAGTCAGCTACGTTAGGGTGGGATCGGAGTTACACATAGGCCCAGACTGGGTAAGGACAGCAGGTTTCCCTCACTTAAATAGATTAATGAACCAGTTGGATTTTTATATCAATCTGGAAGCCTCATGTCCGCTTTTACAAATGACAGTTATTTTATTTCCCAAATTTTTAAACCATTCCCAAGGTGACAGGGTGGGATCTCAACTCCTGTTCCCTGGATTATTATTCTATCACACGACCCCTCCCCCTGTTGCCTGCCACTCCTTCTCCAGAAATCTCTCTCTTTCTCACAGCTGTGTGACTCCTTTCCAAACCTGTTTATTCCACCTGTCAGTCGTGGGTCTCTTGCACCTCTGAGTCAAAGTGTGTGTTCAAACCTGACTGGAGAGATTTGAGCATAAAATCTAATCCGATATTCCCAGAGCAGCACTAAGGGAGTGCTGCATCATTACAGGTGCCTTCTTTAGAATGAGTCATTGAAGCACTTGGATATAAATAATCCCATGACAACATTCAAATACAAGCAGCTGAGTGGTCCCCAGTGTTCTGGCCAATGTTAATTTCACAACCAACACCTGAAAAAGGTTATCATTTAAACAAATATTTATTATTACACAAGGCATCGCTGGCTGGGCCAGCATTTGTTGCCCATCTCTAATTGCCCTTGAGAAGGTGGTGGTGAGCTGCCTTCTTGCGCTGCTATAGTCCATGTGGTATAGGTACACCCACAGTGCTGTTATGGAGGGAGTTCCAGGATTTTGACCCAGCGACAATGAAGGAACGGCGATATATTTCCAAGTCAGGATGGTGAGTGACTTGGAGTGGAACTTCCAGGTGGTGGTGTTCCCATCTATCTGCTGCCCTTGTCCTTCTAGATGGTAGCAGTTGCGGGTTTGGAAGGTGCTGTCGAAGGAGCCTTGGTGAAGTCCTGCAGTATATCTTGTAGATGGTACACATTGCTGCTACTGTGCATTGGTGGTGAGTGGGTGAATGGTTAAGGTGATAGATTGGGTGCCAATCAAGTGAGCTGCTTTGTCCTGGATGGTGTTGAATTTCTTGAGTGCTGTTGAAGAAGCACTCGTCCAGGCAAGTGGGGAGTATTCCATTGCACTCCTGACTTGTGTCTTGTAGATGGTGGAAAGGTTTTGGGGAGTCAGGAGGTGAGTTACTCATCGCAGAATTCCCAGCCTCTGACCTGCTTTTGTAGCCACAATATTTATATGGCTCGTTCAGTTCAGTTTCTGATCAATGGTAACCCTCAGGATGTCAATAGGAGGGATTCAGCAATGGTAATGCCATTGAACATCAAGGGGAGATGGTTGGATTCTCAATATGTAGGAATGTTCATTGCCTGACACTTATGTGGTGCGAATGTTACTTGCCACTTGTCAGCCCAAGCCTGGATATTGTCCAAGTCTTGCTGCATTTGAACATGCTTCAGTATCTGAGGAATCATTATGCAATAATCAGCGAACATCCCCACTTCTGACCTTATGATGGAAGGAAGGTCATTGATGAAGCAGCTGAAGATGGTTGGGCCGAGGACACTACCCTGAGGAACTCCTGCAGTGATGTCCTGGAGCTGAGATGACTGACCTCCAACAACCACAACCATCATCCTTTGTACTAGGTATGCATAGTCATTGTCATGTTGCTATTAATTTGGAGTTAGTTATACACAAACTGGCTGTTGGACTTTCCTGTCTCACTCACCTGCTATCTCTATTATTACAATGTTTTAGTTTTTAAGTATTTATCAATTCTCTTTTTAAAGTCATTATTGAATCTGCTTCCACTGACCTTTCAGGCAGCAAGTTCCAGATCACAACTCACTGAATAAAAGTATTTCATCTCTCTCCTGGTTGCTTTTCCAGTTATCATCAATCTAGGTCCCTCTGGTTACTGATCTTCCTTCTTCACGCTATCCAAATTCTTTATGATTTTGAACATCTATTAAATCTCACAACTTCTTCTGCTCTAAGGAGAACAGTCCCAGCTTCTCCTTCCTCTCCAAATAAGTCCCTCAGCCCTTGTACAGTTCTGCACCCTAAGACCTTGACATTCTTCCTAAAGTGCACTGCCAAGAATTGTTCACATTACTCCAGATGTTTTATAAACAGTGTTCTATAAAAAAAATGCAGTTGGGAGACATCTCTAGCCCAATGAGATCACTGCATCCAGCAGACCATCTGCAGACTCCATACAAAATATTTCAGAATCTGACCTCGGGATCAAAAATGACGATCATGAAAAAACTGTCTGCCCACTCACCCATCCCTCAAAAACAAATAATCAAACTCTGGCCAACATTTGAATCCCTGTTCCTGAACCTTCAAATCCTGTGGCCTTGTAAAGATAGGAGGCCCAATATTTCTCAGGTTGTTGACCATCCTCATCCCACTTCAGACAATTTGGTTTCTCTTTGATTCATTTAGTTTTCAGCTCTTCCTCCTTGTTTCTGCGCTTTTCCCCAGGTGAGTCAGAAGTGCCGAGGCCTCTGGTGGGAATGTGTAACAAGTACAGTCGACGGGATTCGAACATGCGATGACTATGATTCAATCCTGTCTGACCTTCCCTGTGAGTATTGGCTGGTCGGTTTTGTGCCTTAACTTTGTGCAGTGATAAATAAATTCAATTTCTATCTATTTCAATCCAATAACACTTTCCAGTCACCTCTCTAAAGTGAATTCCACAGCCCGAGAATGGTTCAACACTTGAAAGGAGCACTGGAGGCATACGTACGAATCCTCCAGACTAGGCTCCACTCAAACCTGACAGCCATATGGAATGTGGAGTTTCCCCTTCAACTCATGTAGGCATGAGCACCATATTCCCATCAAGTCAAGATTGTTCCCTTCTTAATTTTTCAGTGGCGGTGCTGTGAAATCACTTGTCATTCCAAAGGAAAGTAATATGAAAACCACTCAACAGATTGTGACAATATCATAAACATTACCATGGCAAGTTTCTTTTGATTCTTTCTTTTTATTCTTTATTAATTGATGGGATGTGGGCATCACTGGCAAGGTCAGCATTTATTGCCCACCCCTAATTGCCCTTGGTGTAGAGAAGGTGGTGGTGAGCTGCCTTCTTGAACCGCTGCAGTCCATGTGGTGTAGGTACACCCACAGTGCTGTTAGGAAGGGAGTTCCAGGGATTTTGATCCAGCGACAGTGAAGGAACAGTGATATATTTCCAAGTCAGGAGGGTGAGTGACTTGGAGGGGAACTTCCAGGTGCTGGTGTTCCTTGAACTTGTAGGTGGTAGAGTTTGCATGTTTGGAAGGTGCTGTTGAAAGAACCTTGGCAAGTTGCTGCACTGCATCTTGTAGATGATCCACACTGTGCGTCAATGGTGGGGGGGATGAATGCTTAATGTGGTGGATGGGGTGTCAATAAAGCGGGTTGCTCTGACCTAGATGGTGTTGAGATTCTTGAGTACTGTTGGAGTCACACTCATCCAGGCAAGTGGACAATATTTCACCACACTCCTGGCTTGTGCCTTGTAGAGGGGGAAAGAATTTGGGAACACAGGCAGTAAGTTACACACTGCAGAATTCCCAGCCTTTGAGCTACAGTAGTTATTTGTCTAGTTCAGTTCCATTTCTAGTCAATGGTAATGTCCTCCTGGCTGTTGATAGTGTGGGATTTGGCAATGGTAATGCCATTGAATGTCAAGAGGAGATGGTTAGATTTCTCTCTTGTTAGAGATGGTCATTGCCTGGCACTTGTGTGGTGTGAATGTTATTTGCCACTTATCAGCCCAAGGCTGATTGTTGTCCAGGTCTTGGTATAAATGGATATGGACAGCATCAGTATTTGAGGAGCTGTGAATGGTGCTGAACATTGTGCAATCATTCGCAAACATCCCAATTTCTGACCTTATGATGGAAGGAAGGTCATTGATGAAGCAGCTGAAGATGGTTGGGCCTAGGACACTACCCTGAGGAACTCCTGCAGTGATGTCCTGTGATTGAAATCATTGAACTGCAACAACCACAACCATCTTCCTTTGTTAGGTATGACTCCAACCAGTGTAGAGTTGCCCTCTGATTCCCATTGCTAGGGCTCCTTAATGTCACATTAGGTCAAATGCTATCTTGATGCCAAGGGCAGTCACTCTCATCTCATTTCACGATCATGAAAGGCCATTTGGCCCATCTAGCTCACCCTTCCATTATGGTCCTCCCAGTCTTCTATCACAGCACCAGAAGGATGCAGGGAGTAAAAGGGCATAAAGATGGGGCTTCTATTCTATTGAGTTTAGAAAATTCTGGAGTAATTTAATTGAAGTGTTTTGGTGATTAAAGGATTTGAAAGGGTATATAGATGGTGACAAAGTCCAGAACAAGGTGAGATATACCTAAAATTGGAGCCAGGCCGATCAGGGTGATGTCAGGAAGCACTTCTTCACACAAAGAGGATTGTAAATCTGGAACTCCGTCTCTCCAAAAAGCTGTTGAGGCTGGATTCAATTGAAAAGTTCAAAACTGAGATAGAGATTTTTGTTGGGTAAAGGGTTAAAGGTTATGGAATAAAGATAGGTAAGTGGAGTTAAGATAGCTGAATTATCTAATTGATAATAGAACAGACTAGATGGGCTGAATAGTGTCCTCATGTTCTTGTTGAAGTGATTGGGAAAGGATTGTACTGGGGCGGTCGATCTGCAGAAAACCATTACCCACCCAGTGACAAGAATTAAAACCAACCCTTGAGAGGGTTCTCTGTGTAAGCTGAACATTGCAGAGAATACAAACAGAATCACAGAATCTTTACAGTGCAGGAGGCCATTGGGCCCATCGAGTCTGCACTGGTTCACTGAATGAGCAGAATCCCACTCCCCTGCCTTATCCCTGTAACCTTGCACATTCTTTCTTTCCAAGTAACAACCCAATTCCCTTTTGAATACCTCGATCGAACCCACCTCTACCACCCTCTCAGGAAGTTCGTTCCAGATTCCAATCACCCTCTGGGTGAAAGAATTTTTCCTCACATCACTTCTACACCTTTTGCCCATTAATTTGAATCTGTGCCTTCTGCTTCTTGATGTACTCTTGAGTGGGAACAGTTTCTCACTATTTACCCTATCCATACACCTCAGGATCTTATCCTTTTGAAGTTCGATGACCATCCTCATCACAGTTGACAATGCTTCCAATCTTCATTTCATCCGCAACTTTTGAAATCATGCCCTGCACATCACAGCCTAGATCATTAATATATATCAGGAAGAGCAAGGGTCCCAACACTGACCCCTGGGGAACTCCACTACAAACCTTCCTCCAATCTAAAAAACAACCATTTATCAGTACTCTCTCTTTCTTGTCACTCAGCCAATTTCTTATCCAAGTGCCTACTTTGCCTTTTATTCCATGAGCTAGAAATTTGCTCACAAGTCTACTGTATGGCACTGTATCAAATGCCTTTTGAAAATCTATATACACCACATCAACAGCATTTCCCTTATCAACCTTCTCTGTTACTGTCAGGAAGATATAATACTGTTATTGGAATTTATTGTAAAATACTAATATTTATGTATATGTGTGTGTGTGTGTGTGTGTGTGTTAATTGGATTAAAGGCAGCTGGTCTGAAGGCTTTGATGTATTAGAAGAGAAGCTAGGTTTGAAATGTTATGTAGATAAACATGGGGGAAGTTTAGAATGGAAGGTGTAGAAGAACATTTGCATTTCTAAATAAACCAGACTAGTTTCAAAGGAGGGGTGAAATGTGTCACCTACCCAGGTGAAGTTCAGAAACAATGTGTTTATTTTTCCCAAAGATTAATGGTAAAATTGGTACTACGATAAATGTTTATGATCAGGGAGGTAAAGTCCAAAGACATAGCAAGACAATGGGAATTTGCATTCAAAGGGGAAAATATGTATAAAGGAGAGCAGGCTGTGTGTAAAGACAAGCATTTTTAAGATCTAACAAGTATGAAAAGCTTTCAGCATCTACGTCTGAAGCTGCTGCCGATAACAAACTGAAGTTAAGAAAACTCACTTTCAATTGGATTATTCAGGTTATCATGTTTCTTTACCTGAGTCTTTTAAAATCTATGTATCCTGGTGTTGCCTTAACGGGGGTGTAACTGGCAGTCAGATTAATTAGGGGATTTAGAAGTTAAAATAATAGTAATTTATAGACAAATTTATGTGCTTAAAACCATTTCTCATATTAATAAATGTTTAATCTAGTTTTGTAAAAAAACACCCATCGGGCTCAGCGGTCTTATTACTACTGAATTGAAAGCCTGCTTCTCCAAACATGCAAATTGAAAAATAGTTGTCTCAAGTTTCCCTCTGGGATTTGAACAACTCAGTATTTACCATCGGCTTTGCCATAATAGTTACCTCCTCAAAAAACTCCAGCAAGTTAGTTAAACATAATTTTCCCCTAATGGATCCATGCTGGCTTTCTTTAATTATCCTGCACTTGTCTAAGTGATAATTGATTTTGTCCTGAGCTAAAGTTTTCAGAAGTTTCCCTGCCACTGAGGTCAAACTGACTGGTCTGTAGTTGTTGGCTTTATCATTGCACCCCTTTTTGAACAAGGGTGTAACATTCACAATTCTCCAGTCCTCTGGCACCTCCCCTGTGTCTAAGGAAGACTGGAAGATTATCACCGGTGCCACTGAATTTCCACTCCCCACCTCCCTCAGTATCCTTAGATGCATTTCATTCAGTCCAGATACCTTATCCATTTTAAGTAAAGATAGTCTTACGAATACCTCCTCCTTCTCAATTGTAAATTTCTCGAGTGTGCCAATTGCGTCCTCTCTCATCTCAGCCTGGATAGCATCCTATTCCTCTGTAAAGATAGATGCAAAGTATTCATTTTATACCTCTGCTACTTTTCTTGCCTCCACATGCAAGTCTCCTTTTTTAAATCCCTAATTGGCCCTATCCTTTCATTTATCAACCTTTTATTATTTACATTCCCATTGAAGACATTGGGATTCCTTTTTATTTTAGCTGCCAGCCTCTTTTCATTCTCCCTTCTTGCTTTTCTGATTCATTTTTTCATTTTCCCTCTGGTCCTTCTATATTCAGCTTGATTCTCCATTGTATTTTCTACATAATATCTGTTATCCATGTACTTCTTCCTTTTCATCTGCATTTCTATCTCTTTTGTCATCCAGGGTGTTCTAGAATTACTTGTCCTTTCTTTCCCTTTCAATGGAATATACCTTGGCATTGCCTGCAATACTATCTCTTTGAAGATAGCTCATTGTTCAGCCACCGTCTTTTCTGCCAACATTTGATTCCAACTCATTCAGATGTATTCTCATCTCATCAAAGTTGGCTTTCCCCTTGCTTTGGATTGTTCCTTGTCCTTTTCCATGGCCAACCTAAACCTCATAATACAATGGTTACTGCCTCCTAAATGCTGTCCCACTGTTATTTGATCCGCTTGGACAAACTCATCCCCGGAACCAGGTCTAACAGTGCCTGCCCTCTCATTGGACCGGAATCATACTGCTGCAGAAAATTATCTTGAACGTGTTCCAGGAATTCTCGCCCCTCTTCTCCCTTTATAATATTCCTATCCCAGTCTATATTTGGATAATTGAAGTTCCCCATTATAATTGTTCTGTAATTCTTGCACCTCTCTGTAATTTCTTTGAAAATTTGTTCCTCTACATCCCTGGTCTATATACTATATATAATGGTCTATATACTATATATAATGGTCTATATACTACACCAGTCAATGTTATTGCACCTTTCCCATTTCCTTCTCTTTAGTCAGAGAGATTCCGTCTTTGACCTCTCTGGAACATCCTCTCAGTCCAATGCTGTAATACCATCTTTAATCAATACTGCCACTCCCCCCAACTTTACTTCCTTTCCTGTTTCTGCTAAATACTTTGTACCCAGGAATATTTAATGCCCAGTCCTGCCTTTCTTTGAGCCAGGTCTCTGTTATTGCAATAATTCTATCTGTTAAACTATACCTGCAGTTCACCGATCTTACTAACCACACTCTGTGCATTCACATACTAGCACATTAATCCTGATTTAGGCTTTTTAACTTTCCCCCTTACTCTGACCCCATCTAATGACTTACTATAACCTACGCTAGTCTATCAAACTCTCTCCAGGTATTCTATTTACCTTGATACTACTCTCCGATATATCCTCCTTATCAGTTAATACTTCTCAGAACTTCTCATACTGCCTCAGAAATCTAAAGCCTTCCCTCCTGCTCCCACTTTTCCAGCTGCATATTGAACTGCTCAATCTTCCTATTCTTATATTCATTAGCACGTGGCACTGGGAGTAATCCTGAGATTACTGCTCTTGAGGTCCTGCTTTTAAATTTCCTTCCTAACTCTCTAAAATCTGCTTTCAGGACTTTGTCCCTTTACCTGCCCATGTCATTGGTCCCAGTGTGGACCATGACCTTTGGCTGTTTACGCTCCCCCAGAAGAATGTTCTGTAGCCGTTCTGTGACATCCTTGACCCTGACACCAGGGAGGCAACGTCCCATCCTGGAGTCACACCTATGGCCTCAGATGTTATTGTAGCAGAGATTAGGAAGTTGTACGTGAAATGGCTTTTCTTTCCATGTCAAAATGATGGACGTCAGTGCTTGTTCATGGAACACCCATCATTCCAGAGCTTAGAGTATGAACATCAAACACGCCCAGGACAGGTACAGCATGGGGTTAGATAAAGAGTAAAGCTCCCTCTGCACTGTCCCAAGAGATTACATTCCCATCAATTTCGTCTCAATTTCTCTGCTCCTCTCACCCACTCTAACCTGTCTCTCTCTGAACTTACTGCACTCCATTCTCTCAGGTCCAACCCTGACATTGTCATCAAACCCGCTGACAAGGGTGGTGCATTTGTTGTCTGGCGCACTGATCTCTACCTCGCGGAGGCTGAGTGTCAACTCGCAGATACTTCCTCCTACCTCTCCCTGGACCATTACCCCACTACTGAACATCAAGCCATTGTTTCCAGGTCTGTCACTGACCTCATCTCTTCTGGGGATCTTCCTCCCACAGCTTCCAATCTGATAGTCACCCAACCTCGGACGGCCCACTTCTACGTCCTACCCAAAATCCACAAACAGAACTGCCCCGGTAGACCGATCGTATCAGTTTGCTCCTGCCCCACAGAACTCATTTTTCGTTATCTTGACTCCCTTCTCTCTCCCCTTGTCCAGTCCCTTCCCACCTACATCCGTGATTCCTCTGACACCTTACGTCACATCAACAATTTCCAGTTCCCTGGCCCCAACCGCTTCCTCTTCACCATGGACGTCCAATCCCTCTCCACCTCCATCCCCCACCAGGATGGTCTGAGGGCCCTTAGCTTCTTCCTTGAACAGAGGCCCGAACAATCCCCATCCACCACTACTCTCCTCCGTCTGGCTGAACTTGTTCTCACGCTGAACAATTTCTCCTTCAACTCCTCTCACTTCCTCCAAATAAAAGGTGTGGCTATGGGTACCCACATGGGCCCCAGTTATGCCTGTCTCTTTATGGGGTATGTGGAACATTCCTTGTTGCAGTCCTACTCCGGCCCCCTTCCACAACTCTTTCTCCGGTACATCGATGATTACTTTGGTGCTGCTTCATGCTTTCGTTGGGACTTGGAAAAATTTATTAACTTTGCTTCCAATCTCCACCCCTCCATCATTTTCACATGGTCCATCTCTGACACTTCCCTTCCTTTCCTTGACCTCTCTGTCTCAATCTCTGGTGATAGACTGTCCACCAATATCCATTACAAGTCTACTGACTCCCACAGCTACCTTGACTACAGCTCCTCACACCCTGCTTCCTGTAAGGACTCCATCCCATTCTCTCAGTTCCTTCGCCTCCGTTGCATTTGTTCCAATGATGCTACCTTCAAAAACAGTTCCTCTGACATATCCTCCTTCTTCCTTAACCAAGGTTTTTTACCCACGGTCATTGACAGGGCCCTCAACCGTGTCCGGCCCATCTCCCGCGCATCCACCCTCACACCTTCTCCTCCCTCCCAGAAACATGATAGGGTCCCCTTGTCCTCACTTATCACCCCACCAGCCTCCACATTCAAAGGATCATCCTCCGCCATTTCCGCCAACTCCAGCATGATGCCACCACCAAACACATCTTCCCTTCAACCCCTTATCGGCATTCCGTAGGGATCGCTCCCTCTGGGACACCCTGGTCCACTCCTCCATCACCCCCTACTCCTCAACCCCCACCTATGGCACCACCCCATGCCCACGCAAAAGATGCAATACCTGCCCCTTCACTTCCTCTCTCCTCACCGTCCAAGGGCCCAAACACTCCTTTCAAGTGAAGCAGCATTTCACTTGCACTTACCTCAATTTAGTCTACTGCATTCGTAGCTCCCAATGCGGTTTTCTCTACATTGGAGAGACCAAACTCAGACTGGGTGACCGCTTTGCAGAACACCTGCTGTCTGTCCGCAAGAATGACCCAAACCTCCCTGTCGCTTGCCATTTCAACACTCCACCCTGCTCTCATGCCCACATGTCCGTCCTTGGTCTGCTGCATTGTTCCAGTGAAGCTCAACGCAAACTGGAGGAACAGCACCTCATCTTCTGACTAGGCACTTTACAGCCTTCCAGACTGTAAACTGAGTTCAACAATTTTAGATCTTGAACTCCCTCCTCCATCCCCACACCCTTTCCATTTCTTCCCCCTTCCTTTTTGTTTTTTCCAATAATTTATGTAGATTTTCCTTTTCCCACCTATTTCCATTATTTTTAAACGTATTTCCACCCATTGTTTATCTCCACCTTTTAGCCCTTTTAGTATTCCCCCACTCTCACTAGAGCTATCTGTACCTTATCTGTCCTGCTTTCTACTCTTAATTAGCACATTCCTTAGATAATATCATCACCTTCAACACCTCTTTGTCCTTTTGTCTGTGACATCTTTTGGTTATCTCCACCTATTACTGGCTGCTTGTCCCAACACCCCTACCCCCCCTCCTCTTAAACCAGCTTATATTTCACCCCTTTCCTATTGTTACTTAGTTCTGCTGGAGGGTCATGAAGACTCGAAACGTCAACTCTTTTCTTCTCCGCCGATGCTGCCAGACCTGCTGAGTTTTTCCAGGTATTTCTGTTTCTGTTTTTGTTTTACATTCCCATCTTCTAGCTTTACCTCTTTCTCAGGCCTTGTAATTCACTGATTTTCAAACTGAGAATTTGAAACTCTCTGATTGAATTAACAGACAAGACAAAGGGAAAGGATCTGAGGCATCACTCAGGAGACCAGGAGTTAGATTGTGAATTGAGAAATATCAGAACCTCTTCTCATTAATTTGATTAGAAAGGTAATTGGAAAAAATAAAGCTTCCTTAAGGGATATAAAAATGTAGTTTTTATGATCAGATTAGTTTTATGCCAAACAGATGAAAAGGGACAAATGTTTAAAATGTAGAGATTTGGAAAGGTGAATAACCCTGCTGTGACCTGCGTCAACTGTCCTAACTGAAGATGCAAGTTTGAGTTTTCTTCAGCTACTGACTGGTGTAACATTACTCCTGCAGCACATAGATTTCCCAGGGTAATTATCGAATAAAATTTGACACCCATGCACCTTGTAGTGATTGTCGGTATAACCTTTCCTACTGCCTTTAGGGGTCATGTGATTGTTCTGACGAATGAGCCGTAAGCGCGGATAATCCAGGGGGTGGAGCTTTCTAGTCATGGACCTGGTTCAAGCATATCACTTCTAATGACCTCTGTAAAAAAATTATCTGTTTCAATAAGAAACCTGTCCGGGACCTCAAGTCATTGCATTGGGCGACGAGGATAAGCAGCTGTGACTCTGCATCTCGCCTTGTGAATGTAAGTACGTCAGTTCTTAAGGAAAGAAAGAGAAGCATCCTGACCAGTCAGGCCACAGGTCGGCAGAATTGACCCTTATGATGCGTCTATGGAAGGCTGGAGCCAGGATGTTCAGTGCCTAGGCTTTTATTTCGTGGTGAATGAAATTACCGTGGAGGAGAAGCAGAAAGCAATTCTTTTAAGTGTCTGCTGGAGCAAGACAAACAATCTCATCTGTATCTGACAGCCCTGAATCTGCCCAATTCTAAAGCTTTTAATGAAATGGTAGACCTCATGAAGACACATTTTCAGCCGAAGCCATCGGTAATAATGCAGGGGTTTAGCTCCAGAGTAAGAGCCCCGCGAGAGTCCATCACAGCTTTTATAGCGAAGCTGAAACAGTTGACTGAGCGCTGCGACTTCGGAGACACACTCAATGACATGTCGCGGGATCAGTTAGTTTGTGGCATTTCTGATGGCACCATTCAGCACCATTTACTCGCAAAAGTTAACATTGATTTGAAGCGTGCCATAGGAATAGTGCTAGTCATGGAGAGTGCTGTGAGGGTCTCACAGGCTTTACAGAATGTACAACATGGTGCCATTCGGCATGGCACAAAAATCAGAGGCAGCCGCGAGGCGAGAGACAGTCTCTGCTGCTCGAGAAACAAAAAGGCCTGGTGGAAGCATTTTATCAGTGACTCTGAATTTAATCTGTTACAGGCGTGGGCATAACCACGTTCCAGACACCTGCAGATTTAAAGAGGCAGAATGCCATCACTGCCACAATAAAGGACATGTAATAAAGCAATGCAGGACCAAATCGAGACAGCCAATCAGACAACAGACCCAAGGTGATTGAAGTGCACAATATAACAGAACCGGAAGCTGCTGATACTGATATCCAGTATCGATACAATGTCAAAGCAGTAAAAACTGAACCAATAACTGTTACCTTTCAAATGATTGGGAAGCCTCCAGTCATGGAGGTAGACACGGGATCCTCAACCACAGTGGTGGGAGAGCACACATTTAAATATCTTAGTGAAGGTACCCAGCCACTGAATCTGGAGCAAACCACAGCTCAGCTGAAGATATACACTAGAGAGTCAATACAGGTAAAAGGCATCGCCACACTACCTGTGACCTACAGGCAACAGACAGCCCAGCTTCCGGTCATCATAGTGACAGGTGAAAGACCCAGACTTCTGAGCCGTGGCTAGTTGCAAAAAATTAAGCTCAACTGGGCTGAAATATTTCAAGTGAGAACAGGAGGAATCCCTGAGCAGTTAAAGGAAAACGGCAGTGTATTTTGTGATGAATTGGGTTCAAGTATGTGGTTTCTAAAAGAGCTCTGTAATAAAGTTATCTGTTTCCAGTAAGAAACCTGTCCAGTATATGAAGTTCATTACAACATGAGTAGATATTAGGACAGGTGATCAAAAGCTTAGTCAAAGAGTTAGGTTTTAAGGAATGTCTTAAAGGGGGAAAGAGAGGAGATTAGAATAGTCCAGGGAGGGAATTCCAGAGCTTAATCATAAGAAAGCTGAAATCACAGCTGGCAATGATGTAGCTACTGAAATCGGAGACGTTCAAAAGGACAGAATTGGAGGAGTGCAGAGATCTTGGGGAGTTGTAGGGCTGGAGGAGGTTACTGAGATAGGGAGGGGTGAGACTCTGGTCATACTACACGGTTCATGTTTCCTTTCAGTCTCTTTCTGTTTTGTTGCAGTTCCCCTTCAATCAGCCTCTTTCAAAGGGAATATTGTTCCGTGCCCAACATAGTGGAGCCAAATTGCCAATTTACTGGGGGTCGGCCTTCAAAGCCCCATCAAACTGGTCCAAAACACTGGAAACTTCATCAAGTGAAAGATCCTTTTGACTATATTTCTGCCTCACAAATGTGTTTTTTTTTATTCATTCATGGGATATGGGCATCGCTGGTTAGGTCAGCATTTATTGCCCATCCCTAATTGCAGATGTGTCTGATGGTTTTACAGGATAACAGATATATCTCAAGTGAGAAACCATGTTTCCCAGGATTTGGGTTTTCTCTCTAAACAGTTAGGAATCTCCAAGATGTTATATCAAAAGAAATAGGAGCAGGAGTAGGCCATTCAGCCCCTTGAGCCTGCTCTGCCATTCAGTACGATCATGGCTGAACTGATTGTGGCCTTAACTCTGCTTTCCTGTCTGCTCTCCATAACCTTTGCCTCCCTTGTCAATCAAACATCTGTCTAATTCAACCTTGAATATATTCAATGACAGCATCCACTGCTGTCTGGGAAAACGACACTCTGAGAGAAGAAATTCTTCCTCATCTCTGTCTTGAATGAAAGACCCCTTATTTTTAAACAATGTCCCCTAATTCTAGATTCCCCCACCAGGAGAAACATCTTCTCAGTGTCCAACCTGTCAAGTTGCCTCAGGATCTTACATGTTTCAATAAGATCACCTCTCATTTCTCTAAACTCCAATGGGTATAGACCCAACCTGTTCAATGTTTCCTCAGTGAGTTGTTGTGATCCGGAACACGCAGCCTGAAAGGGCAGTGGATGCAGATTCAATAGGAACTAGAGTATTGTGTACAGTATTAGTCTCTTTATGTAAGGAAGGATGTAAATGCGTTGGAAGCAGCTCAGAAAAGTTTTACTAGACTAATACCAGGAATGGGTGGGTTGTCTTATGAGGAAAGGCTGGACAGGTTAGGCTTGTATCCACTGGAGTTCAGAAGAGTGAGAGATGACTATATTGAAACGTATCAGATCCTGAGGGGTGTTGACAGGGGGGATGTGGAGAGGATGTTTCCTCTTTTAAGACAGAGATGAGGAGAATTTTTTTCAGAGGGTCGTGAGTCTTTAGAACTCTCTTCCTCAAAAAGCAGTGGAAGCAGGGTCTTTGGATATTTTTAAGGCAGAGGTAGATTCTTGATAAGCAAGGGGGTGAAAGGTTATCGGGGTAGGCGGGAATGTGGAGTTGAGGTTACTATCAGGTCAGCCATGATTGTATTAAATGGTGGAGCAGGCTGGAGGGGCCGAGTGGCCTACTTCTGCCCCTAGCTCATTTGTGAGGCAGGGAAATGGCATCAGCCTTGAGTGGACTGAATTTGACAGACCATCATGTTCACTAGGAAGGCAATCCCTGAGTCATACGGACTCGAAACATTAACTGTGTTCCTCTCTGCAGATGCTGTCAGACCTGCTGAGTTTTTCCAGGTATTTTTGTTTTTATCCCTGTAAAGAGTTGGTTCCCTTTATCTTCATCACAGGTGTAAAATACAATGCCTCTGACATCACAGAGGCAAAGTTACAGAGAGAAGTGATGATAGCTGGTGGAACTTTCCACTGACTGTAACGGAGAGGAGAATCAGGCAGGGTGTAGATCAGACAATTGATTGAAGCTATCAATTTACAGCCCCGAGTACTGTTTAGATATCTGCCCTATATCCTCAAATTCCAGGCAAAATATTCAGAGTTTTCTGGGCACCCCAATCAAATCGATGCTTACTGGAACTTGGATTTTATTATCCAAGGTACTTGTGGATGCTGGAGAGATAAGGGCAAGGAGTAAGCATTGAGCCTATGCCAGAGCATCCCTTTGCTCCACTAACTCCTCTGCTTTGCTTCTGACAGTGAAGTTGGTGATGACACGAGCTCTGATGATCACTGCGGATATTCTGGCTGGATTTGCCTTCATCATCCTCATCCTCGGCCTGGACTGCATCAAGTTCCTCAAGGACAACCCGGCCATCAAACTGCGCATTTGTTTAGTGGCGGGTGTGACCCTGCTGATCGGAGGTGATTGGCTGACCGGCTGCTTAGAGACCTGAAGCCCAATTGACTCCCAGCTCCAGAAAGAAAAGAAAATGTTGCATTTCTATTGTCCAATCACAACTTTGGAATGTCCAAAGATCGTTACAGCCAATAACATACTCTTGAGGTGTAGGCACTGATATAATGTAAAAAGTCAAGATGCGCACAGCAAGCTCCCACAAGCAGCAATATGACAATGACCAGGTCATCTGTTTCAGTGATGTTGACTGAGGGGCAAATATTGGCCCCAGGATACCAGGGAGAACTACTCTCCAAAGTAATATCATGGGATCTCTTACATTCACCTGAGAGGACAAATGGGGCCTCGGTTTAATGTCTTTAATGACAGCACTGTGATAGTGCAGCACTCCCCCATACTGCTCTGCAGTGACAGGACAAAAGAACATTAGAGATAGAAGCAAAAGTAGACCAATCGGACTGTTGAACCTGCTCTGCCATTCATTGTGATCATGGTTGGTGACAGCCTTGATGATGTGCTCAAGTATCTGGACTGACTTAAACCCACAACCTTCTGATTCAAGAAGCAAAATGGTGACCCACTAAACCACAGCTGACACACCGAAGGCTTCCCAAGCAGGTCTCACCTGCTCTCCATTGCCCATTTAAACTCCAAAGAAAGCAGCCACACAAATATCTTTCCCCCGTACACTATGCTCTCCTAAAGAGTGTGAGTCATTTGTCAATTCATCCTTGGAGTGCAGGCATTGCTGACTGGGCCCAGCATTTACTGACCATCTCTAATTGCCCTTGAGAAGGTAGGGGTGAGCCACTTCTTAAACTGCTACAGTCCATTTCACTTTTCTGTGGTGGTTTGACACAACTGAATGGTTTGCTAGGCCATTTCAGAGAGCAGTCAAACATCAGAGCCATTGCTGTGGGCCTGGAGTCACATGTAAGTCAGTCCAGGTAAGGATGGTAGATTTCCTCCCCATCACATTGGTGAACCAGATGGGTTTTTACCATCAATCGATGATAGCTTCATGGTCACCATTACTGAGATTAGCTTTGTATTCCAAATTTTATTAATTGAATTTAAATTCCACCAGTTACCATGGTGTCTCTGGACTGCGAGTCTTGATCTCTGGATTACCAGCCCAGTAATATTATCACTATGTTACCACTCCCAAGTGCCAAGCCAGGGGCTCTTGTGCATCAGTCAGTCTTGTAGCTCACCCCAAGAGATGATGTGGTTGAAAAGCACTCACAACGCTGAGAATGGGAGTTCAAACCCACCATGGTTGTTGCATGAAACTGTCAGAGTGTCAGCTGGTTCACTGATGCCCTTTAGGGAAGGAAACCTGCTGCCTTTACCCAGTCTGGGTGACATGTGGCTCCACACCCACACAATGTGACTAATTCTGAATTGCCCTCTGACATGACCTAGCAAGATGCTCAGTTGTATCAAACCCACTGCCAGTGCTTCAACAGGGCTGCCCACCACCACATTCACAGGCCCACTAGGCTAGGGATACAACAACAACTTGCATTTATATAACATCTTTCACATAGTAAAATATCCCAAGGAGCTCCACAGGAATGATTTGACACGGAGACATAGACGAGATGTTAGGCCAAGTGACCAAAAGCTTGGTCACAGAGGTCAGTTCAAAGACATGAAAGAGGGTTTAGGGGAAGAATTGGGGCCAAAGCAGCTGAAGGCACGGACACCAGTTGTGAAGCAATTGAAATAACAGTAAATAAATGGCATCCCACATCAGAGAAAAATTCAGGTTGGATATGGTGTCAGTCTGCGTGGTGCTGATGTGAACAGATAATAATATTAATGTTGTATTAAACCCCACAGGGATTCCGGGGATGATTGGTTCGGTTTGGTATGCTGTTGATGTGTATGTGGAGAGATCCACCTTGGTCATTCAGAATGTCTTCCTCGGTATCCAGTATCAGTGGGGCTGGTCTTGCTGGCTGGGCATGACTGGGTCAATGGGCTGTTTCCTCTCGGGTGCTGTCCTTGCCTGCTGTCTCTATCCTTTTGAAGGTAGGACAATTTCCATTGTATTTGTCACTACAGTGTTGCTCTGTCCTCTGGTGAAGTTGCTGAGACTTGTGGTGCCTCTTTTCTGCCTATTCTCTAGGAGCTATTTAGCCATGGGGAAATCCAAACTGAGCCCAGTGTCATACAGTGATCATTCTAATAGTCACATGGTCACGTTCCAATAAGAGTCACTTCATAATGATCATGAGAAGCTGGCTCTTAGTTGAAGCTGAGGAGAATTCCCAGATTAGAGACTTGACAATGTTTTGTCTCTGGCTCTGGAATCTAAGCCAGAGGACGTCTCTCCAAGAAGGCAGCTCACCACCACCTTCTCAAGGGCAATTAGGGATGGGCAATAAATGTCAGCTTGGCCTGTGATGCCCACAGCCTGAGAATGGATTTTAAAATGCAGGCAAAAAGGAGTCAGAGAACTGCAGGTACAAGGTGAAAAAAGGATGCGACTGGCACCAAGAGAGAGAGAACAAAAAAGGAATGAAATACATAAAAGCGTAATTATGCAGCATGTGCAGGGGATGGGTGGTGCTGGTTAATCAGGAATGCCGGTTAACAGAGAGTTCCGTTTACCAATGCCATACCTGCAACAAAAACGAATGTACAAGAATTCCGGAAGTAAAGAACAGTTTTCTTTTTACGAATCTTCAAAAGTACATCGTCACTTTACCAAACGGAAGCAATTAAGAATTAATCTGGAACTTGTAGCTGTATACATTATTATTTTATGCTATCATTTATGTTCTAAAGTAATGATTCATATTAGGGGGACATCAGAGAGTCTGCTTAGTAAAGAATTTCAGGTTGTAGCACACTGGATAACACAGAGTTTACAGTATGGAGGCTGATAGAGAGAGATTGGGAAAGAAGTAGGAAATTGTTTGCATGCCAAACTGTCTTGAAAAACTTCACACAATCAGTTATTGTTGAAGTGCAGTCACTGGGATTCAACTAATTAATTTCCAGGAAACTCCCAAAACAGTGAGATAACAACCGATATAACATGTTTCAGTGATGCTTGGTTGGTGGCCATGACACCAGGACAACTCCCTGCTCTTTCTCAAATAGCACCAAGGGACGATCAGCAGTCAGTTGAACCATTGGAGCAGGAAAAGAACACCCTCAGTTTAACTGTTTAACCAGAGGAGGGTGCAGCAGACCATGTGACCCTCCCTACGTACTGCACTAGAAGCTAGCTCAACAAAGAGAGGTGGGAGGGACAGAGGAAGAGACTGGGAATCAGAGAGAGAGAAAAAGGGAGTGAAGGAGACAGACAGAAAGTGAGACAAACTCGAGAGAGAGAGAGCGAGAGAGAGAGATGGAGCACAGGGTGAGGGGAGAGACAGACACAGAGAGAGAGAGACAGAGAGAGAGAGAGACAGACAGACAGAGAGACAGAGAAAGAGTGATTTCTAGTTTAACTGCTTGTGAAACTGTTGAATAAAGACGAGTTTGCAATGATTTCTGAGCGGCAGTTAATAAAAAGGCTGATGTGATCACCCAGATTGCTCTGACCTCATGCTTAACCATAACATCTCTGATCGTCATCACAACAAAGTATTTCAACAGAATTATACTCTTTATCTCTACAGACACAGGTGCCAGGAGGAATCACGCCCTGTATCAGACGGGCAGGAGTGCTATAGGAAAGATGTACGCCATTGATTCTCGGGTGTAGAGAAGACAGGCAGCAGGATACGCTATCAGGAACCACAAGATTCAACACCACAATCCTGACTGAGGCCTGGGAGAGTGAACAGCCCAATGGGGCAATATGGAACTTTTAAGACAATATTACAAATTAGAGCACAGGAGGGGGCCATTGAGCCTGTGAACCTTATACCGATGTATATCCTTCACACCAGCCTCCTCCCATCAAATTCCATTTTGAAATAAAGGAAAAATTCTCTGCAAGTAGTTCCACCACAGCATTTTGAATGAAATATTGTGCTCAGCAAAAAGGATGTGCTTTAGTCTATACAAACTATACAAACATTCCCAGGACAGGTACAGCATGGGGTTAGATACAGAGCAAAGCTCCCTCTACACTCTAACATCAAACACTCCCAGGACAGGTACAGCACGGGGTTAGATACAGAGTAAAGCTACTTCTACACTGTCCCCATCAAACACTCCCAGGACAGGTACAGCACGGGCTTAGATACAGAGTAAATCTCCCTCTACACTGTCCCCATCAAACACTCCCAGGACAGGTACAGCATGGAGTTAGATACAGGGTAAGCCTATTCTTTTAATTTGTAAATTGGGTTACCTTTTGTGATGTTGTCCCAGATAAAACTGGGTACTTGCTAAATGGTGGAAACATACATACAGTGAAGGTGCAAAGAGGCTCATGAGTCCAGGATGTCAGGAGATTAAAATGTCATAAACAGGTACAAAAATAATCAAATTGCTCCTGGAATGCTGGCCTTTATATGGAAGGGGCAGAATAGGATGAGGTGGAAGTCATGCCTTAATTATACGAAGCCCAGGTTACTGCACGGCTTTAGTCACATCTTAGGCAGATTTACTAGAATTAAACCTGGTCTCCAAAAGTTATATTACGAGGATTGACTATACAAACTCTGGTTAAAGCCCTTGGAAATTGTAACGGTGATTTGCTTGAATTGATAGGGTCCATAGAGAGAACATGTTTCTGTTGGTAGCAGAGTCTAGGACAAGGGGTCAGAATCTAAAAATTAGAGCCAGATCTTCAGGACTAAAGTTAGGAAACACTTTTCTGCACAAAAGATGCCAGGAGTTTGGAACTCTCTTCCACTAATGTCAATGGATGCAAGATTAATTGTTAATTTGGAAATTGAGATTTTTGGATTTGTGTTAACCAAATGTATTAAGGGATATGGGGCAAGGGTGAGTCTGCAATGGCTCAAGAAGGCAGTAGACTACCACTTTCTCAAGGGCAATTAGGCATGGGCAACAAATGCTGGCCTAGTCAGTGGCACCCACATTCCTTGGAAGAATAAAAACAAAATGGAAGTAAGTCACTGCCAGCCCTGATCCTCATGAAAGGCAAAAGAGGCTTGAAAGCTTTAATGGAATCCTCTGGTTCCTAATTTCACTGTCCCCTTGGTGTCGTCTAACCAGGGCTTTGTGTATAACTTCAACACCCTTGTATTCTAGTTCTCTAGGTATTAAAGCCAACATTTTGTTTGCATTTTTGGTTATTTTCTGTAACTACTCATGACATTTTCAGGATAAGTGACTCTGGTCCCACAAGTCTCTTGAGACCTCCAACTGTTTCTAATTATTCATCAGTTAGAAAGTACTCTGAGAAGCAGAGAGGTGGACCTGCAGGAGGTACACATGGAATGGGGAGAGGATAAATACAGCCTGGGGATTGGGACCTACATCACTCATCTTCAGAAAGAACAGGGCCCTGTATATTAATCCATGCAGATTCCAAATGTGTCACACTGTGAGCCCAACTGACAATCTTAAATTGGTTGTCAGTGTAACAATTTACCTTTGAAATGGAATAGTCAACATTGTGCCTGTTTCAGCTAATCTAAATTAGTGAGAACCATTTGCTGGTTTATTCCTCAGGGCAATGCCTTGACCAATCAGAGTCAAGCTGCTGGGTTTAACTTTCAACCAATGCTTGGCAGTTAACTTTCAGTCACCATCAACTGGTGCATTCTGCATGACAAAGCCTGTACCAATCAGAGTCCACTTGCCTCTTCTCATACAGTATAAACTGTTTACATTTAGCATTCTTGCGAATTGTCCTGATGAGTGCCAGAGAAAAATCTTCAACAAAAAAGTCCCTTTCTTTCAGGGATACTCAAATTCTGTACAACCAAACAATTATTTCTTGAATGGTGAGAGGTTGGGAAGTGTGGGTGTCCAAAGGACCTGGGTGTCCTTGTTGATGAGTCACTAAAAGCTAATATGTAGGTACAGCAAGTAATTAGGAAGGCAAATGGTATGTTGGCTTTCATCGCGAGGGGATCTGAATACAGGAGTTATATACAGTCCTTGAAATGATGTGCGAGTTATATGGTTAGTTCCTCAGTGCTGGTCTGGGAAACAATCGATGACTCTTGCACTGCTTTTCAGGTGGACTCAGGGAACACCCGAGGGTACTCAATCCCAGCACGTAGAGCAACTTATATTCACTTCTGGCTGTGAGCTGCTCCGGACTGCAAAAAGGCTGCTGTCTTCCTTCACAAACAGTTGGTCCTTCTTCTTCTCAAAGCAAAACCAAAACCAACTTTTTAACAGTTTTTCCAGATCTGGCTTTTTCCTTCCCAAAGTCATAAATGACCATGTGACCCCTTTTTGTTCGCAGTCCACCAGGGTCAGGGAGTTTCCAGCTATTTTACAATGGCTTAACTACCTTTTCCTGTGAACAGACCTCTCTACCAAGAAAAGCATTAACCCTTTAAGAGGGACTGTGTATTTTAAAACACAAATTCTTCCAAAATGTTCTTAGCCCTTGAAGATGAATCATTTTCTGTGATTAAGGTGTTCATCCCAACATAGTGACAGAGATATCTCCACTATTAGACCTGGGATTGTAGAGTAACCCAGTCAAAGGGGTGCAGGGCTGTGGGCACAGGTCAGGCTGAACAGAATATTTCGGACTGTTCTGTCTATCACTTGAGCATGGGAAGGCTATTCACAAATGTATTGTTGGGGTTACAATCTATCTCCATAAACTGATTTAATACTGGTGGGCTGGAAGTAGAGAGGGGGAACACAAAATAAGCAATAAGTTCCCCGAGAGATTGGGAGAGGGGCCACATACTGATAGTCTCACACACTTCTGAATAATTACAGAAACTGTCAAATACGTACAGGCACAGGTTACTCTTTTCCAGTGTATTTAAACAAAAGGAATGCCCTGTATTTCTATAGCACCTTTCACCACCTCACAATGTCCCAAAGTGTTTTACAGCCAATGAAGTACTTGTGAAGTGGAGTCACTGCTGTAATGTAGAAAACCCTAGTTACATACGAACTAGGAGCAGGAGTGGGTCACTGGGCCTCTCAAGTCTGTCCCACCATTCAGTAAGGTCAAGTCCGAACGCACTGTAACCTCAACCCCCCATTCCTGCCTACCCCCGATAACCTTTCACCCCCTTGTTAATCAGGAATCTATCTAGCTCTGCCTTAAAAATATTCAAAGACTCTGCTTCCACTGCCTTTTGAGGAAGAGAGTTCCAAAGACTCTCAACACTGAGAGAAAAAAATTCTCCTCATCTCTGTCTTAAACGAGCGACCCCTTATTTTTACATTTGCTTAGCTCTAGATTCTCCCACCAGTGGAAACATTCTCTCCACATCCACTCTGTCAAGACCCCTCAGGATCTTGAAGGCTTCAATTAAACTCCAGTGGATACAAGCCTAACCTGTCCAGCCTTTCCTCATAAGACAACTCACTCATTCCTGGTATTAGTCTAGTAAACCTTCTCTGAACAGCTTCTAACACATTTACACCTTCCTTTAAATAAGGTGACCAATACTGTACACAATACTCCAGATGTGGTCTCACCAGTGCCCTGTACAACTGAAGCATAACCTCCCTACTTTTGTAATCAATTCCCCTCACAATAAATGATAACATTCTATTAGCTTTCCCAATTATCTGCTGCACCTGCATACTAACCTTTTGTGATTCATGCACTAGGACACCCAGATCCCTCTGAATCTCAGACAGAATAAACACTGGTAATATTGTTACAACACGGATAGGAAGAGTGTGCACATTATTAAACCCCACTAGTCCGCAGGCCATATCATTAACTTAAATGTTTAATTTTCTCACCAAAATGGCCAGTTGTGTACCTATATTTCTAGTACCAGGGGAAAAGAGACTCAAAAAACCCCGAATGGTTAATTTATTTTAAAACAAAACCTCTTTAACAAGTTGCAAGTACTGTTTAACACATAATTGTAATTGGGAAGTATAACTATCTATCTCTCCCTAAAGAATTCCCACAGCACACACACACACAGACAAACAAAGGTCTGTCACAGGATGGCAGATGGTAATTATCAGGCTGACCAAAGCCCAAAGCGAAACTTGGCCAAGCAATCACAACAACTTTGCAATTTGTATTTATTATGAGAAGGTATAACAACTGAAGTCAGAAGTAAAAAGTCCACTACCATCTTTGGAGATTTTAAAAATTAAATTAAAACGTTATTTAACAAAAGAAAAAAACACACACAAGATTAGAGTTACACAGTTAAACATTGTCTTATAACTTGTCCCAAATGACTAGAATTAACTAGACTCCGAATTATATACCCCTTTTCAGGCAACAGTCCAAATAAATTCTTAATCTATAAAACATCCAGCAATATTACCACAAATACCTAATGTTGCTGCAAAGGAGGTACTTCAAGCTTCTTTCCCCCTCTCACTCGACAATGGAATTCCAAGGCCTTCAACAAAACCTTGCACGCTGGACCAAACCAACACTTCTCTGGGATGGCGAGAAGCTGATTTTTCACAGGTTTATTTCACACAGTCCACCTCTCAAGATCTCGCATGGCCACCCACCATACTTGCTTTAAATATATTTTCTCATTTTTGATCTGTAAGTTCCATTGTTTCACCCTTGCTTTGGAAGTTACTTTTCCCAGAATATACAAATCTTTAATGTTGTCCCTGTGGCCAGCACTTTCAGGAAAAATAAACTTAATAACTTTGCCTTATTTATCTTGCCAGTTGTAAAACACATTATCATGTCCTTTTGAAAATCAAACAACCTCTCAACTTATTTACAAATGCAAATTCCATTCACACTGTATCTGCTGAGACCTCATCTTAACTTACCCATCTCCATTTCAAAATGCCTGTTTTACACTTAACTCCTTTGATGATTCAAACCTTGCAATCTGACTGTCTTTAATTTAATCAAATTAGCCTCACACACACACACACACACACACACACTCAAACATATACACACAAGCCTGCTTCAGTATCCCACAGTAATATTGGGAAAAAATATGATATTTCCTTTACAGGACAAACAGATAGAGTCTCTCTGCAGAGATGGGCTTTGGAGGATGGGGTGTGATAGAATAAAGTCCACAGGGTGTCGACGCTGCCGACCTGGAGTTCCCTTGCGTGAAGACAGGCCACTGGTCCTGATGGATGTCCGGAAGTTCTCACCAGCTGGTCTCAGCTCTGCAGGTCCAAATGCAGACTAGTTACACCCAGATGAGTGTTCTCTGGCCACAGGTTGATAGCCACACACAATTGCAGGCAAAGTGGAGAGGGGGTAGAGTAGCCTTCATTGCTGAGCTTGTTCGCCAAGAAAACTGAAAGCAAAACCACAGCTTCAAACTTAAGGTTTCCCTCTGGCATGTGACTGCCTTTCTGTCTCCCAGCCTTTCCCTAATTAACGTGTTTTGCAGTTCAAAATGAACAAGCAACTCCTCAACTAGCTGAATGGTAGCTCTTCTTGGGAATAGCCTGCCTGTTGACAGTTCCCCGGTGAACTTTTCACCTTTTAAAAAGCAATCTCAGGTTAGCGTCCAAATGTACAGATCATGCCAAGGCCTTCCATTTTGTAAAAGAGAAATTCAGCCTCGAGAGATATGACTCCGACAATATGACAGAGCTCCTGGGGTGTAAAACAGGCCACCTACCCCCAGGAAATGTGACCACAGAGCCCGCCCAGAGACGGCTAACATTCGGAGTGACTACCTGCAGCGGCCAGAGATTCCAAACATTGATCAGTCTTCCATCGCCCTCTCCTGTTCATTTACAATATCTCACTTACAAACCAGCCTTGGGAAAAGTTCTGGCCCTGTTTCGGCAGCACCGATTCTGAAAATCTCTTTTCATTGCTGTCAGGACTTTAACAGGAAGCTTTATTATTATGTTACTTTCACTGATTCTTCTGCTCACCAAGTATATGACAGTGTTTGCAATGAAAACTTCTGAACACTCCCAGTACAGCATGGAGTTAGATACAGAGTAAAGCTCCCTCTACACTGTCCCCATCAAACACTCCCAGGACAGGTACAGCACAGGATTAGATACAGAGTAAAGCTCCCTCTACACTGCCCCCATCAAACACTCCCAGGACAGGTACAGCACGGGGTTAGATACAGAGTAAAGCTCCCTCTACACCGTCCCCATCAAACACTCCCAGGACAGGTACAGCACGGGGTTAGATACAGAGTAAACTCCTTCTACACTGTCCCCATCAAACACTCCCAGGACAGGTACAGCACGGGGTTAGATACAGAGTAAAGGTCCCTCTACACTGTCCCCATCAAACACTCCCAGGACAGGTACAGCACGGGGTTAGATACAGAGTAAACTCCTTCTACACTGTCCCCATCAAACACTCCCAGGACACGTACAGCACGGGGTTAGATACAGAGTAAATCTCCCCCTACACTGTCCCCATCAAACACTCCCAGGACATGTACAGCCCTGGTTTAGATACAGAGTAAATCTCCCCCTACACTGCCCCCATCAAACACTCCCAGGACAGGTACAGCACGGGGTTAGATACAGAGTAAAGCTCTCTCTACACCATCCCCATCAAACTTTCCCAGGACAGGTACAGCACGGGGTTAGATACAGAGTAAAGCGACTTCTACACTGTCCCCCATCAAACACTCCCAGGACAGGTAAAGCACGGGGTTAGATACAGAGTAAATCTCCCTCTACACCGTCCCCATCAAACACTCCCAGGACAGGTACAGCATGAGGTTAGATACAGAGTAAAGCTCCCTCTACACTGTCCCCATCAAACACTCCCAGGACAGGTAAAGCACGGGGTTAGATACAGAGTAAATCTCCCTCTACACCGTCCCCATCAAACACTCCCAGGACAGGTACAGCATGGGGTTAGATACAGAGTAAAGCTCTCTCTACACCGTCCCCACCAAACACTCCCAGGACAGGTACAGCACGGGGTTAGATACAGAGTAAAGCTCCCTCTACACTGTCCCCATCAAACATTCCCAGGACAGGTACAGCACGGGGTTAGATACAGAGTAAAGCTCCCTCTACACCGTCCCCATCAAACACTCCCAAGCTGATCAGTCTTAGGCAGTCCCACTGGATCGAGGAACGTTTCCAATTGGTTCAGTGTGTTCTGAGGTGGCTGATAAGCCCAATGCATGATCTGCAGACTCTGTCACATGTGGGGCAGGTGATGCTTGAAGGGTCGGGTAAATGGATTGTTTGGAGGTTTGTGCACTCTCTCCGATGCCTCGACTTTGTCTCTGTGCATTTCCAACAAAGACTCTCAAAGTGTTCAGTCACAAGCCAGGGACTCCCACAAATGGCAGGGATGTTTGATTTCTTCAGGGATTCTTTGAATACATCTCTAAAGTGTTTCCGCTGTGCTCCTGGAAGTCTCCTAAACTGACCGAGTGCCGGGTAGAGCAGTTGCTCCAGGAAACTGGTGTTAGGCAAACAAGTGGCATGGCCCTCCCTGCGGAGCTGGCTTTGAATGATTAGCATCTCGATGCTGGGCATGTTAGCTTGCGGGAGGACGCTGCTGTTAGGTAGTCTTCCTGGTCGCTGGATTTTGAGGACCTTGTGAAGACATCGCTGGTGCTTTAAGGTGTCTGCTGTAGGTTATCCACGTCTCCGAAGTATAGAGAATCATGGGGATCACTGCTGTCCGGGAAACCAGGGCCTCAGTCTTGGGTTTGAGATCCTAGTCCTCAAATACTCTCTTCCTCAGTCCACTGGCATATTGGATCACACCATTGATCTTAGTCGCCAAGGGGAGGCGTTTTGCTGTGGGAGCTGATTTGAATATGTCCTTCATTTTCTGGGTGTTTAGTGATAGGCCCACTTTCTCATATGCTTCAGAGAAGGAGGCGACAATGACGTGGAGCTCAGTTTCTGAGTGAGAGCATCATGTGTAGCTCTATGACTCTATGGAGTGGTTTGCTTTTGGATTGAGGACAGAGTAGGTTGAAATATTTCCCGTGTATTTTGTAGATTATCTCCATGCCTGTGTGTAATTAGCTGAAGCTGAATTGCAGTTCGCTGCTGTTTGGAGTCATACCTAGTAAAAGGGAAGATGGTTGTGGTTGTTGGAGGTCAATCATCTCAGCTCCAGGACATCACTGCAGGAGTTCCTCAGGGCAGTGTCCTCGGCCCGACCATCTTCAGCTGCTTCATCAATGGCCTTCCCTCCATCATAAGGTCAGAAATGAACATATGAACATATGAACTAGGAGCAGGAGTAGGCCTCTCTGCCCTTCAAACCTGCTCCACCATTCAATAAGATCATGGCTGATCTGACTGTAACCTCCCACCTAACCCTAACAACCTATCCCCCCATTGTTTATCAAGAATCTATCTAGCTCTGCCTTGAAAATATTCAAAGATTCTGCTTCCACTGCCTTTTGAGGAAGAGAGTTCCAAAGACTAGGAGAAAGCTTTTTTTCTGATCTCGGTCTTAAATGAGTGACCCCTTATTTTGAAGCAGTGACCCCTAGTCCTAGATTCTCCAACAAGAGGGAACATTCTCTCCACATCCACCCTGTCAAGACCCCTGAGGATCTTGTATGTTTTAATTAAATCACCTCTTACTTTTCTAAACTCCAGTGGATACAAGCCTAACCTGTCCAACCTTTCCCCATAAGATAACCCACCCATTCCTGGTATTAGATTAGTAAACCTTCTCTGAACTGCCTCGAATGCATTTACATCCTTCCTTAAATAAGGAGACCAATACTATACGCAGTACTCCGGATGCAAAATACCTGTTTAGTTCATCTGCCATCTCCTTATTTTCTCTTATTAATTTCCCAGGCTCACTTTCTATAGGAAAAATGCTCACTTTGTTAACCCTTTTCTTACTTAAATACCTATAGAAACTCTTACTATCCTTCTTTATATTTCTAGCTAGCTTTCTCTCCTACTCTAATTTTTCCCTCTTTACTCATTGTTTTGTCATTCTTTGCTGTTCTTTATATTCTTTCCAATCTTCTGACCTGCCACCTGTCTTTGTGCAATTATATGCTTTTTCTTGAAGTTTGGTAATGTCTTTTACCTTTTTAATTAACCACGGATGGTGGGCCCTCCCCTTGGAATGTTCCTTTCTTGTTGGAATGTATCAATTCTGTGTCTTCTGAAATGTCCCTTTAAATGTCCACCACTGCATCTCTATTGACCTATCCCTTAACCTCATTTCCCATTTCACTTTAGCCAGCTCTGCTTTCATTTCCACATAATTGCCCTTATTTAAGTTTAAAATACTTGGACCCACACTTCTCTCCCTCAAACTGAATGTAAAATTCAATCATATTATGATCACTGCTACCTAGGGACACCTTCACTATGAGGTTATCAATTAATCCTATCTCATTGCACAATACCAGGTCTAGTATAGACTGCACTCTAGTTGGCTCCAGAATGTGTTGTTCTGAGAAACCATCCCAAAAACATGCTATGAACTCTTCGTCTATGCTACCTTTACCCATCTGATTTATCCAGTCTATATGTAGATTAAAATCCCCATGATTGTTGCTCTATCTTTCTGACACGCTTCTATTATTTCTTCCTTCATACTCTGTCCTATCATT
Source organism: Carcharodon carcharias (assembly GCF_017639515.1). Taxonomy (NCBI): domain Eukaryota; kingdom Metazoa; phylum Chordata; class Chondrichthyes; order Lamniformes; family Lamnidae; genus Carcharodon; species Carcharodon carcharias. The sequence continues at coordinate 6,490,103 of NC_054468.1, forward strand.
GTTACAACCACAGCTGGTGTCATATGCCAGATCGCAGAGGGAAACCTATTTTACTGATCAAAAACCTTTTGTTTATGAATTTTGAAAATGAGGAGGAAAAGCTACTGACCCCAAAAGCATAGAACTCAAGTAACGCCTTTAGGGGGGTTAAACATTAAAAGGTTTATTAAAAAGAAAGAGAAAGTTAAGCACTTAAAATTACAGTTACAAAGTTAAAACAATCTTACAGAACAACCCCCCCCCACAAAAACCCATTTGGCCAAAACACACAAGTAAACTATTTTCTTGGCAGCAATTCTCTCATAGATTCTAACTATAAAACTTCAGTAATGTTACCCAAGACAAAGAATTGTTGTTGTTTTAATAAAGGTATACCACATGATTCCTCAAACACCTCCATCCAGGTGTGGAAATCCAAAGAAAGTTTCAGAAACAGGCTGATTTCCAAAAACAAAGATTTTGCTGGCTTGAAATTGGATGGCTACTTCAAATTCACAACTTTCACACCTCCTCAGCACACATTTCCTGGTCTCAGGAAATTACTCCACACAGTTAACCCCAACTCGGCTACACATCTTTCCTTAAATATCTTTTTTCCCTTTCACCTCAAATTCCATTGTCCTCAAACACCCCTTTGAAATTCAATAGCTGAAAAACCAAGTCTCCACTTATCTCATAATGCAAATTTTAAATCTAACCTATTTACTTGTAAATCCAACCTCACCATAACCTCTCATTACAAACGCATGAACATAACCCCTTTATCCTTCTATCTCTCAGTTCTCACAGACAAGCTATCTTTATTAACCTCCCCCAGTTTAATTAATCATGGACACACACAACCTTCTTTATAGAATGCCGCCATGAAAATGTTTTTTTTTTAAATCCATCATCACAACATGTAGTTACAATTAGGGGGCCTGTATATCACTCCCACAAGTGACTTCTTGCCTTTATCATTCCTCATCTCAACCCAAACTGCTTCTACACCCTGGTTGCCTGAACTTAGTACATCCCTCTCTAATGTGCTAATGCCACCATTAATTAGCAGTGCCCACCCCTCCACCTTTTCCTAGTTTCCTGTCTTTCCTAAAAGTCATGTACCTTCAACATTCAGGTCCCAAACTATATCATTCTGCAAATATATTTCTGTAGTGGCTATCAGTTTTTTTTTAACCAGAAAAATATGCTTTATTAGTTCACCAGCGGACCAATAGATTCCATCAGCTTCAAGTTGCAAATAGAATAGTAGAAACATAGCCAGTCAGACATCAGCATCTGTGGGAGTCAATATTCCAGGGTGACGCTGCTTCCAAGGTACAAATCACTGCATGGTATTCCATTATGGTCATCACTGCACCATTTTGGATGCAACCAAACTAACCATCTTGTTAGAAATCTCCCATTCAACTTCTGCATGCATCACCTACAACAGGGACACGACATCAGAAATGACCAATCTGGAAGATTAACCGTCATCTTTGAAGGTTTACCTGGAAGAGTTAATGCCGCATATTGTACATTTGCATTATCAGTTCATCTGTTTTGTTTCGAATGCTGCATGCATTCCAATACAGAACCTTTAGTTTTGTTTTTTTACTACTTTTGTAACCTCTGGCTGTGACTACTGCTTTACTCTTAGATGTGTTCTCTCTATCCCTTCCTGTCATGCTCTGTTTATCATTTCGCATAATAATACCTTTCTCTTTTGCCTTGTGTCTACTCTTTGATTTACCGCATTTCCCAAATTTGATCCCTTGCCCCCCCTATTTAATTTGAAACCTTCCCAACTTCACTTGTTATGCGACTCACTAGAATATCAGTCCCAGCAAAGTTCGGGTGTAGACTGTCGCAATGGTACAGATCCCTCTTTCCCTAGTACTGGTGCCAGTGCCCCATGAACCAGAACCCACTTCTCCATGCAGTCATTTCTCTAACATTATTTGCCCTTTGCCAATTTGTATGTGGCTCATGTAATGACCCAGAAATTATTGCCTTTCAGGTTCTGCTTTTTAATTCCGTGCCTAGCTCATCATACTGTCAATGCAGAACCTCTTCCCTAGTTATACCTATGTTGTTGGTACCTACATGGATCACAACAGCTAGATCCACCCCCTCCCACTGCAAGTTCCTCTCAAGTCCTGAGCAGATGTCATGGCCCCTGGCATCAGGGAGGCAACACAGCCGTCTGGACATTCACTCTTTCCTGCAGAGAACGGTGTCAGTCCTCCTCACTATAATGTCCCCTACTACAACTACATTCCTTTTTGGTACCCCCCCCGAATGGCTTCCTGTACCATGGTGCCATGGTCAGTTTGCTCATCGACCCTCCAGCCCCCACTCTCATCCAAACAAGCTGAGAGAACCTCAAACCCATTGGGCAGTTGCAAAGACTGAGGCTCCTCCACTTCTGCCCTCTGGATCCCCTCTCCTGCCTCACTCACAGTCACACCCTCCTGTCCCTGACCACTGACCCAATCACAAGACCCTGTCCTAAGTGGTGTGACTGTCTCCTGGTATAAAGTATCCAGGTAACTTTCCCCCTCCCTGATGTGTCGCAGTGTCTGCAGCTCAGCCTCCAGCTCAATGACTCTCAGTCGAAGTTGCTCAAGCCGCAAACACTTACTGCAGACGTGTTTGCCCTGGGTCACAATGTTATCCAGGAGCTCCTACATGCTGCAGCCTTGACTCATCACCTGTCCTGCCATCCTTAATGTGTTTTAATTAATTACTTAATTATGTTATTCATTTATTTATTTTCTCTTTTTTAGTATGTTTTATTAACCTTACTACCAATTTGAATTCTTTTTAAACCTTAGTAATAGAAGACACCATAATCACTTACCAGTTGCTCACCAAACAGCTGGCTTCTTCCCCTGTTGTCGAACAAGAATCAATCCCTATAGAACAAAGGAAGAGCTATTGTGATGGGGGATTCATTGGTTAGGGGAACAGGCAGGTGTTTCTGTGGCCATGTACATGACTCCAGGATGGTATGTTGCCTCCCTGGTGCCAGGGTCAAGGATGTCACGGAGCAGCTGCAGGACATTCTTCTGGGGGAGGGTGAACAGCCAGAGGTTGTGGCTCACATTGGTACCAGTGACGTAGCTAGGAAGTGGGATGTGGTCCTGCAATCAGAATTTGGGGAGTTAGGTAGAAAATTAGCGAGCAGGGTCTCAAATGTAGTAACCTCCGAATTATTCCCAGTACCACATGCCAGTGAGTACAGAAATAGGAAGATAAGTCAGATGAATGTTTGGTTGGAAAGATGATGCAGGAGGGAGGGTTTTAGATTCCTGGGACACTGGGACTGGCTCGGCGGGGAGATGACACCTGTACAATCCGCACAGGTTGCACCTGAACAGAGTTGGGACTGAGTTCCTTGTGAGGTGTTTTGCTAGTGCTGTTGGGAGGGCTTTAAACTATCTTAGCAGGGGTGTGGGAACCGAGACAAAATATTGGAGAGGAATACCAGGGTGTACAAAATAATTGGAGGGACAGATAGCACTAGTATAGAGAATAGTAAGTTAATAGGTGAAGTTGAGTTAGGGAGAAAGTAACAAAATCTAAATCAGGGTTACTATGCATGTATGTGAATGCACGGAGTATAGTAAATAAGATTGGGGAGCTACAGGCGCAGATTGCCATGTGGAAATATGATGTTGTTGTGATAACAGAGACCTGGCCTAGGGAAGGGCAGAACTGGGTGTTAAATATTCTCGGGTACAAGGTGTTCAGAAAAGATATGAATTGAAGGAAAGGAGAAGGGGTGGCTGTATTGGTTAAGGAGAGCATTGCAGTGCTGGAGAAAGGGGATGTTCCAGAGGGTTCAGGACAGAGTCAATTTGGCTAAAGCTAAGGAACAAAAAGGATGCAATTACATTGCTTGGTGTAGTCTATAAACCACCAAATAGTAGAAGGACATAGAAGAACAAATCTGCAGGGAAATTACAGAGATGCAGCATTATAGAGTAGTTATAATGGGGGACTTTAATTACCCGAATGTAGACTGGGACAGGGGTAGTGTAAAGGGTGGAGAGGGGCAAAAGTTCCCAGATTGTGTTCAGGAGAATTTTTTACATCAGTATGTGTCCAATCCAACAAGAAAAGATGCACAGTTTGACCTGGTTCTTGAAAATGAGGTGGGCCAAGTAGATCAAGTGTCAGTGGAGAAACATTTAGCAGGCACTGATCATTGTATTGTAAGTTTTAGGATATGATAGAAAAAGACGATAGGCAATCCAGAGTAATAATAATTAATTGGACAAGAGCCGATTTCGACGGGGCAAAAACGGAGCTGGGCCAGATAGACTGGAATGAAAGATCGGCAGGAAAAACTGTAGCTGAACAACGGGCTACCTTCAAAAAAGAATGGGTTCTGGCACATTCCAGGTATATTCCACTGAAAGGGGAAGGTAGAGCAAACAAACCCAGAACTCCCTGGATGAAAAAGATAAAGAAGAAAAAGTGCACTTATGACAGGTGTCAGGTCGAAAATACAATTGAGAACCAAGAGGAATACAGAAGGTTCAGAGGGGAGGTGAAAAAACATATTAGAGAAGTGAAGAGGGATTCTGAGAAAAGTCTGGCAGCCAACAAAGTCTTCTGCAGGCATATAAATAGGATAAGGTGGTAAAAGGAGGAGTAGGGCTGATTAGGGAGCTAAAAGGGAATTTACACACGGACAAAGGGGCCATGGCTGAATATTAAATGAACACTTTGCATCTGTCTTTACCAAGGAGGCAGATCTACCCAGACCACAGTGACAGACAAGGAAACTGCCACTAGAAGTGTTGAAAATTGATAAGGAAGAAGCATTGGATAGACTGTCAGTACTTAAAGTTGACAAGGCACCAAGACTGGACGAGATTCACCTAAGGATATTGAAGGAAGTGACAGTAGAAATTGCAGGGGCACTGGCCATAATCTTTCAGTCATCCCTAGACTCACGGGAGGTGCCAGAGGATTAGAGAATTGCAAATATTATGCCCTTGTTCAAAAGAGGTTGTAAGGGTTGTTCTGACACAGCAGTTGGTAAATGCTGAGTTGTTTAAATCCCAGAGGGAAACTGGAATAACTGTCATAACCTATATTTTCAATTGGTATGTTTGAGACGCCACTCTCAATTCAGACAAAACCACCAAGCCTCAAGAGGTTATTTATATAAACTAAATTAAACATTTATTAATTTAAGAAGAAATTAAACACATACACATGCCTACAAATTACTATCATAATAACTTTTAAACAAATCCCCAAATGAATCACACCTGGGTAAACCTTCACCAAGGCAACAATAATCCATAAATTTAAACAGACACCAGGCAAAGCACAGAGATAAAAACAAAAAAACTGTGGATGCTGGATATCCAAAACAAAAACAGAATTACCTGGAAAAACTCAGCAGGTCTGGCAGCATCGGCGGAGAAGAAAAGAGTTGACGTTTCGAGTCCTCATGACCCTTCAACAGAACAGGCAAAGCACATTTGACCTTATAAATTCAAAATTAGGCCCCTTGCAAGTTGTTCCTTTGCAGACACAGTTGTAGGGCTTACAGGCTGCTCGATCTTACATGCCTCTGACCTGCACAAACAAAACTCCTTTCTGTTATATCTAGCCTTCCCTCTGAAAGTAACTCCTCATTGTATCACTAGGTCTTTGAACTCCACATCTTCTAACAATAAAACCTCTTTCATAGCATTAATTGTATTAGTAATATAAATGCTTTACTTAGTGTCTCATAGCTAGGTGCAAGATTTTACTCCCTTCTTTTGAATGGTTTATTAAACAAATACAAATATACTCTTTACCTTCTCGTCTTATGTTTATCTAATTAACATCTCAAAACTACTAAACATCAATACACTCAGACTAGCTGGCTTTAATCCAATTAAGCCACACACATGCACCCACAGACACAGGCCCTACTACAAGCCCAATTTAAAAATAATTTCCAATATTACATACATTAATATCTTCATGACATCCCCCTCCCTATCAAAAAATGAACCATCATAATTTTAAAAGACGGCTTCATTTTAATAACCCATCTCACACTGTCTCCTATACTTATTACACTATTACATTACCAGATGCATGTATTAACATAACAATATATATATATGCACAAGTTCTTGGTATCAACAGAAATCACTCCAGTCAGTGTTCAAGTGTTTTGTAAAATGTTCAATTTTCCTTTAAGCTTCAAACTCTTGATAATGCATCTGCGAACAGGTTTTTTCTACCAGCAACATGTATAATACGTAGATTAAATGGTTGTAATAATAAACTCCACCTGAACTTTTACACTTTTGACTCAAAATTTGTCCAAAAGCTTCAAAGGATTGGGGTCTGTATAAACAATTGTTTCTGATGAATTGTTTGCAACATAAATTTCAAAATGCTGCAATGCTAACACCAAACAAAAGTCTCTTTTCTGATCGTTGAATATCCTCTCTGTTGTACATTCAGCTTCTGTGAAATGTACCCTATCGGTTTCTCAGTTCCAGTGTCATCTTCTTGTAACAGTACAGCCCCAATGCCTATATCGCTTGCACCAATGGATAACTTGAATTGTTTGGCATAATTGGGTACTGCCAAAACTGGTGTCATTGTCAATACAGTTTTCAAACTGTCAAATACTTTCTGACACTCCTGTGTCCATTGAAATGTTTTGTTCTTTTTTATTAGTTCAGTCAGTGAAGCAACCGCTTGGCTAAAATTTGGTACAAGTTTCTGGTAAAACCCAGTTATGCCCAGAAATCTCAAAACTTCTCAGCCTTGACTTTCGCATCTCTTAGATCCACCTTACCATGTCCAGTGGTGTGGCCTAGATAGGTAACTTGCACTTTTGCAAATTCACTTTTAGCCAAGTTCATCACCAAATTAGCTCCTTGTAATCGAGAAAGTAATTCTTCCAGATGCTGTAAATGCTCCTTCCACATAGGACTGAAAACTATCAGATCGTCAATATAAACAGCACAATTGCTCAGACCTGCAATTGCTTTGTTTATCAGTCTTTGAAATGTCACAGGTACATTCTTCATACCAAATGGCATGACTTTAAACTAATATAGTCCACTTGGCATCACAAAAGTCAATTTCTCCTTTGTTCTCTCTGACAACGGTACTTGCCAATATCCTTTTAGCAAATCATGTATGGGATATGAATCCACTTTTGTCACCACATTCACTTTTCAATAGTCCCCACACAGTCTTTGTGTTCCATCCGGTTTCGGTACCAGTACAATAGGTGAACTCCAGTTACTGCAACTAGACTCAATTATATCATTTTCAATCATGGATTTAATTTATTTCTGTACTTGTGATAACTTTGCCGGATTTAATCTATAAGGACATTTCCTTATTGAAGGTGAAACCTGTACAGAGACGTAATGTAAAGCTACACGTGTCTTTCCCAACTTATTCCCACAAATAGGTTTGTGTGACTGTAATAGCTTTTCCAAATCACTTTAACACTTGTTTGGAAGGTAACTCAATATTTCATTTAAATTTTCAAGCACCCCCTCGTTATCCAATTCAATTAGAGGAAAATCAATGTCAGAGTCCTGCACTTCTACCTGTTTCATATTATTCACCATCACTAATATTGCTTTTTGTTCCCCTTCCCTGTCAAAGTACTTTTTAAGCATATTTACATGACTGGTTTCTTCTACCTGGAGTAATTATTAAATAATTTACTTCACTCAATTTCTTTTCAATCCTGTAAGGCCCACTAAATCTTACATTTAATGAATCACCTAGTACTGGTAACATAATTAGCACTTCCTCTCCAGAAACAAAACTGCGGGCTTTAGCTTTCTTATTTGCGTTTATTCCATCACGTGCTGTGATATCTTTAAATGTTCCCTAGCCAACTCAATCTTTCCCTGAAATTTGATACGTAATCCAGGAGAATGGTTTCTGAATCTTGACCCACCAATTTCTCATGAATCAATTTCAGTTGTCCCCTTGCTTCATGACCATAAACTAGTTCAAAAGGGCTAAAACCAGTCGATGTATTAGGAGCATTTCTAATAGCAAATAACAAGAATGGAATTCCCTCATCTCAATCCTGTGGATAATCCTGACAGTATGCCCTCATCATGGTTTTTAAAGTTTGATGCCACTTTCCAAAGCTCCTTGTGACTCCGGATGGTAAGCTGTAGACTGAAACTGTTTTATCCCCAAACTGTTCATTACTTCCTTAAATAGCTGTGACATAAAATTTGAACCCCGACCTGATTATACTTCCTTAGGTAAACCACATCTTGTAAAAGATTTAATTAACATAAGATAGTCATTAGACCTCAGCTGGATTATTATGTACAGTTCTGGGCACCATATTATAGGAAGGATGTGAACACGTTGGAGAGAGTGCAGTAACGGTTTACAAGAATGGTTCCAGGGATGAGAAACTTCAGCTATGAGGATAGATTGGAGAGGTTGGGACTGTTCTTCTTGAAGCAGAGAAGGCTGAGAGGAGATTTGATAGAGATGTTCAAAATCATGAGGGGGCTGGACAGAGTAGATAGGGAGAAACTGTTCCCACTCATAAAAGGTGAAGAATAAGGGCACAGATTTTAAAGTGATTTGCAAAAGAAGCAAATGTGATGTGAGAAAAAGTTTCCTCACACAGTGAGTGGTTCAGGTCTGGAATGCACCGCCTGGAAGTGTGGTGGAGGCATCCAAGAAGGCATTAGATGATTATTTGACAATCCATGAATAATATTTTTTTCTGACTTTAATTGTTACTTAGCCAAGTTTTTTTAATATCTGATACCCTGCAGAATTTTGCTGAGTTTTTTTGCATGCTTTGGGGGATTGTGTGTGTGTTATTTTTGAATTAGTGGCAGTTGGACATATTTGTACATTTTAAACTTTTTGTTAATTTTGGCATTTTTACCTGAATTTTAACAATAAAGCTACCCCTTTCCTTACTTAAGGAACTTGGCTGGCTTATTTCTTGCACCAAGCTGTACCAAGTTAAATATGTATAAAATTGGCAATATCACCTCGCTTTCAAATTCAAATCCGTTATCACCAACTGAGGAGTGGGAGTGGCAGAGGAGTCAATCAGCCCTGTTAAACCAGTCATAACACTGTGCAGCAAAATTAGGTAACATTCAGGTATGTCACTGTCACAGAACTATCATAATGTTATTGAAGGATATTGTAAAGTAGGCTTGTGTGTGTGTGTGTGTGTGTGTGTGTGTGTGTGTTTGTGTGTGTGTATGGTTCTGTCAGTTTGGCTGATATAATTAAATTAGAGACAGATAGACGGCACAATTAAAATTATCAAAAGAAGTTAGGTGCAAAAAGGCCATTTGAAATGCTAATAAGTGAGCTAGAGTAAAGTCTCAGCAGCTAGGGTGTGAATGTAATTTGCATTTTAAGATAAGTGGAGAGGTGTTTGGTTTTCAAAGCAACATGGTAGAATGTTTGCAACTAACAAGATAAATAAGGCAGGTTATTACATTGATTTTTCCAAAGTGTTGACCATGATGACAACATTTTTATATTATGGGAAAAGTAAATTCCAAAGACATGGGGGAGCAATGGTGTTTACAGATTAAAGAAGAAGGAATATAGTTAAAGATAGGTGGAAGGCAGTGTGTGGTTGCCATGTAATATTTGAAAGGCACACAGTGTGAACCAGAATTGGGGAAAAGCCTCTAGGCACTTTGCAGAAGTCTGATGTTCCAGTTGTGTTAAAAACCTTTGGAATTCCACTGTCGAGTGCGTGCTTGTGGTAACCTTGCTGGACTGTTGCTATAAATTTAAAATCTATTTCGGACTGTTGCCTTAAAAGGGGGCGTGTAGTTCGGAGTCTGGTTAACTAGAAATTTTGGGAATTGTTATAATATTAAGTAACTGTGTAATTGTAATCTCTAATGTCTTAGTGGGCTCATTACTTCTGAATTCAGTGCACAAATCTTCTCATAATAAATACAAATTGCAAAACCATTGTGATAGCGTGGCCAAGTTTCCCTTGTGGATTTGGTCAACCTGGCAAATACCACCTGCCATATTGTAACAGTCATGAGTAACGTTCAAACCACACAAGTTCCAGGCAATGACTATCTCCAACAAGAGAGAATCAAACCATCTCCCCTGACATTCAGTGGCAATATCATTGCTTAATTATTTATTTGTCACAAGATGCAGGCGTCGCTGGTTAGGCCAGCAATTATTACCCATATCTAATTGCCCTGAGAGAAGGTAGCGGTGAGCTACCTTCTTGAACTGCTGCAGTCCATGTAGTGTATGAACACCCACAGTACTGTTAGGAAGGGAATTCCAGGATTTTACCTTGCAACAATGAAGGAACGGTGATATATTTCCAAGTCAGGATGGTGAGTGACTTGGAGGGGAACTTGCAGGTGGTGGTGTTCCCATCTATCTGCTGCCCTTGTCTTTCTAGGTGATAGAGGTCACAGGTTTGGAAAGTGCTGTTGAAGGAGACTTGGTGAGTTGCTGCAATGTATCTTGTAGATGGTAGACACTGCTGCTACTGTGCATCTGTGGTGGAGGGAGTGAATGTTGGAGATGGTGGATGGAGTACCAATCAATCAAGCTGCTTTGACCTGGATGGTGTCTTGAGTCTTACTGGGGCTGCACTCATCCAGGCAAGTGGAGAGTATTCCATCACATTCTTGACTTGTGCCTCGTAGATGGTGAACATGCTTTAGGGAGTCAGGAAGTGAGTTACCTGCTGCAGAATTCCAGCCTCTGATCCTGTCTTGTAGCCACAGTATTTATATGGCTAGTCCAGTTCAGGTTCTGGTTAATGGTAACTCCCAGAATGTTGATAGTGGGGGATTCAGTGATGGTAATGCCATTGAATGTTAAGGGGAGATGGTTGGATTTTTCTCTTGTTGGAGCTGGTCATTACCTGGCACCTGTGTGGCACGAATGTTATTTGCCACCTATCAGCCCAAGCCTGACTGTTGTCCAGGTCTTGCTGCATATCTACATATCTGATTCAGTATCGGAGGAGTCGTGATTGGGACTGAACGTTGTGCAATTGTTAGGAACTAGAGAGCTTAGCTAAGTAATATTTGTATTTGTGGCTATTAGGAATGAGTTTTAACTTCAAGTTTAATTTGTATTGCATGTTTAATTTGTATTTTGTGTTATAAAAGGAGGAACTTGAGTTTTTGTTTCACGTTTAAAGATGCCTGCATCACAATGAGGTTTCGTGACTCTTGAAGGGGAGTTAAAACAAACACAAGGTAGTAAAAACTGGGCTGTTGCCTAGAAACAAGGAGGTCTACACAGGGACACAGAGAAACTGAAAGCAGTTTGAGTTCAGTTGGTGATTATGCTGTAAGGTGGAGGAAGCAGGTTAAGTCTCTCTCTAGCTGGATATACTAGCAGATTGCTGAGGTAAATTAGTCTAAGAATCTTAGAGGAGTTGCTCTAAAGTTAAAGTAACCAAGTTAGTCCTGGATTTCAAGGGAGATTCCAAGTTGTCAGGAGTCTACTGGGAGAGGGAACTGCAGGGAGCAGGTCCTAAAAGAAAAAGAGAAAGGTCAAGAAGTCCTTTAAGTTAAATCAAAGGAAAAAGACAGGAATCTGGAACAAGATCCTGTTCAGTGGAAGTGAAAACAAGGAGCAAAGGGGAAGGCTCCAAGCTTAAAGACAGAAACCTACTTGACATAGACTTAAAGCAAAATAGGCTTGCGCAAAACCAGAAGGTCCAAGAAGGCAGCCATAGGTCTGTAACACTTTACTTTGGGCGTGTGAAGCAGTCATTTTCTGTTGGCATGGCTGAGTCTGAGAGAGAGAGTTAGCGGAAGGCAACAGTTGAAAGCAGGTGTCAATCCAGGGGAGAGAAACATTGGAAAAAGAGTTCAAAACCCTGGAAGTGGACCCTTGTGGAAGGTGTTATGATACAAGCTGAGGTTACCTCTGGACAAGCCATGTCCCAGAGTGGTACCAGCTTGATAGATCCTAACTTTTATTTGTTTATTTAGATATATGGAGATTGGCTGCTGAACAGAGTCACAGGAGTCAGTTGATGAACTTTTGACAAAAGAACAAAACATTTATTCAAAAAGAAAAGATGAACTATATTACATTACTCCTTCACCCACAACTAGACCTTTGGCAGATATATACAGATTTGTAAGGATAACACAAGTTACAAAAGTTATCTTACCCTTTTACTATTCACAGTAAATACACAGTACATGTAAACAAATAGGCACCCTGTGGTCAGACACACCACACCCTGAAACCAAGTAACAGAAACCACCTCATCCAGATGCTATGGATCTCTTCTCAACTCGACCCAGATGCTTGACACACCATGAGCCAACCAGACTTACTCCATCTTTCACACGAGGACAGTGGGGACTGTGTACTTACTGTGAACATTAAAGTATAAGATAGCTTTTGTAAGTTGCCATTTTCAGTGTTTCTTCCAAGTGGTGTTCAACACGGAGGAGCACTGATTCATCAGCTGAGGGAGGGCGGTACGTTATAATGAGCAGGAGGTTTCCCTGCCCATGTTTGACCTGATGCCATGAGTCTTCATGGGGTCTGGAGTTGATGTTGACATCTCCCAGGACAACTCCCTCCCGACTGTATAACGCTGTGTTGTTATCTCTGCTGGGTCTGTCCTGGACATACCCAGGGATGGTGATGGTAGTGTTTGGGGTATTGTCTGTAAGGTATGATTCCATGAGGATGACTATGTCAGGCTGTTGCTTGACTAGTCTGTGAGACAGCTCTCCCAATTTTGGCACAGGTCCCTAATGTTAGTGAAGAGGATTTTGCAGTGTCGACAGGGCTATGTTTGCCATTGTCGATTCGGGTGCCTAGGTTGCTGCAGAGTGATCGGTCCAGTTTCATACCTTCTAGCCTTCATAGCAGTTTAATACAGAACTTGAGTATTGCTGATAAAATGAGACATTTTTTGTCGAAGCTTTTCATCTTTCAGTCATCAGGACAATTGCAAGAAAATACCAACTTCAGGGGAAACAACGTGTTTATACTGTATGAGAAGATTGTGGACTCAGATTGGTAGAGGCTTTGCCATGGACAATGCACAAGTTAATACTGACTGACAATTAACTGCCAAGTATAGTTTGAAATTTAAACCAAGCTGCTTGACTATGATTGGTCAAGAAATTGCCCTGGAGAATAAGCCAGCAAATGGCTGTTGCTTATTTTGTTTAGCTGTAACTGGTGCAATGCACGTACATGTTCTTTCCGTCTGCAAAGAACAGGGCCCTGAATATTAATATGTGCAGCTTCCACTGCTCGCAAATGGGCCACACTAAGAGACTGGTTAACAATTTTAAATTGGTTGTCAGCGTAATTCTAAGCACACCGAGGATTACTTAGCAAATGTCCAATTGTGTAACCACATCTAATATTCAGCTATGTGTTTTGTGTTTTCAAGCACAGGCTGGTTGGGTACAGTCTGTACCTTATCCATTGTGAACAGTGGCTGGGACATGCTGTTTGATACGATCCACCAGTCTTTGGGGTGTACGGCCTACATACCCAGCATTACACTGGCACTGAAATTCACATACCACATGACTCACTTGTGTGTAAGGCAGAATGTTTTTTTGTCTTGACAGCAGCATCCTGTTAGTGGCGAATACCACTCATGTTGCTACTGCACAGCAGCAGCGTTAAACAGTTAGCCTCACCGATTGCCAAATCTGAGGCGGACTGGGCATTTTTCAGGGCCAAAAATGATGGCCTTGGGCCCATTCATGAGTTTGCACGATATAGAATGTGAAATGACCTGGTCGGTGTAGCAATTATCCTGCAGGTTCCAGCGAATAACTTGGGCCCTGTTAGCAAGGTTACCAATCAGACCAATCTTATAGCGTGTGGAACTGTAAGAATCCCAACGCATATATTGACCAGTGAAGGTCGGCTGATGGGAGACCATGGTAGAGAACCCCTGGCAGATTTGTCAACTAGCACATCAAGGAAAGGGAGTTCATCTGGCTGCTCCATTTCAAAGGTGAATTTGAATGCAAGGCAGAGCCCATTAAGACATGTAAGGAAATTATTACGTGTAGCTGCAGATTTTATTACAACTGAGTGTCTTGCTCAGCCATTTCAGAGGGCATTTAAGAGTCAACCACATTGCTGTGGGTCTGGAGTCACATGTAGGCCAGACCAGGTAAGGACAGCAGATTTCCTTCCCTAAAGGACACTGGTGAACCAGATAGATTTTTACAGAAATGGATGGTAGTTGTCATGGTCACCATTACTGAGGCTCCTCTCAATTCCAGATTTATTCATCGGATTTAAATTCCACCAGCTGCTGTGGTGGGATTTGAACTCGTGTCCCCAAAGCATGAGCCTGGGCCTCTGGATTTCTAATCCAGTGACATTACCCCTACCACCAACACCTCCACCTACATTAACATCCTGGGGGTTACCATTGGCCAGAAACTGAACTGGACTAGCCATATAAATACTGTGGCTACAAGAGCAGGTCAGAGGCTGGGAATTCTGCAGTGAGTAACTCACCTCCTTACTCCCCAAAGCCTGTCCACCATTTACAATTCAGGAGTGTGATGGAATAGTCTCCACTTGCCTGGATGAGTGCAGCTCCCACAACACTCAAGAAGCTCAACACCATCCAGGACAAAGCAGCTGCTTGATTGACACCCCATTCACTACTGTAAACATTCACTATCTCCACCACCAATGCACAGTGGCAGCTGTGTGTACCACCTACAAGATGCACTGCAGCAACGCAACAGACTCCTTCAACAGAATGCAGAAGAGGTTTACAAGAATGTCTCCAGGGATGAGAAACTTCAGCTATGAGGATAGATTGGAGAGGTTGGGACTGTTCTCCTTGGAGAGAAGGCGGCTGAGAGGAGATTTGATAGAGATGTTCAAAAACATGAGGGGTCTGGACAGAGTAGATAGGGAGAAGCTGTTCCCACTCGTAAAGGATCAAGAACGAGAGGGCACAGATTTAAAGTGATTTGCAAAAGAAGTGAATGTGATGTGGGAAAAAACTTTTTCACACAGCGAGTGGTTTGGGTCTGGAATGCACGGCCTGGAAGTGTGGGGGAGGCAGGTTCAATTGAGGCATTCAAGAGGGCATTAGATGATTATTTGAATAGAAACAATGTGCAGGGGTATGGGGAAAAGGTAGGGCAACGGCACGAGGTCATAATGGTCATTTGGAGAGCCGGTGCAGACATGATGGGCCGAATGGCCTCCATCTGTGCTATTAAAATTCTGTAATTCTGTGACAGTACCTGCCAAACACACAAACTCTCTACCATCTAGAAGGGCAAGGGCAGCAGATAGATGGGAACACCACCACCTTCAAGTCACTCACCATCCTGACTTGGAAATATATCACCGTTCCTTCACTGTCGCTGAGTCAAAACCCTGGAACTCCCTCCCTAACAGCACTGTGGGTGTACCTACACCACATGGACTGCAGCAGCTCAAGAAGGCAGCTCACCCCCACCTTCTCAAGGGCAACTAGGGATGGACAATAAATACTGGCCCAGCCAGCGAAGCCCACATCCCATAAATGAATAAAAAAAAATTCTCCTCGTTACTGTCTTTAAAAAATTCCATCAAGTCAATCAGACATGGTCTTTCTTTAACAAATCCTTGCTGTCTGTCCTTTATTAATCCAGTGTATTTGTAAATGACGATTAATAATGTCCCTGAGACTTTTTTTCCAATCATTTGCCCACCACTATGGTTAGGCTGACTGGCTTGTAATTTTGGGGGAAGATGGTAGCGTAGTGGTAGTATCAATGGGTTAGTAATCCTGAGGCCCACTCTAATGATTTGGGGGCTAAAGGCTGAACTTCCACCGCAGAGCTAGTGAAATTCAAATTCGATTAATAAATCTGGAACTGAAAGCTAGTCTCAGTGATGGTGACCGAGGCAACTATAATCAATTGTCGTAAAAACCCATCTGGTTCATTAATGTCCTTTGAGGGAGGAAATCTGATGTCCTTACCTGGTCTGGTCCACATGTGGTTGACTCTTACCTGCCCTCTGAAATGGCCTTGCAAGCCACTCAGCTCAAGGGCAATTAGGGATGGGCAACAAACGTTTGCCTTGCCAGTGGCACCCACATCCCATGAAAGAATAAGCAAAAAACAATCTGCTCTATTCTTTCACCCAGTATAAATAATGCTAGAATCTTCACAGTGAAGATAGGGAGTGGGGCTAATCTAATCCACCTTTCAAAGATCTGCCAAAGGCACAATGGACCATATGTCCTCCTGTCTGTGAATCTATGACTAGACTGTTCCAGAAATAATGTTCGGTATGGTTATAATACTGGACTGAGAACACGATTTAAAATCCCGCCTTGACAATTTCAGAATTTGAATTTAGTTTGTAAAAAATCTGGAAAGAAAATTCCAAAATCAATAAAATTGATGAAGCATCTGGTAAGTTGTTGTAAAAACTCAACTGTTTCATGAATGTCATTTGCGGCAAGGAATCCTGTCACCCTGACTCGGTGTGGACCTGTATGTGACTCCAGTCCCACACCAACATGGCTGATGTGTAACTGTATTGTGTCTTGGCACAGGAAGACATTCAGTTACAGTCAAACACACTGGAGGGAGTTTAAGAAGGCGTTTAGCGCCCAACTCCTCCAGGCAACCACAGAAATGGTAGCATTTCCAGTGACACCCATAGCCCAAGATCAATCTCAAGGGAATCAGAAAGTATGTGAGTGTAGAGAATGATGGCAGATGGAGTTTCATATGGCTCAGTGTAAAGCATTGGAAAAAGTTGGAATAAAAATTAGGAACCCATTTTCCATGAAGGGTTTCAAAATTATTTAGCTTTTTCGAGACCTGATTGAAGGTGTAAGCTCAATTTTAACCATTTATACATTCAGAACAGTAAAAGAAGGAGGCATTCACAGAAAGGATTCCCGATCCAAACAGGAAATGTGACCTAGGGTACAGTGTTCCTGGCTACTCTCAAGGATCCCCCTTAGCTCAGCTTCCTGTGGGAAGATTGAAAACTGTGGGATGTGGAGCCCCTGCATCCTCAAAGCCTCGATTGCAGATGTGCCAAAATGTGGAAACTGTATCGCTGCCTTGTGCGCCCAGCTACTGCACCTTTCAAAAACATTCAGAGCAGGATTGGAACTGGTTGGGTCTGATTCCAGAGTTAAACCTTTGCCAACAGATGCACCACCACCATCATCTGCGGTTTCTTTGTTGGGAAGTGTTTTTCCAGCAGCTGGTAAATGGAGGGGACACAAGATTCAATTCTTTAAAGTTTGCTATCCCTAAACACACTTCCACACACAGCTGGCACTCTGGCGTTCTGCAGTTTGATGATAATTCAGGGCAGTTCAGATGAGTGTTCACAAAGGCAGAGGGAACGAGTTGTAGCCAATTATTATTATCAGCGTTCTAATCAGAAAGCAACTTGCCCTCAGCAAAACAAACTTCTCCCTGTTTAATACTTTCATACAAACACCTAACTGTAGTTTTCTCTGTCACTAGGTCATCTGTGAACACATTGATTCTCCTGTTTGTCAAGTCGGGCCCTACTCGACCCCAGTATAATCTCATGGCATCAAGTCAAACATGGGCAAGGAAACCTCCTGCTGATTACCATGGACTGGCTGAATCATTAGATACAATCTTCAGCCAGAAGTGCCGAGTGGATGATCCATCTCGGCCTCCTCCAGAGGTCCCCAGATGCCAGTCTTCAGCCAATTCGATTCACTCCACATGATATCAAAAAATGGCTGAAGACACTGGATACCGCAAAGGCTATGGACTCTGACAATATTCCGGCAATAGTACTGAAGACTTGTGTCACGCTCCTAGCCAAGCTGTTCCAGTACAGCTACAATACTGACACCTAGCCAGTTATGTGGAAAATTGCCCAGATAGGTCCTGTACACAAAAAGCAGGACAAATCCACCCAGCCTAATTACTGTACAATCAGCAGACTCTTGATCATCAGTAAAGTAATGGAAGGGGTCATCAACAGTGCTTTCAAGCGGCACTTGCTTAGCAATAACCTGCTCATCAACGCTCAGTTTGGGTTCCGCCAGGGCCACTCAGCTCCTGACCTCATTACAGCCTTGGTTCAAACATGGACAAAAGAGCTGAACTCCCAAGGTGAGGTAAGAGTGACTGACTTTAACATCAAGGCCTCACTTGACCGAGTGTGGAATCAAGGAGCCCTAGCAAAACTGGAGTCAATGGGAATCAGGGGGAAAACTCTCCACAATGTTCAGCACCATTTGTGACTCCTCAGATACTGAAGCAGCCCATGTCCAAATGCAGCAAGACTTGGACAATATCCCAGCTTGGACTGACAATTGGAAGGTAACATTCACACCTCACAAATGTCAGGCAATGACCATCTCCAACAAGAGATAATCCAACCATTGCCTCTTGATGTTCAATGGCATTACCATCACTGAATCCCCCATTATCAACATCCTGGGGGTTACCATTGACCAGAAACTGAACTGGACTAGCCATATAAATACTGTGGCTACAAGAGCAGGTCAGAGGCTAGGAATCGTTTATTGAATAACTCACCACCTGACTCCCCAAAGCCTGTCCACCATCTACAAGGCACAAAGCAGCCTGTTTGATTGGCACCACATCCAAAAACATTCACTCCCTCCACCACTAACACACAGTAGCAGCAGTGTGTACCATCTACAAGATGCACTGCAGGAATTCTCCAAGTCACCTTCGACAGCACCTTCCAAACCCACGACCACTACCATTTAGAAGGACAAGGGCATCAGATAGATGGGAACACCACCACCTGGAAGTTCCCCTCCAAGTCACTCACCATCCTGACTTGGAAATATGTCACTGTTCCTTCACTGTCGGTGGGTCAAAATCCTGGAACTCCCTCCCTAACAGCACTGTGGGTGTACCTACACCACATGGACTGCAGCGGTTCAAGAAGGCAGCTCACCACCACCTTCTCGAGGACAGTTTGGGATGGGCAATAAATGCTGACCCAGCCAGCGAAGCCCACATCTCGTGAATTAATAATTTGAAAAATCACCTCTTTCCCTCTGAGCCACTGCCAGATTCTGCAGGAGGCAAAAAGCCCTTCCTATCTCTTCCTCCTTCTTTAGACAAAGGTACAACATGAACAATCTTAAGGTCTTCCAGTCCTCCAGCACCAAGCCTGAAGCCAGACAGAATTGAAAAACAATCTTCAGAGCCTCTGCTATTTCATCTCTTAGCAACCTGCGATACATTTCATCAAGGCCTGATAGGAGATTGGACATAGGAGCAGGAGTAGGCCACTCAGCCCTTCAACCCAGCTTCACCATTCAATAAGATCGTGACTGATCTGGTTGTGGCTTCAACTCCACTTTCCTCTCTGCCCCATAACCCTTGACTCTCTTGTCTATCAAAAATCTGTCTAGCTCTAGCTTGAATGAATTCAATAGCTTACAGTGCTTTCTGGAGAAGAGCATTGCACAGACTAATGACCCTCTGAGAGAAAAACATTCTCCTCATAAAAGACAGACCCCTTATTCTTTAACTGCATCCCCTAGCTTTAGTCTGTCCCCACAAGTGGAAATATCCTCCTGGCATCCGCCCCATCAGGCCCCCTTAGGATCTTATATGTTTCAATAAAATCACCTCTCATTCTTCTAAACTCCAAAGGGTATAGGTCCAGCATGTTCAATCTTTCCTCTTAAGATAAGCCCTTCATTCCAGGAATAAGTCAGATGAGCTGCTTCTAATGCAAATACATCCTTTTTCAAATAAGGAGACAAAAATATACACATGTGATCTCACCAATGCTCTGACAACTGTAAAAATTCCCTTATTTTATATTCAATTCCCCTTGCAATAAACAACAACATTCCATTTGCCTTCCTGATCACTTGCTGCACTTGCATACTAACTTTATGTAATTCATGTGTTACAGACAGGAGAGAGAGAAACTGAACTTCTTTATCCTCTCCCCATCTATCCGTAAGCAGAGGTGCTTCTGAATTATTTTTAACGTGGGCTGAGGTGTGTCCCCCAATTCCCTCAGTTTGTGTGATCCAATTTAATAATCACTTGTAGCAAACTCACATTATGATCAACTCAGAAGGTTAATTTATTTACATTGCAACCAAACACACACACACACACACACACACACACACACACACACATGTACACACAGAATAAGATGGGATTGGAAAGAGGAAGATATACAACTGTGGGTAACAACAGTAAAAGAACCAACAGAAATGAATATTAGTTCATGTGATTTCCAAAGTCTGAGAAGTTAAAGTCCAGAGGGTGTTTCCTTTGTGATGGAGTTCAGTCCAGATGAGTTCCTGATTTGAGGAAAATTTTTGAGACGAATGATGCTGCAGCACAATGGGATTTCTGTGCTCAGACAGCTTGTCAGGCAATGATTAAACTTTGAGGAGTTTGAGAAGGTGACCAGATGCTTGGTCAGCTGGGAGCTGTGGTAATTCTTTCCAGTTGGTGTTAAATCAACAGTTTGAGCTTTGAGGCTAGAAATGTAATTGTAAAATGATCCAAAAGGCTAGGAGCATGAGGTCAATTGATGTAGCCCACTAATGAGTTAATTGAAGCCTTGCAAACAGTTTCTGTGCTTCTTGTCAAAATCCATTATTTCCTTTAGGAGCAAAATGATGGCTATTATCACCTTTTCAGCTATAATGAGTTTCGATGTCTCTGTCTTTGTTATCGTCCTGGTTGGGGGAATCAGTTTGTCTGTTAGTTGTCGAGTTTTGTGATTATAATGTGGCCTTTCAATGGGGTGTGAGATTCCACAAGGATGAAAGTGGAACTCTTTTGTCCTTGTAGTCCCTGTTAGAACCTTGCAACAGAGACTACATGAGTCATGTAACATGTAGCAGCCATTTGTGATTCAGCAGAAATTCATTTTATAACAACAAAAAAAGTATACAGTTTTGATATCTTTTTATGTCTGATTGACATAATTCATATAAGGATTGAGGGTGCTGAACCCCTTAATATTTCCTCCCTCACTATGCTTATCCAATATTTCACACTCCTCCTCCTGAACTACAACATCTCGATTGTTGCCTTCTTTTTGTGAATACAGAGACAAATCATTCATTAAGAACCGTAGCCACATCTTACACCTCCATGCACAAGTTACCTTTTGGGAGCTAACCCAACTATCTGAAGAACAGCAGCTAGGAGTTCTCTCCAGTGACCTGGTCAATCCTTACTTCTGAAAAAAGAGGCATTTTTTGTCGAAGCTTTTCATCTTGCACGCATCAGGATAATTCACAAGAAAATGCCAATTTCAGGAGAAACAACAAATTTATAATGTATGAAAAGAGAGTTCGGATTGGTTGGCAAGTAGACTCTGATTGGTAGAGGCAGTGCCATGAAGAATGCAACATTGTTTGAAATTTAACCCAGACAGCTTGACTCTGATTGGTCAAGATATTGCCCTGAGGAATGAACCAGTGAATGGTTGTCATAAAGTTTCTTTAGCTGAAACAGGCGCAATGTGTGTACATGTTTTTTATTCTGTCTGCAAAGAACAGGGCCCCATGTATTAATATATGTAGCTTCCAGTAGATGCAAATGTTCCACATTGCGAGCCCAACTGACAATCTTAACTTGGTTGTCAGCGTAATGTTTAGCACATTGAAGATTGTTTAGAAAATGTTGTCCAATTGGGAAATCATCTAGTGTTGGACATTATGTTTTAAGTTTGGCAAGAACGGGCTGGTTGGGTACAGTCTGTACCCTGCCCACTGCGAACAGAGGCTGGGACATGCTGTTTGATACACTCCGCCAGTCTTTGGGACATTCGGTCTACATACCTAGCATTACACTGGCACTGAAATTCACATACCACATTACTCATTTGTGTGAAAGGCAGAATGTCTTTTTGGCTTAATGGCAGCATTCTGTTAGTGGCGAATACCGCTCGTGTTGCTATAGTATGCGTATTTAGAAGGGTCTGTCTAAGGACCCTTGGTGAATTCCTGCAGTGCATCTTGTAGATGGTACACACTGCTGCTACTGTGCAAGTGAGTGAACATTTAGAATTGTGGGTAGAATGCCAATCAACTGAGATGTTTTGTTCTGGATGGTGTTGAGCTTCTTGAGTGTTGTGGGAGCTGCACTCATCCAGGCAAGTGGGGAGTATTCCATCGCACTCCTGACTTGTGCCTTGTAGATGGTGGACAGGCTTTGGGGAGTCAGGAGGTGAGTTACTCACCGCAGAGTTCCTAGCCTCTGACCTGATCTTGTAACCACAGTATTTATATGCTCCAATTCAGTTTCTGGCCCAGGATGTTGATCAGTGGGTAGGTGGTGACAATGTCACTGGACTAGAAAACCAGAGGCCAAACAAGAATAAAATCGGCAGCTGCAGGTAATAATTTCCTTGCATGTCTTACTGGACTCCATCCTGCGCTCAAATTCACCTTTGAAATGGGGCATTCGAATGAACTCCCTTTCCTTGACGTACTAGTTGAGATATCTGACAAGGAGTTCTCTACCTCCAGCCTGGTTAATACACACCTTGGGGTTTTTACAATTTCACACACTATAAGATTGGTCTTATCAGCAACATCGTAAATGGGGCCTGAGCCATTTGCTCACCGTGCAAACTTGATGTTGAAATAGGAGCATCAAAGGCAGCCTGCAGGATAATGGCTACTCTGATCAGATCATTTCACGCTGTATATCACACAAACTCATGAACCGACCCACGGCTGTCACGTTCGGCTCTGAAAAATGCCCAATTGACCTCAGATTTCCCTGGATGGGTAAGGTATTTCAAAAATTTGAGCAACAGGGGAAGCTAGCTGTTTCACGCTGCCGCTATGCAGTAGCAACACGAGTGGTATTTGTCACTAACAGGATGCTGCCGTCAAGCCAAAAAGGTGTGCCATTCTCCCCCTCACTTCCGGAACCCTTAAAATCCTACCGTCAAATCCCACGCTCCGCTCACACCCCTATCCTTTGATATCCGCTACCCAGTCTAATCCCATTCTCCCGCTCACTTCCCACTCAGACTAACCCCATTCTCCCATTCAGTATGATTGGCTGTTTCATCCTCCAGCACCCCCCATTCCTCTTACGCTTCATGATCCTGCCAAGTGTGGATCCATTCATACGAGATCCATATATAGCCAGTACACATCCAGCAATGGCCCATCTTCCTTCCCTCAATTAACAAGCCTAGGATTTCCCCTCTGATCAGTACTGAGACCCTCTCCTCTTCCTTATCTGCGAGCTGTTGCTTGACAGTGTTATCTGTAGACATATGGGACTAACTTTATATCGGGATGAAGGGAGCCACTTGAGCTTGTTCTGTTAGTCAATAAGATAATTGCTGGTATCTTAACTCTATTCACCTGCATTCACTGCATATCCTTTTAAACCCTTGTCTAGCAAAAATCTATCAATCTCAGATATAAAATTATTATTTGGGCATTTACTGCTTTTTGTGGGAGGGAATTCCACACACCTACCACCTTTTAAGTAAAGAAATGTTGCCTAACTTCTCTCCTGAATGACCTGGCTCTGATTTTAAATGTCCTGTCGTCCTAGACTCCCCCACCAGCAGAGACAGCTTTCCTCTCTCTACCCTATCAATTCCTTCCAGCAACTTATTTTCACTGTTTTCCTCCCTCAGCCTCTGCCCCAACCAACTTCTCATCCTCCATCTGTAGGGCTGTAGAGAGGCTTTAAACTAAATAGATGGGGGGAGGATTCTGTAAATGGGATAGATAGGCTTACAAAGCAAAAGGATATGGCAGCCTGGTGGGGAAGCTACTTAGGTAATGGTACCCAGAGTGTGACAGGAAGAGACAGAGTGTACAAACATAGAAAAACAGCAGCAAATAGGGTCAAAGGGGGAAAAATAGCAAAAAGGCAAAATTAATGGCTCTTTACTTAAATGCACATAGTATTCAGAACAAAATAAATGAATTAATGGCACAAATAGGGGTTAGTGGGTATGATCTTATAGGCATTAAGGAGACGTGGTTACAAGGAAATCAAAGCTGGAAACTAAATATTCAGGGGAAGAGACTTTTTGAAAGGATAGGCAGGAAGGAAAGGGTGGTGGGGTAGCTTTGTTAATACGAGATGGAATCAGTACGATAGCAAGAAAGGATCTTGGATCGGAAGATATACAATCCATATGGATGGAGGTAAGAAATAACAAGGGGGAAACAAGACACTGGCAGGAGTAGTCTATAGGCCCCTAACAGTAGCTATACTGTAGGACAGAGAATAAAACAGGAGATAATGAGAACATGTAAAAAGGCAGCACATTAATCACGGGTGACTTTAATCTGCATGTAGATTGGGAAAATCAAATTGGCAGAGGTAGCCACGAGCAATAATTCATTGAGTGTATTCGGGACAGTTTCCTAGAACAATATGTTATGGATCCAACCAGGGATCAGGCTATTTTGGATCTGGTAAAGTGTAATGAGGCAGGTTTAATAAATGATCTCAGAGTAAAGGATCTCCTAGGAAACAGTGACCATGATATGGTAGAATTTAGCATTCAGTTTGAGAGTGAAAAACTTGAGTGTGAAACAACTGAGCTAAACTTAAATAAGGGTCATTACAAAGGAATGAGGGCAGAGATGGTTGGAGTGGACTGGGAAAGGAGTTTAGCAGAAAAGATGATTGATGAACAATGATAGACATTTAAGAAAATAGTTAATGACTCTCAACAAAGATATATTCCAGTGAGGAAGAAGGATTGAAGGAGGGGGGTAAACCAACAATGGTGAACAAGGATGTTAAGGATAATATCAAATTGAAAGAAAAGACATACAATGTGGCAAAGATTCATGGTAAACCAGAGGATTGGGAAAGTTTTAAAAACCAACAAAAAATGACCAAAAAAAGAGTAAAGAGGGAGGGAATAAACTTTGAGGGTAAACTGGCAAGTAATATAAAAATGGACAGGAAGAGCTCCTTTAAATATATAAAAAGGAATAGAGAGACCAAAGTGAACAGAGGCCCCTTACAGGAAGAGGCTAGGGAAATAATAATGGGGAACCAGGAAATGACAGAGGAGTTGAATAAATACTTGCTGCAGTCTTTATGGTAGAAGTCACTAATAGCAATCCAATATTAAATAATCAAGGGGCAAAAGAGGGGGAGGAAATAAATACAATAACTATCACTAGAGAAGAAGCACTAGGGAAACCAATGGGTCTAAAGGCCGATAAGTCCCTGGACCTGATGTGTTGCATCCTAGGATATTAAAGGAAGTAACTACAGAGATAGTGGATGCGCTGGTGGTAATTTTCCAAGAATACTTAGGTTCTGGAAAAGTCCCAGAGGATTGGAAAACTGCCAATGTAACACCCTTATTCAAAAAGGGGAGACAAAAAACAGGTAACTATAGGCCAGTTAGCTTAACATCTGTCATTGGGAAAGTGTTAGAGTCTATTATAAAGGAAGTCATAGCAGAGCATTTAGAAATACATAATTTAATCAAGCAGAGTTAGCATGGCTTCATGAAGTGAAAATCATGCCTGTCAAATTTATTAGAATTATTTGAGGAGGTAACTAGCAGGTAGGTAAAGGGGAGCTAGTAGATGTAATAGATTTGGATTTCTAAAAGGCATTCGATAAGGTACCATACGTAAGGCTACTTAATAAGATAAGAACCCATGGTGTTGGGTTAGTATATTTGTATGGATAGAGGACTCACTAACTAATAGAAGACAGAGAGTTGGGATACTGGGGGACATTTTCAGGATGACAACCTGTAACTAGTGGAGTGCCACAGGGATCAGAGCTGGTGCCTCAATTATTTACAATATATATTAATGATCTGGATGTGGGAAGTGAATGTATTATCGCCAAGTTTGCAGGTGATACAAAAATAGATGGGAAGGGAAGTAGTGAGGATGATACAAAGAGTCTACAGAGGGATATAGACAGGTTCAGTGAGTGGGCAAAAACTTGGCAGATTAAATATAATGTGGGAAAATGTGAGGTTATGCACTTTGACAGGAAGAATAGAGGAGCTGAATATTATTTAAATGGAGAAAGACTGCAGAAAGCTGCAGCACAGAGAGATTTGGGAGTCCTTGTGCATGAATCACAAAAAGCTACATACAAGTTCAACAGGTAATAGGGAAAGCAAATGGAATGTTGGCCTTTATTTCAAAAGGAATGGAGTATAAAAATAGGGAAGTCTTGCTAAAACTATACAAGGCACTAGTTAATCCACACCTAGAATACTGTGACCAGTGTTGGTCCCCTTATCTAAGGAAAGATATACTGGCATTGCAGGCAGTCCAGAGAAGGTTCACTAGGTTGACCCCGGGTATGGAGGGATTTTCTTATGAGGAGAGGTTAAGTAGGCTGGGCCTGTACTCATTGGAGTTTAGAAGAATGAGAGGCGGCCTTATTGAAACATACAAGATTCTTAGGGGTCTTGACAGTGTAGATGCTGAGAGGTTGTTTCCCCTTGTGGGAGAGTCTAGGACCAGAGCGCATAATCTCAGAGTAAGGGGGCGCCCATTTAACACAGAGATGAGGAGGAATTTCTTTTCTCAGAGGGTAGTCAATCTGTGGAAAACTTTACCACAGAGAGCTCTAGAGGCTGGGTCATTAAGTATATTCAAGGCTGAGATAGACAGATTTTTAATCAGGAAGAGAATCAAGGGTTATGGGGAAAAGGCAGGAAAGCGGAGTTGAGGATTATCAGATCAGCCATGATCCCATTGAATGGTGGAGCAGACTCAATGGGCCGAATGGCCTACTTTCTGCTCCTACGTCTTATGGTCTTATCTCAACTCATCATGTTCACCCACTGTCCTCTTATCCTCCCTCAGTCTCTTCTTTCATATAAACTCCCCAACCCATATTCACAACCTCCCCTTGAACTTGTTGTCTCACGTGGCCTTGCTAGTCCTATTGCATCAATCACAGATAAGGCCATCTCTGATCACTTCCTTGTATCACTCACCACCCACATCCCATTTCCATACCCCAACCCTACCTCCTTCTGTATCCATCCCTGGAGAAACGATCCACAATTCACTTACAGCTGCACTTTCAAAATTCAAACTCTCCAGCCTTTGGTCTCTGTTTGCCATAACGTTTCTTCAGCTTCTTATTTGCACAACCATTCCCTGACCTCCAACTTTGATATCCTAGCCCTCAATAAAACCATTACTCTCTCTCTCACCCTGGCCATTCCCCCTGGCATGGCTCTCATTTCCACTCCCTTCAGTTTAAGGGACACAGGCGTGAAAGGAAATGGCTAACAACTGGTTCAGTCATTCACTGCCAGGACAGCTTGGACCACATAAAATACTATCGAGTCCAGCTCTTGTCATCTGACTCTGCTCACTATTCCAGGATCATCCCTGAATGCAATGTAACCCCTGGCTTCTTTCCTCTAATGCAAACTGTCTTCTTAAACTGCTCTCCCCGTGTCCTCCACCCTCAACTCAAACAACAAGTGTGAGGAGCTCACGGACATTTTTTTTATCTTCTCCCCTTCCCCCTTGTCCTCTCTGAGCTCATCTTGTCCATGAGACTCATATCCTGCTCCCTCAATCCTATTCCCACTGCTGACCACCCATTTCCCTTCCTGATTCCCATGTTAGCTGATATTGCTAATCGTTCTTTCTCATCAGACATTGCGCCTCTCTCCTTCAAATCTGCCCTCAGCACCCCCTCCTCAAAAAGACAACTCTTGCCCCCTCTGTTCTTGTGAATTTCTGCCCCAATTCCAACCTCTCTTTCCTCTTCAAAGTTCTTGGATGTGTTCTCGTCTCCCAAATTCATGCTCACCTTTCCTGGAATGCCATGTCTGAATCCATCCCATCAGACTCTCCCCCCACCATACCGCACCCCATCCCACCATAGGCTCTTATCAAAGTCGCATCCTATGTGACTGTGAGTAAGTAAACTGTCCCTCCTTATCCTTCACCAGAAGGACCGGTGGAGGTTAGTTCCTGGGATGTGAGGGTTGTCCTGTGATGAGAGGCTGAATAAACTGGGTTTATAATCTCTGGGTTTTAGTAGAATGAGAGGCGACATTCTGAAAGCATACAAGAATCTAAAGGGGTTTGACCGTGCAGACACTGAGAGGTTGCTTCCCTTGGCTGGGGGTTTTAGAATGCAGGGACACAGTCTCAGGAATAAGAGGCCAATCATTCTGGACTGAAATGAAATTTCTTCACTCAGATCGTTGTGAATTTTTGGAATTCTCTAACCTGATGCTAAATTGTTGAATATATTTAAAGCTGATTTGCCCATCCCTATTTGCCCTTGAGAAGGTGGTGGTGAGCCATCACCTTGAGACACTGGAGTCCCTATTGTGTGGGTACACCCACAGCACTGATAGGCCTTCCATGTTCTACCCTCCATTAACTTCAGGTCATCCATGCTGCCCGTGTCCTACCTCAAACCAAGTCCAGTTCATCCATCATCCCTGTGCTCGCTGACCTACACTGACCTACATTGGCTCCTGGTTAAGAAGCAACAGATTTTAAAATTCCCAGCCTGTTTTCAAATCCCCCCTTGGCCTTGCCCCTTTCTATCTCTGCCTACAACACTCTGGGATATCTACACTCATCTAATTCTGGCCTCTTGTGTATTCCCAATATTAATTGCTCCAACATTGATGCCTTTGTCTTCAACTGCCAAGACCCTAAGCTCTGGAATTCCTTCCATAAACCCCTCCACCTCTCTATCTCACTCCCTTCCTTTGAGACACTGACCAAACTTGAGGTCATCTGCCCCAATACATGGATCAGTGACAAATTCTGTTTTATAATGATCCTGAGGTTTACAGAGTTTTGATACCATACAACCATAGAAAAGTTACAGCAGAGAAGGAGGCCATTTGGCCCATCTTGTCCATGCCAGCCCGAGGACACCCAGGTGCCCTTTCTAATCCCACCTTTCTGCACTCGGCCCATAGCCCTGCAGCTTACAGCACTTTAGGTGCAGATCCAGGTACTTTTTAAAAGAGTTTAGAGTTTCTGCCTCTACCACCAACTTGGGCAGCGAATTCCAGACACCCACTACCCTCTGTATAAAAAAGCTCTTCCTCATGTCCCCCCTACACCTTCTGCCACTTATCTTGAATCTACGTCCCCTGGTTGTAGAATTCTCCACCAAGGGAAACAATTTTATCCTGTCCACTCTATCTAGTCCCCTCATAATTTTGTACACCTCAACCAAGTCACCTCTCAGCCTTCTTTGTTCTGAGGAAAATAACGCCAACCTGCCCAATCTCTCCTCGTAGCTACACTTTTCTAACCCTGGCAACACACCGATTAAGGGATATGGGGATAGTGCAGGAAGGTGAAGTTGAGGTGGATTAGCCATGATCTTATTGGATAGTGGAGCAGACTTGAAGGGCCGAATGGCCAACTCCAGCTCTGATTACTAATGTTCTTATATGAACAGACCTGGGACATTTTATAAGTTGAAGGTGAAATATAAATGCAAGTTGTTGTCTTTGTTATTCAAAATCCTAAAAACCTCAATAAAATTACCCTGATGCTCTGGCATATTGATGACAAGATGCACGCAAGAACTGACAAAGCAAGAGTAGTCTTTGGTAGGCTTCAAGCATCAGCCTGGTAATGAAGAGGAGTAAGTCTGCCTACCAAACTGAGCGTCCATAGAGAAATCGTCCTGACCAATCGGCGCTACACGTGTGAGATTTAGACTGTGTACCAGGGTCGTGCCCAGAAACTCAACCACTTACACCTGAGCTGTCTCCAGAAGCTTCTGAAGATCAGATGATGAGAAAATGCCAGACACGGAGGTACTGACCTGAGCTGGCCTGCCAAACATCCACAACATATTGAGACAGTCACAAGTAAATATGGCTGGTCATTCAGCCAGAACGCCTGACACTTGCTTATGAAAGTGGAGTTCAGTCTCACAGTGTTCAGTGCTACAGGGGCACTCTGAATACTCCCCTAAGGTTTGACATCAACTTCGAGTCTTGGGAGGAGCTCGCCCAGGATCTCTACACCTGGTTCAACCAAATAAAACAAGCGAGTATTAGAGGCAGAGAGAAACTGTCAGGCGAGGAAATCCCGAGCCAGCAACTCCCCCAAAACTCACTTGTCTGAGGTATCATATCCCACTAGCAACAGAACCGTCCAGACACAGATCAGCCTCAGCAGCCACCTACACACCCTCCAGAACCCGAGAAAACACACCAGACGATGACCCTGGTCATCTTCACCTCGAAGGATCAACAACAACAAAAAAATCTCCTGGTGAATCTGTGTACACTCCTTCCAACTCCAATATATCCTTTACAGAAATACCGTAACTCAGCATCATCTCTCTCAATCCCTCCATTCCCTCATACAATGAGATATCAGACTCTGAATAAATCACAACTTGCTGCAGTTTAATGTTGAGAAGGCTGGAGCCAGAACCTTCACTCTCTGCCACACCCTCTATCAGCCGCTACTGCCTCCCTCACCTCCCTGAATACTCTCCCAGGTTGAACCAGGCCATCTGATACTTTGGTGTTCCATACATTCAGCCCTGAGCTGAGTATCCCTCCAAGTATCTGTAATGCTGCCCACCCCACCTCCACCCCTACTTCATCTCCCCCACCATTGAAACCTTTAAGAGGGCATAGGAATGATGGGCCAGATGGCCTCCATCTGAGCTGTTCAATTCAATAATTCTAACTCTTTGTCAATGGCAGACTTGACTATTGTAATTCTCTCCCTGCTGACCTTCCATGTGGTACCCTTTACAAATACCAACTTGTTCAAAACTCTTGGTCACAGAAATCCTGTCCTATACTAAGCCCCACTTGTCTTTCACTCTTGCCCTTTTTATCTTACATTGACCTCATCTCCAAATGTATTTTATTCAGTCTTTACACTCTTTATTTCTGTAATTTCACATACCCTCTTGAATTTTCTACTCCTCTGAACTTTGTCCCCACAGCCTTCATTCCAGCATTGCGGCCATGCCTTCAGCTGCCTCGGTCTTAATCAGTTAGTAAAACACCCTGCTCGTCTCTAACTATCAAACCTCTCCCAAAACCCAGCTCTTTTACCTGGCTTTTGATCACCTTCCTACACTCTCTGTCCTAGTGAAGGCTCAGCCACCAATACTGGGCTGAGAGGTAGAGGAGGGACTGATGCACAAGAGGCCAGAATCAGGGGAGGGACATAGGGTTACAGGTGATTGAAAAGACTGGGTGGGCCAAGACCACTGAGCCTGCTCTACTCAGTCAATTTGATGTTGATGAAGAGTATGTCAGCTCCTTTTACCTACATTTGTTCCATATTTCTTGTTACTCTTACTGAATACAAATATACCCATCTCAGTTGTGGCAATTTGAATTGAGCCCCAACATCCACAGCCTTTTGGGGGAAAAAAGTGGGCAAGGGTCTTGAATAGAATGAACAGGGAAATGAGGAACCAACATAGCAAAGGTGGGAGTGACAGAGGAGTGACAGAGGAGTGATGGAGGAGTGATGGAGGAGTGATGGTGGAGTGATGGGGAATGAGACAGGATATAGAGAGGGCCGGAGTGATGGAGGAGTGAAGGGGAGTGATGGAGGAGTGATGGGGCGGTGATGGGGGAGCGAAGGGGCAGTGAGGGAGGAGTGATAGAGGAGTGATGGGGCGGTGATGGAGGAGTGAAGGGGCAGTGATGGGGGAGTGATGGAGGAGTGATGGAGGAGTGATGGGGGAGTGAAGGGGCAGTGAGGGAGGAGTGAAGGGGCAGTGAGGGAGGAGTGATGGAGGAGTGAAGGGAGAGTGAGACAGGATATAGAGAGGGCCAGAGTGAAGGGGCAGTGAGGGAGGAGTGATGGGGGAGCGAAGGGGCAGTGATGGAGGAGTGATGGGGGAGTGAAGGGGCAGTGATGGAGGAGTGATGGGGGAGTGATGGGGGAGCGAAGGGGCAGTGATGGAGGAGTGATGGGGGAGTGAAGGGGCAGTGATGGAGGAGTGATGGGGGAGTGAAGGGGCAGTGATGGAGGAGTGATGGGGGAGTGAAGGGGCAGTGAAGGGGCAGTGATGGAGGAGTGATGGGGGAGTGAAGGGGCAGTGAGGGAGGAGTGATGGGGGAGTGAAGGGGCAGTGATGGAGGAGTGATGGGGGAGTGAAAGGGCAGTGAGGGAGGAGAGATGGGGGAGTGAAGGGGCAGTGATGGAGGAGTGAAGGGGCAGTGAGGGAGGAGTGATGGAGGAGTGATGGAGGAGTGATGGAGGAGTGATGGGGGAGTGATGGGGGAGTGAAGGGCAGTGATGGAGGAGTGATGGGGGAGTGAAGGGGCAGTGATGGAGGAGTGATGGGGGAGTGAAGGGGCAGTGAAGGGGCAGTGATGGAGGAGTGATGGGGGAGTGAAGGGGCAGTGAGGGAGGAGTGATGGGGGAGTGAAGGGGCAGTGAAGGGGCAGTGATGGAGGAGTGATGGGGGAGTGAAGGGGCAGTGAGGGAGGAGTGATGGGGGAGTGAAGGGGCAGTGATGGAGGAGTGATGGGGGAGTAAAGGGGCAGTGAGGGAGGAGTGATGGGGGAGTGAAGGGGCAGTGAGGGAGGAGTGATGGAGGAGTGAAGGGAGAGTAAGACAGGATATAGAGAGGGCCAGAGTGATGGAGGAGTGAAGGGGCAGTGAAGGAGGAGTGATGGAGGAGTGAAGGGGCAGTGAGGGAGGAGTGATGGAGGAGTGAAGGGGCAGTGATGGAGGAGTGATGGAGGAGTGATGGAGGAGTGATGGGGGAGTGAAGGGGCAGTGAGGGAGGAGTGATGGAGGAGTGAAGGGAGAGTGAGACAGGATATAGAGAGGGCCAGAGTGAAGGGGCAGTGACGGAGGA
Organism: Carcharodon carcharias; assembly: GCF_017639515.1. Taxonomy (NCBI): domain Eukaryota; kingdom Metazoa; phylum Chordata; class Chondrichthyes; order Lamniformes; family Lamnidae; genus Carcharodon; species Carcharodon carcharias. The sequence goes on from NC_054468.1 coordinate 6,522,913, forward strand.
GTGATGGGGGAGTGAAGCGGCAGTGAGGGAGGAGTGATGGAGGAGTGAAGGGGCAGTGATGGGGGAGTGATGGAGGAGTGAAGGAGCAGTGATGGAGGAGTGAAGGGGCAGTGAGGGAGGAGTGATGGGGGAGTGAAGCGGCAGTGAGGGAGGAGTGATGGAGGAGTGAAGGGGCAGTGATGGGGGAGTGATGGAGGAGTGATGGAGGAGTGATGGGGGAGTGATGGGGCAGTGATGGAGGAGTGATGGAGGAGTGAAGGGGCAGTGATGGAGGAGTGATGGGGAGTGAAGGGGCAGTGAGGGAGGAGTGATGGGGGAGTGAAGGGGCAGTGAGGGAGGAGTGATGGGGGAGTGATGGGGGAGTGATGGAGGAGTGATGGAAGAGTGAAGGGGCAGTGATGGAGGAGTGAAGGGGCAGTGAGGGAGGAGTGATGGGGGAGTGAAGGGGCAGTGAGGGAGGAGTGATGGAGGAGAGATGGGGGAGTGATGGGGAGTGATGGGGGAGTGAAGGGGCAGTGAGGGAGGAGTGATGGGGGAGTGAAGCGGCAGTGAGGGAGGAGTGATGGAGGAGTGAAGGGGCAGTGATGGGGGAGTGATGGAGGAGTGAAGGAGCAGTGATGGAGGAGTGAAGGGGCAGTGAGGGAGGAGTGATGGGGGAGTGAAGCGGCAGTGAGGGAGGAGTGATGGAGGAGTGAAGGGGCAGTGATGGGGGAGTGATGGAGGAGTGATGGAGGAGTGATGGGGGAGTGATGGGGCAGTGATGGAGGAGTGATGGAGGAGTGAAGGGGCAGTGATGGAGGAGTGATGGGGAGTGAAGGGGCAGTGAGGGAGGAGTGATGGGGGAGTGAAGGGGCAGTGAGGGAGGAGTGATGGGGGAGTGATGGGGGAGTGATGGAGGAGTGATGGAAGAGTGAAGGGACAGTGATGGAGGAGTGAAGGGGCAGTGAGGGAGGAGTGATGGGGGAGTGAAGGGGCAGTGAGGGAGGAGTGATGGAGGAGAGATGGGGGAGTGATGGGGGAGTGATGGGGGAGTGAAGGGGCAGTGATGGGGCAGTGATGGAGGAGAGATGGGGGAGTGATGGGGGAGTGATGGGGCAGTGAGGGAGGAGTGATGGAGGAGTGATGGGGGAGTGATGGGGGAGTGAAGGGGCAGTGAGGGTGGAGTGATGGGGGAGTGAAGGGGCAGTGATGGAGGAGTGAAGGGGCAGTGATGGAGGAGTGATGGGGGAGTGAAGGGGCAGTGAGGGAGGAGTGATGGAGGAGTGATGGAAGAGTGAAGGGGCAGTGATGGAGGAGTGATGGGGGAGTGAAGCGGCAGTGATGGAGGAGTGATGGGGGAGTGAAGGGTCAGTGATGGAGGAGTGATGGGGCAGTGATGGAAGAGTGAAGGGGCAATGAAGGAGGAGTGATAGGGGAGTGATGGAAGAGTGAAGGGCAGTGAGGGAGGATTGATGGGGGAGTGAAGGGTCAGTGAGGGAGGAGTGATGGGGGAGTGATGGAGGAGTGAAGGGGCAGTGATGGAGGAGTGATGGCGGCGTGAAGGGGCAGTGAGGGAGGAGTGATGGAAGAGTGAAGGGGCAGTGAGGGAGGAGTGATGGAAGAGTGAAGGGGCAGTGATGGGGGAGTGAAGGGGCAGTGATGGAGGAGTGATGGAGGAGTGATGGGGGAGTGATAGGGGAGTGAAGGGGCAGTGATGGAGGAGTGATGGGGGAGTGAAGGGGCAGTGAGGGAGGAGTGATGGGGGAGTGAAGGGGGAGTGAAGGGGCAGTGAGGGAGGAGTGATGGGGGAGTGAAGGGGCAGTGAGGGAGGAGTGATGGGGGAGTGAAGGGTGAGTGAAGGGGCAGTGATGGAGGAGTGATGGGGGAGTGAAAGGGCAGTGAGGGAGGAGTGATGGGGGAGTGATGGAAGAGTGAAGGGGCAGTGATGGAGGAGTGATGGGGGAGTGATGGAAGAGTGAAGGGGCAGTGAGGGAGGAGTGATGGAAGAGTGAAGGGGCAGTGATGGAGGAGTGATGGGGGAGTGATGGAAGAGTGAAGGGGCAGTGATGGAGGAGTGATGGGGGAGTGATGGAAGAGTGAAGGGGCAGTTAGGGAGGAGTGATGGAAGAGTGAAGGGGCAGTGAAGGGGCAGTGATGGGGGAGTGATGGGGGAGTGAAGGGACAGTGAGGGAGGAGTGATGGGGGAGTGATGGAAGAGTGAAGGGGCAGTGATGGAGGAGTGATGGGGGAGTGATGGAAGAGTGAAGGGGCAGTGATGGAGGAGTGATGCGGGAGTGATGGGGGAGTGAAGGGGCAGTGAGGGAGGAGTGATGGGGGAGTGAAGGGGCAGTGAGGGAGGAGTGATGGAGGAGTGATGGGGGAGTGAAGGGGCAGTGAGGGAGGAGCGATGGGGGAGTGAAGGGGGAGTGAAGGGGCAGTGATGGAGGAGTGATGGGGGAGTGAAGGGGCAGTGATGGAGGAGTAATGGGGGAGTGAAGGGGGAGTGAAGGGGCAGTGATGGAGGAGTGATGGGGGAGTGAAGGGGCAGTGAGGGAGGAGTGATGGAGGAGTGAAGGGAGAGTGAGACAGAATATAGAGAGGGCCAGAGTGATGGAAGAGTGAAGGGGTAGTGAGGGAGGAGTGATGGAGGAGTGAAGGGGTAGTGAGGGAGGAGTGATGGAGGAGTGATGGGGGAGTGAGGGAGGAGTGATGGGGGAGTGATGGGGAGTGAAGGGGCAGTGATGGAGGAGTGAGGGAGGAGTGATGGGGGAGTAAAGGGGGAGTGAAGGGGGAGTGAAGGGGCAGTGATGGAGGAGTGAAGGGGGAGTGATGGGGGAGTGATGGGGGAGTGAAGGGGGAGTGATGGGGGAGTGAAGGGGCAGTGAGGGAGGAGTGATGGTGGAGTGATGGTGGAGTGAGGGAGGAGTGATGGGGGAGTAAAGGGGGAGTGAAGGGGGAGTGAAGGGGCAGTGATGGAGGAGTGAAGGGGGAGTGATGGGGGAGTGAAGGGGGAGTGAAGGGGGAGTGAAGGGGCAGTGAGGGAGGAGTGATGGTGGAGTGATGGTGGAGTGAGGGAGGAGTGATGGGGGAGTAAAGGGGGAGTGAAGGGGGAGTGCAGGGGCAGTGATGGAGGAGCTGGCCTAGTCAGTGATGCCCACATCCCATAAATGAATTTTTAAAAAGCAGTTGTGTCACCCACATTGTTGTGGGTCTGGAGTCACATGTAGCCCAGACCAGGTAAGGACAGCAGATTCCCTTCCCTAAAGGACATTAGTGACCCAGATGGGTTGTTTTTAATGACCATTACTGAGATTAGCTTTATATCCTTTATTTTTATTAATTGAGTTTAATTCCAATAGCTGCCAAGGTGGGATTTGAACCTGTCCCCAGAGCATTAGTCTGGGCCTCTCTATGACACCATCTCTGTCTGTTGGGACCTGGAGCCTGAGAGTGTGCTCGAGGCAGATTCAACAGAGGCTTTCAGAAGAGAATTCAATAAACACTTAAAGGAAACTGCAGGGCTTGGGGTGGGGGGGAGGGTGGGGAATGAGTGGGAGGTTGGGGACTGGCCGAGTGTCTCTCACAGAGAGCAGCACGGGCAGGATGGGCCGAATAGCCTCCTGCTGTGCTGGGACCATTCTGGGGGTTCATTACTGTTTGTGGGAGCTTGCTGTGCGCAAATTGGTTGCCGGCCTTTCCTTCGTTTTAAACAATGACAATCTTTCCCTGAGGCATCATTGGTTGTCAAGGGCGCCCTGAGATCATAGAAGGTGCTATATTAATGCACTCCTTCCCACCGCAAATGGGCAGGGGGCAGGGCGGTTGTTGTTGGTGGTGAGTGTGAGGGTGAGGGTGAGTGTGAGTGTGAGTGTGAGTGTGAGGGTCAGGGTGAGGGTGAGGGTGAGAGTGAGGTTGAGGGTGAGGTTGAGTGTGAGGGTGAGGGTGAGGTTGAGGGTGAGGGTGAGGTTGAGGGTGAGGTTGAGGGGTGAGGGTAGGGGTGAGGGTGAGGTTGAGGGGTGAGGGTGAGGGGTGAGGGTGAGTGTGACGGTGAGGGTGAGGTTGAGGGTGAGGGTGAGGGTGAGGGTGAGGGTGAGGTTGAGTGTGAGGGTGGGGGTGAGGGTGAGGGTGAGGGGTGAGGGGTGAGGTTGAGGGTGAGGGTGAGGTTGAGGGTGAGGGTGAGGGTGGGGGTGAGGGTGAGGTTGAGGGTGGGGATGAGGGGTGAGGGGTGAGGTTGAGGGTGAGGGTGAGGGGTGAGGGTGAGGTTGAGGGTGGGGGTGAGGGTGAGGGGTGAGGGTGAGGTTGAGGGTGGGGGTGAGGGTGAGGGTGAGGGTGAGGTTGAGGGTGGGGGTGAGGGTGAGGGTGAGGGGTGAGGTTGAGGGTGAGGTTGAGGGTGGGGGTGAGGGTGAGGGTGAGGGTGAGGGTGGGGGTGAGGGTGAGGTTGAGGGTGGGGGTGAGGGTGAGGGTGAGGGTGAGGGTGAGGTTGAGGGTGGGGGTGAGGGTGAGGGGTGAGGGTGAGGGTGAGGTTGAGGGTGGGGGTGAGGGTGAGGGTGAGGTTGAGGGTGGGGGTGAGGGTGAGGGTGAGGGGTGAGGGTGAGGTTGAGGGTGGGGGTGAGGTTGAGGGTGGGGGTGAGGGGTGAGGTTGAGGGTGAGGTTGAGGGTGGGGGTGAGGGTGGGGGTGAGGGTGAGGGTGGGGGTGAGGGTGAGGGTGAGGGGTGAGGTTGAGGGTGGGGGTGAGGGTGAGGGGTGAGGTTGAGGGTGAGGCTGAGGGTGGGGGTGAGGGTGAGGGTGGGGGTGAGGGTGAGGGTGGGGGTGAGGGTGAGGGTGAGGTTGAGGGTGGCGGTGAGGGTGAGGGTGAGGGTGAGGTTGAGGGTGGGGGTGAGGGTGAGGGTGAGGTTGAGGGTGGGGGTGAGGGTGAGGGTGAGGGGTGAGGGTGAGGGGTGAGGGGTGAGGGTGAGGTTGAGGGTGGGGGTGAGGGTGAGGGTGAGGTTGAGGGTGGGGGTGAGGGTGAGGGTGAGGTTGAGGGTGGGGGTGAGGGTGAGGGTGAGGGGTGAGGGTGAGGGTGAGGGTGAGGGGTGAGGGTGAGGTTGAGGGTGGGGGTGAGGGTGAGGGTGAGGGTGAGGGTGAGGGGTGAGGGTGAGGGTTGAGGGTGAGGGTGAGGGTGAGGGGTGAGGGTGAGGCTGAGGGTGGGGGTGAGGGTGAGGGTGAGGGTGGGGGAGGTTGAGGGTGAGGGTGAGGGGTGAGGGTGAGGTTGAGGTTGAGGGTGAGGGTGAGGGGTGAGGGTGAGGTTGAGGGTGGGGGTGAGGTTGAGGGTGGGGGTGAGGGTGGGGGTGAGGGTGAGGGTGAGGGTGAGGGGTGAGGGTGAGGTTGAGGGTGGGGGTGAGGGTGGGGGTGAGGGTGAGGGTGAGGTTGAGGGTGGGGGTGAGGGTGAGGTTGAGGGTGGGGGTGAGGGTGGGGGTGAGGGTGAGGGTGAGGTTGAGGGTGGGGGTGAGGGTGAGGGTGAGGTGGGGGGTGAGGGTGAGGGTGAGGTGAGGGTGGGGGTGAGGGTGGGGGTGAGGGTGAGGTTGAGGGTGGGGGTGAGGGTGAGGTGAGGTGAGGGTGAGGGTGAGGTGGGGGTGAGGTTGAGGGTGAGGGGTGAGGGTGAGGGTGAGGTTGAGGGGTGGGGGTGAGGGTGAGGGTGGGGGTGAGGGTGGGGGGGTGAGGGGGGGGTGAGGGTGAGGGTGAGGGTGGGGTGAGGTTGAGGGTGAGGGGTGAGGGTGAGGGTGGAGGTGAGGGTGGGGGTGGGGGTGAGGGTGGGGTGAGGGTGAGGGTGAGGTTGAGGGTGGGGGTGAGGGTGAGGGTGAGGGTGGGGGTGAGGGTGAGGGTGAGGTTGAGGGTGGGGGTGAGGGTGGGGGTGAGGGTGAGGTTGAGGGTGGGGGTGAGGGTGAGGGTGAGGTTGAGGGTGGGGGTGAGGGTGGGGGTGAGGTTGAGGGTGAGGGTGGGGTGAGGGTGGTGGTGAGGGTGGGGGTGAGGTTGAGGGTGGGGGTGAGGGTGAGGGTGAGGGTGAGGGTGAGGTTGAGGGTGGGGGTGAGGGTGAGGGTGAGGGTGGGGGTGAGGGTGAGGGTGAGGTTGAGGGTGGGGGTGAGGGTGGGGGTGAGGTTGAGGGTGGGGGTGAGGGTGAGGGTGAGGGTGAGGGTGAGGTTGAGGGTGGGGGTGAGGGTGAGGGTGAGGTTGAGGGTGGGGGTGAGGGTGAGGGTGGGGGTGAGGGTGGGGGTGAGGGTGAGGGTGAGGTTGAGGGTGGGGGTGAGGGTGAGGGTGGGGGTGAGGGTGAGGGTGAGGGGTGAGGTTGAGGGTGGGGGTGAGGGTGAGGGGTGAGGTTGAGGGTGAGGTTGAGGGTGGGGGTGAGGTTGAGGGTGGGGGTGAGGTTGAGGGTGGGGGTGAGGGTGGGGGTGAGGGTGAGGGTGGGGCTGAGGGTGGGGGTGAGGTTGAGGGTGGGGGTGGGGGGTGGGGGTGGGGGTGAGGTTGAGGGTGGGGGTGAGGGTGAGGGTGAGGTTGAGGGTGGGGGTGAGGGTGGGGGTGAGGGTGAGGTTGAGGGTGAGGGTGGGGCTGAGGGTGGGGGTGAGGTTGAGGGTGAGGGGTGAGGGTGAGGGTGAGGTTGAGGGTGGGGGTGAGGGTGAGGGTGAGGGGTGAGGGTTTCATCTCCAGTTTCATTCGCGCCTGAAATGTCCCGGGATAGTTTATAAATGTGAAAACTGCCAGGTTAGTGTTTGGGTAAATTTGCGATTTGAAGAGACGGATCAGGGTCACTGGGAGGAAACGGGTTTGGTGAAAGTTTCCTGGGGAACTTCACCCCCTCCCTGAATGTCTGCAAACTGCTTTCTCCACAATCCCTCTGCAAACAGCAACTGGTTTTTCCTGTTACATTGACTCGGTCTCTCGTGTTAAAATGAAAATGAAATCGATTTGAATATCACCCCCTCCCCTCCCCTCCCTCCCTCCCTCCCTCACACCCCCTTCCCCCTCTCTCTTAAACCGGTTTCCGCCTCGAAGTCTCTGTCAGAATCAGCACCGAACCCAGGAGGAGGGATAGGGAGAGAGAGAGATGGGGGGAATGGGACACACCGAGTAAAGGAGGGAGAGAGAGAGAGAGAGAGAGAGACGGGGCCATCAGAAGTTGCCGCCTCAACTCGACACAACCTGGCGGCGAGGGGCGGCCACACACCTGGACAGGTGAGTCCCTGGGCAGCGCAGGTAAGGCGGGGATGGGATAACAAGGAAATGAAACGGGACTGGGACCGAGTCTGAGTCCATTCCAGTCCGCCCTCCGCCTAATACCCGCATTTACCATTTCAGAGAAGATTGAACCCAGCTCCGGAACATCGCGTGAGTTTTAACTTGTTCCGGGAGCTCATGTTGGTGTTTACTCCGCCACTCAGTCCCAGGATTAAAGTGACTGGAATAAGCGATTAGAAAACCCGAAATTCATTTGTTATAATTTGATCGGAACATCACTTATTGATCAATGTGTGAGAGAAGGAGTGTACTGGAGTTTGTGTCAGTATGGATTGGTATGAGTGTGTGTGTGTGTGTTAGTGTGACTGTACCAGTATCTCTGTGTGTGTATTAGTGTGACTGTATCAGTATCTGTGTGTGTGTATTGGTGTGACTGTATCAGTGTCTGTGTGTATTGGTGTGACTGTATCAGTATGTGTGTGTGTGTGTGTGTATTGGTGTGACTGTATCAGTATCGATGTGTGTATGTGTGTGTGTGTGCATTAGTGTGACTGTATCAGTATTTGTGTGTGTCTGTGTATTGGTGTGACTGTATCAGCATCTGTGTGTGTGTGTATTGATGTGACTGTATAAATATGTGTGTGTGTGTATTGGTGTGACTGTATCAGTATCAGTATGTGGGTGTGTATTGATGTGACTGTATCAGTATCTGTATGTGTGTGTGTATTGGTGTGACTGTATCAGTATCTGTGTGTGTGTGTATTGGTGTGACTGTATCAGTATCTGTGTGTGTGTGTATTGGTGTGACTGTATCAGTATCTGTGTGTGTGTGTATTGGTGTGACTGTATCAGTATCTTTGTGTGTGTGTGTATTGGTGTGACTGTATCAGTATCTGTGTGTGTGTGTGTGTGTTTTGGTGTGACTGTATCAGTATCTGTGTGTGTGTGTGTATTGGTGTGACTGTACCAGTATCTGTGTGTGTGTATTGGTGTGACTGTATCAGTATCTGTGTGTGTGTGTGTATTGGTGTGACTGTATCAGTATCTGTGTGTGTGTGTGTATTGGTGTGACTGTATCAGTATCTGTGTGTGTGTGTGTGTATTGGTGTGACTGTATCAGTATCTGTGTGTGTGTGTGTATTGGTGTGACTGTATCAGTATCTGTGTGTGTGTGTGTATTGGTGTGACTGTATCAGTATCTGTGTATGTGTGTGTATTGGTGTGATTGTATCAGTATCTGTGTGTGTATATTGGTGTGACTGTATCAGTATCTCTGTGTGTGTGTATTGGTGTGACTGTATCAATATCTGTGTGTGTGTGTGTGTATTGGTGTAACTGTATCAGTATCTGTGTGTGTGTGTGTATTGGTGTGACTGTATCAGTATCTGTGTGTGTGTGTATTGGTGTGACTGTATCAGTATCTTTGTGTGTGTGTGTATTGGTGTGACTGTATCAGTATCTGTGTGTGTGTGTGTGTTTTGGTGTGACTGTATCAGTATCTGTGTGTGTGTGTGTATTGGTGTGACTGTATCAGTATCTGTGTGTGTGTATTGGTGTGACTGTATCAGTATCTGTGTGTGTGTGTGTATTGGTGTGACTGTATCAGTATCTGTGTGTGTGTGTGTATTGGTGTGACTGTATCAGTATCTGTGTGTGTGTGTGTGTATTGGTGTGACTGTATCAGTATCTGTGTGTGTGTGTGTATTGGTGTGACTGTATCAGTATCTGTGTGTGTATATTGGTGTGACTGTATCAGTATCTCTGTGTGTGTGTATTGGTGTGACTGTATCAATATCTGTGTGTGTGTGTGTGTGTGGGGGGGGGGTGAGTCTCTCTGCGAGGATGTGAGAAACATGGAAAATAGGAGCAGGTCATTCGGCCTGTCGAGCCTGCTCCGGCATTCAATATGATCATGATTGATCCTCTATCTCAACACCGTACTCCAGTGGTCTCCTCATACCCCTTGATGCCTTTAGAGTCGAGAAATCTATTTCCTTCTTAAATATATTCAGTGACTTGGAAGGTGCGAGCGTGCGAGGGGGTGAGTGCGTCTGTGCGAGGAGGTGAGTGCAACTGTGCGAGGGGGCGAGTGTGTCTGTGCGAGGGGGTGAGTGTGTCTGTGCGAGGGGGCGAGTGCGTCTGTGCGAGGGGGCGAGTGCGTCTGTGCGAGGGGGCGAGTGCGTCTGTGCGAGGGGGCGAGTGCGTCTGTGCGAGGGGATGAGTGCGTCTGTGCGAGGGGATGAGTGCGTCTGTGCGGGGGATGGGTGCGTCTGTGCGAGGGGGCGAGTGTGTCTGTGCGAGGGGATGAGTGTGTCTATGCAAGGGGGTGAGTGCGTCTGTGCGTCTGCACGAGTGAGTCAGTGCGTCTGTGTGAGGGGGCGAGTGTGTCTATTTGAGGGTTCGAGGGGATGAGTGCGTCTGTACGAGGGGGTGAGTGCGTCTGCGTGAGGGCGGTGAGTGCATCTGTGCGTCTGCGCGACGGAGTGAGTGTGTCTGTGCGAGGGCGGTGAGTGTGTCTGTGCGTCTGCGCGAGGGGGTGAGTCCGTCTGTGCGAGGATGGGAGGGGGTGAGTGCGCCTGTGTGATGGGGCGAGTGTGTCTGTGTGAGGGTGCGAGGGGGCGAGTGCGTCTGCACGAGTGCGTGAGTGCGACTGTGCGTCTGCGCGAGTGGTGAGTGCATCTGTGCGTCTGCACGAGCGAGTGAGTGCGTCTGCGCGAGGGGGTGAGTGCGTCTGTGCGAGGGGCGAGTGTGTCTATTTGCGGGTTCGAGGGGTTGAGTGCGTCTGCGCAAGGGAGTGAGTACATCTGTGCGAGGGGGCGAGTGTGTCTGTGCGAGGGGATGAGTGTGTCTATGCAAGGGGGTGAGTGCATCTGTGCGTCTGCACGAGTGAGTCAGTGCGTCTGTGTGAGGGGGCGAGTGTGTCTATTTGAGGGTTCGAGGGGATGAGTGCATCTGTACGAGGGGGTGAGTGCGTCTGCGTGAGGGCGGTGAGTGCATCTGTGCATCTGCGCGACGGAGTGAGTGTGTCTGTGCGAGGGCGGTGAGTGTGTCTGTGCGTCTGCGCGAGGGGGTGAGTCCGTCTGTGCGAGGATGGGAGGAGGTGAGTGCGCCTGTGTGATGGGGCGAGTGTGTCTGTGTGAGGGTGCGAGGGGGCGAGTGCGTCTGCACGAGTGTGTGAGTGCGACGGTGCGTCTGCGCGAGTGGTGAGTGCATCTGTGCGTCTACACGAGCGAGAGTGCGTCTGCGCAAGGGGGTGAGTGCGTCTGTGCGAGGGGGCGAGTGTGTCTATTTGCGGGTTCGAGGGGTTGAGTGCGTCTGCGCAAGGGAGTGAGTACATCTGCGCGAGGGGGTGAGTGCCTCTGTCCGAGGGGGTGAGTGCCTCTGTGCGAGGGGGTGAGTGCCTCTGTCCGAGGGGGTGAGTGCCTCTGTGCGAGGGGGTGAGTGCTTCTGTCCGGGGGGGGGCGAGTGTGTCTGTGTGAGGGTTCGAGGGGCTGAGTGCCTCTATGTGAGTGGGTGAGTTCGTCTGTGCGTCTGCGCGAGGGGGGTGAGTGCGTCTGTGCGAGGGGGTGAGTGCGTCTGTGCGAGGGGGTGAGTGCGTCTGTGCGAGGGGGTGAGTGCATCTGTGCGAGTGTGCGAGGTGGTGAGTGCGTCTGTGCGAGGGGTTGAGTGCATCTGTGCGAGTGTGCGAGGGGGTGAGTGCGTCTGTGTGAGAGGGTGAGTGCGTCTGTGCGAGGGGGTGAGTGCGTCTGTGCGAGGGGGGTGAGTGCGTCTGTGTGAGGAGGTGAGTGTGTCTGTGCGAGGGGGTGAGTGCGTCTGTGCGAGGGGGTGAGTGAGTCTGTGCGAGGGGGTGAGTGAGACTGTGCGAGGGGGGTGAGTGCGTCTGTGTGAGGAGGTGAGTGTGTCAGTGTGTCTGCGCGAGCGAGTCAGTGCGTCTGTGCGAGGGGGCGAGTGTGTCTATTTGAGGGTTCGAGGGAATGAGTACGTCTGTGCGAGGGGGTGAGTGCATCTGTGCGTCTGCGCGACGGAGTGAGTGCGTCTGCACGAGGGGGTGAGTGCGTCTGCACGAGGGGGTGAGTGCGTCTGTGCGAGGGGGTGAGTGCGTCTGTGCGAGGGGATGAGTGCGTCTGTGCGTCTGCGCGAGGGGGTGAGTGCGTCTGCACGAGGGGGCGAGTGCGTCTGCACGAGGGGGTGAGTGCATCTGCGCGAGGGGGTGAGTGCATCTGCACGAGGGGGTGAGTGCGTCTGTGCGTCTGCGCGAGGGGGTTAGTGCGTCTGCACGAGCGAGTGAGTGCATCTGTGCGAGGGGGCAAGTGTGTCTATTTGAGGGTTCGAGGGGTTGAGTGCGTCTGCGCAAGGGAGTGAGTGCATCTGTGCGAGGGGGTGAGTGCGTCTGTGCGAGGGGGTGAGTGCGTCTGTGCGAGGGAGTGAGTGCATCTGTGCCAGTGTGCGAGGGGTGAGTGCATCTGTGCGAGGGAGTGAGTGCATCTGTGCGAGTGTGCGAGGGAGTGAGTGCTTCTGCGCGAGGGGGTGAGAGCATCTGTGCGAGGGAGTGAGTGCATCTGTGCGAGGGGGTGAGTGCGTCTGCACGAGGGGGTGAGTGCGTCTGCGCGAGGGGGTGAGTGCATCTGCACGAGGGGGTGAGTGCGTCTGTGCGTCTGCGCGAGGGGGTTAGTGCATCTGCACGAGCGAGTGAGTGCATCTGTGCGAGGGAGTGAGTGCATCTGTGCGAGGGGGTGAGTGCGTCTGCACGAGGGGGTGAGTGCGTCTGTGCGAGGGGGTGAGTGCATCTGCACGAGGGGGTGAGAGCATCTGTGCGAAGGGGGTCAGTGCGTCTGTGTGAGGAGGTGAGTGCGTCTGTGTGTCTGCGCGAGGTGAGTGCGTCTGTGCGAAGGGGGTGAGTGCGTCTGTGTGAGGAGGTGAGTGCGTCTGTGCGAAGGGGGTGAGTGCGTCTGTGTGAGGAGGTGAGTGCGTCTGTGTGAGGAGGTGAGTGCGTCTGTGCGAAGGGGGTGAGTGCGTCTGTGTGAGGAGGTGAGTGCGTCTGTGCGAAGGGGGTGAGTGCGTCTGTGTGAGGAGGTGAGTGCGTCTGTGCGAAGGGGGTGAGTGCGTCTGTGTGAGGAGGTGAGTGCGTCTGTGCGAAGGGGGTGAGTGCGTCTGTGTGAGGAGGTGAGTGCGTCTGTGTGAGGAGGTGAGTCCGTCTGTGTGAGGAGGTGAGTGCGTCTGTGCGAAGGGGGTGAGTGCGTCTGTGTGAGGAGGTGAGTGCGTCTGTGTGAGGAGGTGAGTGCGTCTGTGTGAGGAGGTGAGTGCGTCTGTGCGAAGGGGGTGAGTGTGTCTGTGTGAGGAGGTGAGTGTGTGTGCACGAGGGGGTGAGTGCGTCTGTGCGAAGGGGGTGAGTGCGTCTGTGTGAGGAGGTGAGTGTGGCTGTGTGTCTGCGCGAGGGGGTGAGTGCATCTGTGCGAAGGGGGTGAGTGCGTCTGTGCGAGGGAGTGAGTGCGTCTGTGTGAGGGGGTGAGTGCTTCTGCGCGAAGGATTGAGTGCGTCTGTGTGAGGGAGTCAGTGCATCTGTGTAAGTGAGTCAGTAAGACCGTGCAAGGAGGCGAGTGCGTCTGTGCGAGGGGGTGAGTGCGTCTGTGCGAGGGAGTGAGTGCGTCTGTGCGAGGGCGTGAGTGTGTCTGTGTGAGGGAGTGAGTGCATCTGTGCGAGGGGGTGAGTGCGTCTCTGTGGCGATATTACTGTCTGAGTGAGAAGGTGTTCCTATGCGTGTCTTACCTCATAGCCGATGCAGACATGACTGCAGTATCCAGCCGGCCTTATTAATGGACCCTAAATGAGTTCAGCTCATCTCTGCTTCATCCCATTGCCTCCGGGTATCATTACAACCAGACACTCCAATGGGGAGGGTGGTCATGTTTGGACAAGGAGCAGGAAAACCTCCGAGCCAATGCTCAGTTCCAGCAAATCCCAAAGCACCAACCTTTACCTTAATTCACTGCCGCTGGCATCATGAGTTAGGACAAAAGTTCAAAGAGACTTACCATGGATTCCAGGTGCCTGGGAAGTGACTGTCTAGTTGTTAAAGGTGTAGAAATCATTACCTCCAGGAAGTGAAAAGTCTGTCTGAATCACTGGTTTTGCCTCAGCTGGAGTATTGGGTCCAGTTCTGGACCACACTTCAGGAAGGATGTGAAGGCATTAGAGAAAATACAGAAAAGATTCATGAGAATACTTCCAAGGATGGGGAGCTTCAGTTACGTGGATAGATTGGAGAGTTTGGGAATGTTCTCATTGGAGAGAAGAAGGCTGAGAGGAGATTTGATGGAGATGTTCAAAATCATGAGGGGTCTGGACAGAGCAGATTGGGAGAAGCTGGTCACCATGTTAGAGGGATTGAGAATCAGAGGGTTCAGATTGAAGGTAATTGACAGAAGAAGCAATGGTGATATGAGGGAAAACATTTTCACACACTGAGTGGTTCGGATCTAGAGTGCATGCCCTGAGAGTGTGGTGGAGGCCGATTCATTCGAGGTATTCAAGAGGGTCAAACAGGTATTTGAAAAGGAAGAATGTGCAGGGTTATGGGGAGAATGGCACTAGATGAATTACTCAGAGAGCCGATGAGGACACAATGGGCTAAATAACCTCCTCTGTGCTGTATCCAGTCGGTGATTCAGTGAAAATGTTACTTTGGTGTAACTGTGGGCAGAAAAAGGGGTCGTGAGAGAAGGGAACTGGTATCAGGGAATTCCTTTTCACTAGGAGTGATCAACGTGTAATAAAGTCACAGGAGAAGTGGAAGAAAAAATCCTGGGATCAAATAACAAGTAAAATGGAGGAATTAAGATCTTCCCCGATGGATGTATCAATTATACTGAATACTGACTGACCCCCAGCCCATCTCCCCTACATGTCTCCCTGTCTCCCACTCTTCACACAGGAGTTCCCCCCCTTTTCAATGGTGAGGCCTTTTGCCAGAGGCCCCCAGTGACGCAGGTTTTTGTCATAGTTCTACAATTACAGAATCACAGAATCTTTACAGCACAGAAGGAGGCCATTTGGCCCATTGAGTCTGCACTGTCTCTCTGAAAGAGCATTCCACCTAGTCCCACTCCCCTGCCTTATCCTCGTAACCTTGCACATTCTCTCTTTTCAGGGAGCAATCCAATTCCCTTTTGAATATCTCGATCGAACCTGCCTCTACCACCCTTTCAGGAAGTTTGTTCCAGACTCCAACCATCCTCTGGGTGAAAAATCTTTCCTCACATCATATTTACTCCTTTTGCCAATTATTTTGAATCTGTGCCCTATAGTTCTTGATGTTCTCTTGAGTGGGAACAGTTTCTCACTATTTACCTCATCCATACCCCTCAGGGTCTTGAATACCTCGATCAAGTCTCCTCTCAGTCTTTTTTTCTCCAAGTAAAACAGTCCCAACCTCCAATCTATCCTCATAGTTACAGTTCTTCACCCTAGGAATCATTCTTGTGAATCTCCTCTGTGCCCTCTCCAATGCCTTCACATCCTTCCTCAAGAATGGTGCCCAGAACTGGACACAGTACTCCAGATGAGCAATGTACTGTTCCAGTACAGCTACAACACTGGCACCTACCCGGCTATGTGAAAAATTGCCCAGGTATGTCCTGCACACAAAAAGCAGGATAAATCCAACCCAGTCAATTACTGCCCCATCAGTCCACTCTCCATCATCAGTAATGGAAAGGGTCAACAGCGCTATCAAACGGCACTTGCTTAGCAATAATCTGCTCACTGATGCTCAGTTTGCCTGTTAGGGAGGGAGTTCCAGGATTTTGACCCAGTGACAGTGAAGGAACGGCGATATATTTCCAAGTCAGGATGGTGAGTGACTTGGAGGGGAACTTCCAGTGGGTGGTGCTGCTGCCCTTGTCCTTCTAGGTGGCAGTGGTCATGGGTTTGGAAGGTGCTAAGGAGCCTTCGTGAATTCCTGCAGTGCATCTTGTAGATGGTACACACTGTTGCTACTGTGCATCAGTTGTGGAGGGAGTGAATGTTTGTGGATGTGGTGACAATCAAGTGGACTGCTTTGTTCTGCATGGTATTGAGCTTCTTGCGTGTTGTGGGAGCTGCACTCATCCAAGCAAGTGGAGAGTATTCCATCACATTCCTGACTTGTGCCTTGTAGACAGTAGACAGGCTTTGGGGAGTCAGGAGGTGGGTTACTTGCTGCAGGATTCTTAGCCTCTGACCTGTTGTAGCTAGTCCAGTTCAGTTTCTGGTCAATGGTAACCCCCAGGATGTTGTTAGTGGGAGATTCAGTGATGGTCAGGCCATTGAATGTCAAGGGGCGATGGTTAGATTCTCTCTTGTTGGAGATGATCATTGCCTGACACTTGTGTGGCATGAATGTTACTTGTCATTTGTCAGCCCAAACCTTTCACTGAGATTACTGCTGAAAATCTAACTAGCAGCAGGTTGCCCAAAAAAGAGACCAAAGCTTTTACTGTTCCAGAATCAGAGCTGCCTGTATTGATCAGAGCCTTCACCTCGCTATCTCTGATACCCGGAGAAGCAGCATTGCAAGCGAATGGTAACAAATCTTTCAAACCTTCTCAGGGATCTCTAGGAGGCCATGGAGACCCCGGCCCCAACAGAGTCTTTCCCAAGGCCTCGAAACCCCACCCCCACCCCCACCCCGCCTATTTTACATTGTGTCCTGCATTTTGGGCTTTGGTCTCTAGATTCTCAATTTTTATTTTTATAAAAGCCTAAATAATGTTGAATGAATGTTCTAGGGTATCCCAATGATAATGGCAGCTTATAACTGTGCTATACTGACCCAAAACATTGACTGTCAATCAATGAAGAGTTAGCTAATCTCAGCTGCAGTAACACTTGGTGTATTACCGTAGACTTTAATATCCATAGTTTGAAAATTCGGCTCTTTTCTGGCTCCTGATCAGAATTCAGTGATTATATTTGTCAAATTGTAGACACTGATTAGGACCAGGGCTTTACCATGTTAGACAATCCCTCTGTCCTGTCAGCTGTAGCACGGTGGGCTGCACACTCACCTCAGGCACAAGGTTCTGGGTTCAAGTGCTGCTCCAGGGCTTGAGCACAAAACTCAAGGCGTACAGCTTTGAGGAGTGCTGCACTGGTGGAGGTGCTGTCTTTAGGATGAGACATTAAACAGGGATCTGTTAAAGACTCCACAGCTCTTTAAGGACTCCTACAGCTCCAGATCTTAATCAATAAAAAAACATTTTATTGGCAATTAAATGGCTTGTTTGGTTTTTTTTATAACTTTTATTAACATTGTTAATTGAATGATACTCTCTCAAAAGTACAATCTTTTTGTAAAAACCTTTTAAAATATGTTGAAACGTAACTATTTTGTTTTTCATTATTATTGGCATTTGAGTAACAAGCATTGTGGCCGTTAAGATAATGTGGTTTGATCTGATTTTTAAAAGAGCTGCTCATGTTATTAGGGTTGCCTGCCTGTGTTGATGTAAAAGATCCCATGGCATTATTTCCAAGAGGAGCAGGGGTGTTATCCCAAACAAAAGCAAAAACAAAAATTGCTGGAAAAACTCAGCAGGTCTGACAGCATCTGCGGAGAGAAAGACAGAGTTAACGTTTCGAGTCCGTATGACTCTTCTTCAGACTGGTTATCCCTCAATCAACATCACAAAACAACAGATTATCTGGTTATGTTGTTGCTTATGGGATCTTGCTGTGTTCAAAGTGGCTGCCATATTCTCTACATTACAACATGACTACACCTCAAAAAGTGCTTCACTGGCTGTAAATGGCTTTGAGATATGAAATCTCTCTCTCTCTCTATATACATGTCTTTTTTAAGGGGGGTAATAAGAGGGAGAGTCTGCCCCGGTAGAACCCTAATCTCACTACCTTCAGGGGAGGCGGAGAAAGGACAATGAACATTCAGGAGTGTTTTGGTTTTTCACAAGGTTGAAGCTTCAGGTTTGACACCAACTCTCACAGCTGCCTTCACATCCAGAAAATACACATTCATCTTCCCGTTACATATTGTTAAGGTATAGCTGCATAGCCATCTGTATACTCAGTGACTATTTCGCAAATGGAGTTCAGTTGCAGATGAGCCATGAATAATTGAATGATGAAGCAGGCTCGAGGGACTGAAATGACCTCCCCCTTTTCCTAATGATCCTGGGAGCAGCATGCAAGCCTCAAACATATTGATTTTTCATGAGTAGTACCTTGTACTCTTGCCTAGACCCTTCCATCTTACTGCATAAATTAATTGAGGTTTTCCCAAATGGAATTGTGTCCAGGGTTACGGTGTAATTCTACTGGTTCATGCCAACTAGTATTGAATTTCCCCCAGGGACTGAGTATCGAACCCATCCTCATCAGCCATTTCCACTGCACTGGTCACATCATTCAATGTATATTAACTATTTCTACTCTCTCCTGACTGGCCTTTCACCTTGTACCCTTTGTAAACTTTAGCTCATCCAAAGCTTGGGTGCGCCTAACTCGCATCAAATACTGTCCATTTGTGCCCTCTGGTGCACATAATGCTCAGTTCGCAATGCCTTGATTTTATCATTCTTATCCTGATTTTCAAATCCCTCCATGGTCTTGATCCACCCGAACTCTGTAACCTCGTTCAGCCTGACAACCCTCTGAGATCTCTGCATTCCTCTGATTCTGGCCTCTTTCTTTCAGCCTTTAGCTGCCTGGGCTTTAAGCTCTGGGATTCCCCCCTCTAAACCTCTCTGGCCTCTCCATTCTCCTAACTGCTTCCTCTTTGACTAAATGTTTGGCTGCCTCTTCTACACATTGCAAATGGCTTGGTGTAAAATTTCAACTAGTGTTCCTGTGAAACACCTTGGAAAATACTATGTTAAAGATGCTTTAGCTGTTGCTGTACATTATTACAATAACCAGCTCAGAAGGGTATACAAACCGCAAATGTCCCTGGCATTTAGTGCTGCTTAAGATGGTGCAAGGCAGTGATTCCATATCCTTTGCAGTTTAGATGGGCAATGTCATCCAAACTGAAAAATCATTATGGAGAAACCTCAATGGATTAACCATGCAGCAATAACTCACTCTCATCACCATGGAAAAATCAATAAAGAACAAAGAACAAAGAAAAGTACAGCACAGGAACAGGCCCTTCGGCTCTCCAAGCCTGCGCTGATACTATTGCCCGTCAACTAAAACATTTTGCATTTCCGGGGTCCATATCCCTCTATTCCCATCCTATTCATATATTTAAAGTGTCCTTTTTATAATTTTTCCCCTTTCACCAGTTACCCCAATGACGTTCTCCCTTAAAGAGCACAAGTAAAACTCACCCCCACCCCCCCTCTCGAGTAACCACTGGTCATTGTTTCTCCAGTAGAGAATAATGATCCAATCCCATCCTCTCTCTCAAAGGTACTGTGTTTATCAGTTCTCCTCCGATTCCTCACCCAATTATCATCCTAGGCAAGTGAGCACTGCCTGTTGTTACCCCATGTCCAATTTCCAGTGGAGAATCTTTAGACGGTAATCGGGCGTGTAGCAGAGCTAAGTTAGAGAACCCGGAGGAGCAGTAAGTTGACCAGAAATCACACCAGCCGTGTCCGTATCTAATGAACCATGGCTGAGGGGGATGTAGTTGTCTTCGAATTACACAGGAATTATTTTGTTTCTAACCACACGATCCTTACATTTATTCATGGAATCTAACAAGTTAAAATAAAAGCACATTTCAGTAACATCATACACCACTGGATCAGTTGAATTATTCAAGAAACAAAGTACTCGACTTGAAATTTATGTGACGGAGATTTGACGGAGATATTGCTTATTCATTGAAGGGAAATCGGTCAGATAATTTTGCAGAGGAGGCCGTTATTTCTGGAAGATTCTATGTGGATTGTCCGCCTCACCTGAACCAGTGCCTGAGGTAATATTCAGGGACTTCAGTCACTGTTTTGGGTGGAGTGCACAAACCATTACTCTGCTGAGACTCAGCGTCCACACTGCACCATATTTAAAGACACAGTCCACCGGAACCTTCCACTTGAAGATATGAACGCTTTGGCAGAGCCACGGCTTAGCATTGTTGGAAGCTGGGGCTATTAAGCATGCCTCTTAGAAGCAGAGCCTCCAAGGGAATCTAAATGATTAACAGTGTTATGACTGATGTAGTTGGGGAAGAGGAGTTACTTAAAAATCCCAGAGGGAAAATTATACAACTGTCATAACCTATAATTTTAAGGTGTTATGTTTGAGATGCTACTCTAAATTCAGGAATCAGACCACCAGTTCGAGGTTTCACATTAAACTAAATGAAACATTTTATTAATTTACACAGGTTAAAAATATATATACACATAGCTACAAATTACCATCATAACTTTTAACAAATTCCCAAACTAATCTCCATTAAGGCAACAGCAACTCATAGACTTAACCAAACACCAGGCAAAGCATTTTCACTGTATGAATTCAAAATGAGGTTCTTTTCACTTTGGTTCCTGTGGAGCCAGTTGGAGGCTTACAGCTGCCTTTTGATCTCACATTGTTTCTGCTCTGCACACCCGAAAACTACTGAAGTTATACCTACCACCCCTGATTGAATTCAAATCCTCAATGTCTCACCAGCCTCTTTGAATGTCACCTTTTAACAATGAAACCCCTTTCATTGTATCAATTTTACTAGTAACATAAACATATTGCTTGGTATCTGCTAGAAAGGTGTCAGTTTTCACCCCACTTCTTGAATGCTCTATTCAAAAAAATGCAAACGCAGCTATCTCTCTTACATATCAAATCTAGTACACATCAAAGCACCCAGACTAACTGGCTTTAATCCAATTAAGACACACACACAGGCTAAACCTCTATCTTAAAAGAAAAATATTTTCCAAAATATATATAATGGCCTCCTGACAACAGAATGGGCCGTTGGGCATCAGAAGCGATTGATCATGGATAAGAGATAATGTATTTTGAGAGGGGAAACAAGGATTGGAACATACAGGTGACAGAATGAGGCCGAGGAGTGAGGCTGACCCAGTGATTCAAAAACAATTTCCGGAAAGTACAACTAGATAAAAGGCAAAAAAAAAGCACAAATAAGATTTGGGTTTTATAAATGGGTGTGGTTATGTAGTGATTATATAGTCCCGAGAACATGCATTCAAATCCTCAAATCAATTAAAAAAAAATGGGATCTGTAAAAGTGACCAATGAAGCTGTCAAACGGTCTAGTTAACCATTAACTAATACCCTTTTGAGTGAAGGAAACCTGCCATTCTCAGCCGGTTGGGCTGATATGTGAATCCAGTCCCACACTCATGTGCTTGACTCTGAACTGCTCCCTGAGACAGCATGTGGCCACTTTAGAGAATTGATTGGTTTGAGGTCACCCCCATTTCTCCAAACTTTTTTTTTTAAACTGTTTCTTTAATAAAAGCAAACAACAAATTAAACTTTATTATTCCTGTTGTTCACTCTAGTTCAGAAGACACCAAGTTATACTGGTGTTTCCTCTCCACGATAATCCGATTGTGGATAATACCGTGGGAGAGAGATCGACAGTCAGAGTGACCTCCCTCCCCATGTGCCCCTGGGCTGCAGCCACCCCAGAAGTATGGTTACCTGGGCCAGGCCAGGTCCAGGAGCTGATCCATGACTTCCTTGCCCCCACCACCCCCCCAACTTTCTGCACAAAGATGAGGAGTGTGGGACTGAATTGGAGACAGAAGTTGAGAAGCGCCACAATTAGAAATGGATAATAAATGGAAACCTGATTCACAATGTCTACATCACCAAGAATAAACTTTAAAAATAGGAGCTGGGTAAGGGTTATGAAGCAATAGTAACTTCGCACAAAATACTGGTTAAACCTGCGATTGCTTTGGGCATCCAATTATAAAAGCTAATGAGAGCGGACAGTTTAGATTCACCAGGGATAATTCCCAGGATGGGAAACTCTAGTTAAGGGTAAAGACTTGGCTATTTCCACAGGGGCAGAGGAGGTGATTGGAGAGAGGTTTTTAAAATCATGAAGAGTTCTGATATAGTGAATAAGGGAAAGTCATTTTCTGTTTGGAAGTCAGTTTTGTGGATTTTCTCCTGACTGGTCTGGGGTTTTTTCATCTGTTTTGTCTCCTAGATGATTCCAAAACTGCAGCTGGGGGTGGTGGGGTTTATTCATTCTGCTTCAAGCATTGTTACTGTGGAGCAGGCTTGATAGATCAGATAGTCTGAGTTCTCTCTTGTGTCCTGATCAATATTTATCCCACAACCAATATCAATAAAACAGATAATCTGATCATGAGCACATTGCTGTTTATTTGACCTTACTGTGAGTAAATCAGTTGTTGTGTTTCCATATTACGCCAGCGACTACACTTTGGATATTCTTCACTGACCATGAAACACCCAGAGATGTTCCAGCATTGTAAAGGTTATTATTTCTTTTCCGCTGTTGCATAATCAAGGTCGCCAGCCCATGTTTCTTCATCAAAATAGGAGCTGTCTGGGGGTCAGTGAACCAATTATAAATAAGGTAAAGGTGGAGAACACTTCTATGGAAGCGCTGGAGAATGAAATGCATCCATCACTAGTCCATTTTTAAGCAGCATCTCATCCGTTTATTGTCAGAAGCAATAATTTTAAACATAATTAAAAAGAATTTACAAAAATAATCTGGATGACATTAACAAAGGCAGTTCCTTAACTGTTGGTAACATACAGAAAGACATACTGATACAGTGCGTAATGTTAGACATCACACGTGAAGTGTGCTCGGAACAATCGTGCAAAGTAAAAATTTGGCAAATAAATGCTGCTACCAACTCAATATTTGGTCATATATTTGGAATACATTTACTGAGCTGGGGTGAGCAGAGGAAAGACCAATAACACTGTTTAACACAACGAGGAACACTCAACTGTCCAAATACTGGTCCGGCATTCTACACTGGTTGAGAAAGCCCGTAATTGTAATAAGTAGTCAATTTGACTCTGTATCCTGGGGATTGCCTCACCTCCCTCAACCTCCAACAACTTACTACAATCTTATGCATCTCTAAGACCCAAGTGTGGCATCAACTAATCATTAAATGATTTCTCATCTTCTACTTTCAACCCCAATGGTGGCCTGCACCTTGCTTTCTTGAGGAATGAGCTTAACATTGACCCCAAACTTAACCCTGGTAAAATGTAGTTTGCCTTTGAGATTATGCATCAGAAAATCATTGTCTGCAGCCAGTGTTGATCCAACTCACATTAACGAAGCTTTCAAAGGGTAGTGGGCATTCTGAGGAGACATGGTTGAGCGAGTCAAAGGTATCCTGTATAATAATGAAGTTTGTTGTAAGGCTCGAGTCATTTCACTAACTCATATAAAACCCCAATCTGTACATAACTACAACGTACATCCCTGGGAGATTGGACTGAATTGCTTCTTCACTGATGAACTTTTACAGATTTATTTATATCCCTTCACTTGGTAGATAAATACTGCAGTGGGAACAAAGCATGGCTCATACTTGATTTGAAACGAATAAATTTTAAAACTTTTAAGTGTGAGGAAGCTGCTGTGAAATCCATGTAGAGGGAAATTCCTAATCAGGGGAACAGTTTAGGCTGAAATACTCACGATTACAAAAGTTTTCAATCCTAAGCACAGATCAATAACTTACATTTCTACCAAAAAAAGCAAAATACCGTGGATGGAGATTGGAAATAAAAACAAAAGTGCTGGAAAAGTTCAGCAGGTCTGGCAGCATCTGTGCCGAGAGAAATAGTTATAATTAACTCGAAACGTCAGCTCTGTTTCTTTCCCCACAGACGTTGACTGGCCTGCTGAGTTTTTGCTTTTTATTCACTTACATTCCTACAGCACTCTTCAGTTACACAAAGATGTCTCGATGTCTCTGAGCACTTTATGGGGCAGTGGGTAAAACATAACAGTGCAAAAGTGGGGAGAAAGGTCAGACAGAAAGAGTGAAGGAAGAAACCAACCCGCTTGGTGGAAGAGAAAGCTGGAGGGACTGAGGAGCAGTTTCACAGGATAAGATCACTGAGCCTAAAAGAGTATCTGCCGTTGGTGATGTAGGTGGGGGTGGGGAGAGTATGCCACAAGGGGCAATCCGACACTGGATACGACAGTGTGGTATCTGTGGTACTGGACGGGTACTCCAGAGCCTGCACGAATAATCACAGAATCACAGAGCAGAAGAGGCCCTTCGGCCCATCGAGTCTGCACCGACACGTGAGAAACACCTGACCTGTCTACCTAATCCCATTTACCAGCACTTGGCCCATAGCCTTGAATGTTATGATGTGCCAAGTGCTCATCCAGGTACTTTTTAAAGGATGTGAGGCAACCCGCCTCCACCACCCTCCCAGGCAGCACATTCCAGACCGTCACCACCCTCTGGGTAAAAAAGTTTTTCCTCACATCCCCCCCTAAACCTCCTGCCCCTCACCTTGAACTTGTGTCCCCTCGTGACTGACCCTTCAGCTAAGGGGAACAGCTGCTCCCTATCCACACTGTCCATGCCCCTCATAATCTTGTACACCTCGATCAGGTCACCCCTCAGCCTTCTCTGCTCCAACGAAAACATCCCAAGTCTATCCAACCTCTCTTCATAACTTAAATGTTTCATTCCAGGCAACATCCTGGTGAATCTCCTCTGCACCCCCTCCAGTGCAATCACATCCTTCCTATAATGTGGCGACCAGAACTGCACACAGTACTCCAGCTGTGGTCTCACCAAGGTTCTATACAACTCCAACATGACCTCCCTACTTTTGTAATCTATGCCTCGATTGATGAAGGTAAGTGTCCCATATGCCTTTTTCACCACCCCACTAACATGCCCCTCCATCTTCAGAGATCTATGGACACACACGCCAAGGTCCCTTTGTTCCTCAGAACTTCCTAGTGTCATGCCATTCATTGAGTACTTCCTTGTCAAATTACTCCATCCAAAGTGTATCACCTCACACTTTTCAGGGTTAAATTCCATCTGCCACTTATCTGCCCATTTGACCATCCCAACTATGTCTTCCTGTAGCCCAAGACACTCAACCTCACTGTTAACCACCCGGCCAATCTTTGTGTCATCCGCAAACTTACTAATCCAGAGAACAAGTTCAAATTCCATTCTGGCAGTTTGACAATGTTAAATAAAAGGCTGGTCTCAGTAAAAGTGACCATGAAGCTGTTGGGATTGTGGTAAAAACCCAACTGACTCATTGGTGTTCTTTACTTAAGGAAATCTGCCATCCTGGCCTAGTCTGAGCCGATATGTGACTCCAGTCCCATGCCAATGTGCTTAACTGTTAATTTTCCTCTGAATCAGCCTAGTTGTATTAAACTGTTGGCGGATCAATGAGGAAGACCCGACAACCAACTTTTGCCTGTGCAACTAGGGACAGGACAACAAATGGCAGCCTTTCCAGTAGTGCGCACATTCTGAGGATTAATCAAAAAGGAGCAAAACACTGGAGGAAGTTAGGGAGAACGGTACAAGCGGAGAATCACTGAGGAAGGATAGATGTTGAAGTCAATTAGATGAAGAACGGGCAGAGCTTGGTGAAGGGAGTGATAGGACAGCTGTCAGAGCTATAATGTCGAGTAGCAAAGCGGGAGTGACAGTGGCCACGTTAAAGGTGATCTCCGTCGGAGGAAGCTAAGTTCAAGGTTCAAGCAGGGACGTTCAACACCTAAGCCGAGAGTGTGATCGATTCCCTAAGTTACTTCCCACTAGGTGTAGAGAAAGGATTGGCATGCTGATCGCTGTCAGAAAAATCACTCGCTGAACTCATCAGTCAGGTCGTCACTGCCTTCGATTGGGGCAATGAGGCGAGTTTTAAAAACGTTAATTTCTAAGGCAATTGACGGAGTTTTAGTTTTGGTGAATGCTTGGCAAACATTCAGATCATCCACACTAAACACAAACCGAGGGGGTGGGCGGGGGGGTTAGTGCGAGTACCATCAGATTTAGAGGCATCACTAAATACAGAGTTAAGATCAACTGCCATTGCAAACACTAATATCTGTTAGCGTAAAAAGTTTACTTAAAGTTTCACTTAATTTTATCAAGCATTTGAAGGTTTGCTAACCTGGCGACTTTGAGGCTGCTACCTGAGATGAGGATGTGTATTGCTCTGAGTTATTGCTGACAGTGCTTTGTCCACTTTGCTATAAAGAATCACAGTTTGAATGTTGATCGAGTGACTGGCAATGGAAGCACTTATCTACAGGAGTCTGACTGTAAGGCGTGGAGTGACAGGGAAATTTAAGGTTGGGCAGAAATCTGATATGGCTAGTAGATTTTTGTTACTGAAAATGAACTTACAAGAACATCACTAATGCACACACCTAAAGTGGCGACACCTAAGACAAAACTATTCTTAAAATTAAGATTGACAGGAGGATGAAAATTACCCGTCAAAAAGTGCCAGGAGCTAAACAGAAATCCTGGCTTTGAGGCTGGTGTAAAGGACCAGCACAGGGCAAGTGGACATTGACACACAAATCCAAGCAGAGCAGGTTAAGATTCAGCAGGGCATGAGGCAAGAGAGTGAGAGATTCCACACAGGGCAGAAGGAGCAATGTGAATGTGGCAGTGGTATATGCTCGAGCAGGACAGTGTTAGGGGAACACAGAGGCACAGACACAAATCCCAGGACAGTATGAGGGGGACATAAAGGTACAGATCCCAGGACAGCATCAAGGGGACACACAGGGATGTAGATACAGATCCCAATAATACACGTTTTTGTTCTTCCATGGGATATAGGTGTCACTGGCAAGAACTAGCATTGGATGCCCATCCCTAATTGCTCTTGAACTGAGTGGTTTGCTAGGTCATTTCAGAGTCAACCACATTGCTGTGGTTGATCTGGAGTCACATGTGGGCCAGACCAGGTAAGGACAGCAGATTTCCTTCCCTAAAGGGACATTAGTGAACCAGTTGGGTATTTTATGATAATTTCATAGTCACCATTACTGAGACTAGCTTTATATTGCAGGTTTATTAATTGAATTTTAAATCCTGCCAACAGCTGTGGTGTGATTTGAACCTGTATCCCTAGAGCTGGAACTTCTGATTACTAGTCCAGTGACATCACCACCATGCCTCTACCTTCCCCTAGTACAAAGTACAATGGAAGATAAAAGGTTCAGGGCACAGTAGAGCCACCAGTGCAGGAAAAGGCCATGAGAGAAAATATCTCTTTAAAAGTTAAGTTCAAATCTGCACATGCAGAATTGGTCAGCACAGATCATACAGGCAAACAAATACATTTGTGGGCCTGAATTTTATGCTCCTTCCCCACCGCTTCATTAAGGTCCAGTATCTGCAGGACTTCCCTCCACCCCCCCGCACCCGCTCTCTGTCCACTCCCCCAGGCCTTCCCTACCCTCCTCCGCCCCAAGACTCCCCAAAACTTACCCCTTCCTGCAATCCTGGGACTTGGGCAATGGGGACTGCTTGCAGTACCAATCCTGTCCACTGCAGCTTCAGGCGCTGCAGAGACGAGATTGCTGCCAGCCAATCAGATTGACCGGCACCGCTCGAAAGTGAGGCCTCCTCCCTGGTGAGGGGGCTGAATACCTGCCTGCAGCCGATGAACGCTCGCTGGAGCGTGAAATCAGGCAGTGCCGGCAGTCGGGACAGCAGGAGAGAAGACCCCACCATCCTAAAAATCCTGGCCATGGAGCCGTCATAACACAGAAGGCAATCGATAGTGACAACTTCACCACAGCAGCTTACTCTTACCCATTTGTATTTAGACTTTTCGTACCAGTCACAGGCTGAGCTGCCAAGGATTGGTCCACAAAATAAAGCACAGAAACCTTGGTACATTTCTAAATTCTTGGTGTCGAAATGGCGGAAGGAGACTAAGTGATGGCTCCCTCGTTGGCCTTATATTGCACTGCTTCAGTCACACTGTGGACATTAAGACCACAGAGCAACTTATTTGTTTTGAGGGGTCTAAAGTTAATGGGAAATGAATTCCCTGCACTGATGAACAAAAGCAAGTACGATGGTATAACTCTGCGTTCCTGAAGCACAGCTTTAGGCATGATGCTTCCTCACTCACTCTCAAATGCTGCTCTGGTATAAACTGCCTCTCGTCATGCATCCTCCCCGCAGGGAAACATGTGGATCCTTGGGGTGACTGGGAGCTGTACCGCCACCAACGAGGGAAGGGCTGAACAAAAACCTCTGGCGAATACAAAGTGTTTTAAAAAGGGGGAGTGCACTCCAAAGTGCCTGACATCCAAAGAAGAGCAATAAGTTAATGGCACAGAGTGCCACGAAACAAATCGGTCTTTGCCATGTACTGAGACACTGGTTTATGTCCTTTGAAGATTTTCAGCATTCACCAATTTTATCTCTCACCATTTAAGAGTTTAACTTCTTCCCTTCTACTGGTCGTTATAGCTTAAAATGTTTGCTAACTACTTTGGGTTAAAAATACTGCATTCTGCTTCAGTAGCTCATCAAACTTGTGGTCTTGCACCTTGGCACTGTCTCAGACCACTGCTCACCCCTGCTGCTCAACATACATGAAGCACAAGCAGCATAAACACAGGACATGCAGCAGTGACTTAGATTGGCTTGACACACACACACACACACACACACACATACAGCATGCAGATACAGGCAGGAAAGAGTAGCACCTTCATTTAGAGAGGGACAGTAATGGATCCTGCAAAATCCAATCAAACTACAAAAATGCTGTATTTTGTCACAAAGGAAAGCTGTTAAACTAGTTCCTACACATCTAAGAAAACAGCATTTGATTGATAATTTGTGAGACATTTCAAAGGAAGGTGTGGAAAGAGAGGGGCTTTGGGATTCTTGGTGGGTGACAGTGGGACTAGGGTTAGGTGTGCTTTTCCTCAAAATGTTACAGATTTGTGAACATCCTACATTTGGAATTATAGATACCCAAGTAACAAAGCAGCCAGTGGTGAATTACTCATCAGTATTTCACACACTCTGTATAGAACGTTCCAGGTTGATCCCATGTTCCTACTATAACTAGATCAGCTGCAAACCAGCATCTTTTAGCAATGCCTGAAAATTGCAACTTCTGAAATACAGTCCTTCAAATACCAGCAAATTTAAACAAAAAAAAAGAGAAAGAATTCTTCTAACCAGCCAAGCTGTTGCACGTTTGAGGGACTGGTAGAATCTCAGTTCTAGGAAGAGTACCAAATCCATAATAAAAAATTTGAAGAGCGCATTTTTTTTTTAAACAAATTAAGTCAGGGCTCGCAGGGAGTCAAAACCAAGAAAAGCCTTCAGCTAAAGCAGGATAACGGAGCACAAAGACTTAATTCAGTTCCCACTCAGTCATTATTACTCGGTCCATATTTTTATATTCCCATTATAAAGTCCTGTGATGCTGCTATGCCTCCAATGGTGGGAGGGTGTAATTACAGCATGATAAGTTGACATAGGCAATTTCCATTTTAAATGTGGACATGAGAATTTATAATGGAAAAATACTAATGGGACTGCCCATAGGCAGAGCATTTTAATGTATAGATATAGAATGCAAATGGAGTTCAGGATTATTATAAGCATTTGAGAAGAGGCACAGAAATATATGGTGGTAAATAATTTTGACAGTTGTGCTCAAGATATATCAAAATGGAAAGGACATGTATGCAGCGATCTTCCTAAACACCTGAAGGTCTTGTGCTGTGAAGTTTGCTTGATAGAGCCTGGTCTAGATCAAGATTAGTTGCCCTTGTTTAACTGGGGAATAGATCTCACCCACAACATCACCAAAGGCATCTGTGGGTCCCACCAATAGCAAGTTACGAATTGTACTATAACACTCAGCCAAATTGTGCACATCCAAGAAATTTTGTGGCCACAGTAAATCAGATGGACTTAATTTGAGCAGAGCCAGGAAAATGTGTGTGAGAGAGAGAGAAAGAAAGAGATAGAGGGAGAACACAAACTTCTATCGTGTGATTAAAATTTTGCTGCAACTGCAAGTGATTCAAACTGCTGAGCACAGCTGTTTAGAAGAGAGTGAAAGCCTGAGTTGAACTGTTAAAAACAAATATATATATATAATAATAAAAAGTTAATACAACTTAACATTCTAGTTAATTTTTGTTAAAAACATTTAAAAAGTTCTCTCCCTTGGGTTATTTGTGCAAACACATTAGCAGTAAAGATTTTACACTCCAAAACAAGACCAGGTCTGTATTGATAGGTAGCTCACTACAATGCTGTGTCAGATATGATAACATCCAGTTGTTTTCTATCCCCACTTTGACATATCCGAGGGAACCACTGGGTGAAACTCTTTCGGTAACTTTGGGCTTAATCCAACAAGACAGAAACTGGTGGAACTCTCAAAACTTTAATCCTCTTCACTTATGGATCTGCTCAATTCTCTCAGTCACTGCCTGTAATGAGAAACTGAACACACAAACTCCAATTAATGATGGGAAACAGAAGTGATAAGACTGGTACTGAACCTGGGTCAGAGCTCAGCTGGAATACTGGGTTCATCTCAGGAAGGGTATATTTGCCAGGAAGGGGATACAGTGCAGGTTCACCAGTATGATACCAGGGGTAAAAGAGTGACAGGTTGCCTGGAATAGGCTTGGATTCCCTTGAGTATAGGAGATTAAGGAGTGATCTAATCAAAATGTCTGAGACGAGTGAAGGATCCGACAAGGTTGATATATAAGAAAAACCATTCCCTCTGGTAGAGGAGTCCAGGAAAGGGTGGGCACAATCCTACAATTGCAGCTAGGATATTCAGAAATGAAATTAGCAACCACTTTTCTTCCACTAAGGATACATGGAAACCTGGAACTCACTCACTCAAAAAAAACTGTGAATGCTGGGAACAACTGATGTTTTTAACACTGTGATCAACCGATTTATGTTGGGTAAGACTATCAAGGGATATGGAGCAAGGGTGAATGAACAGAGGTAAGGTACAGATCACCCATAATCCTCCACCTCAGTACAAGCTTGGTTAATATCCTGGTCATATCACAGAGGCAGGAACCAAACCGTTCTGAACTTAGTTTGGACCCACTTCCTGGAGATGCTACAAACTTCCTCCAACAGGATGACCAGAATGAAGCAAGTTTTTTAGTTCCATCAGGCTCAAATTCTGGACCAGGCATCCAGAAATAGATTGCAAAATGATGTGACCTCGCCATTCAGCAACACATTTGGGGGTCATCAAAAATTTTAGAAATATTCTTGAATTACAAAATCTCTCTCTGTTACAACACAAACAGAACTTGGAACTCTAGAAGAACAACAGTTCTCCTGGTCAACTGTTCCCCTCAACCATCACCAACAACAGAACTACAGGTCACACATCTTATTGCTGTTTGCGGTGTCTTGCTGTACACAAAATGATTCTACCTGAGACTGTGATTTTAAAAGGAAGTTGGATGGGTACTTGAGGGAAATAAACTTGCAGGACCACAGGGCAGATTGGGAAAACGGGGCTATTGCTCTAGAGGGGCTGGTATGGATTTGATGGGCCGAATGGCCTCGTTCAGTGCTGTAATGATTCCGTCTGCCATGCTTGCCCTCAGAACAATCACTGCGCTTTGTGAAATCCTTGTATTTGGTATTGACCCAGTTGCCAGGTCACAAGAGCAATGCACAGACAGTTCTCATGAGCTGTGTTCAAATTCCATTCAGAGAAGAAAAAGAAACTGTTCCCTGCAGATGTGTGCAGAATAATTCTGTCCTTATCCTGCTAACATATTTGTAAAGCTGGAGACAGTACTATGGATGACAATTCACTAAATTTATTGTTGCAAAACATTCACTCAAAGACTTCATATAGAATGGTAGATCATGAACCTTAAACCAAAAACAAAGATGTAAAAAAAATTTTGCAGGAATTCTGTAACATGGCGCCGGATGGTGAAGAGGAAAGGTCATTTGTTTATCATCAATAACAGGCAACAAGTTTGATTGGCCACATTCTAAGGCATGAGGAGAGTGCGAGAGGAGGACCCTGGGGCAGGCAGTCAGCAGCACCTAGAGGATCTAGTCTATCTAGAGGATCGAGCATCTAATCTACACTCACGCAGGTGTAAGGGTAAAATAAGAGCAAGGGTCCATATTCTATTTAGTTAAGATATGTCTGGGGAGCTCAGTCCCATGATTTGCACATCCTGCGCTATGTGGGAAATCCTAGAGGCTCCTGGCGGTCTGGATGACCATGTATGCAGGAGGTGCCTCTGACTGGAGTAACTCAAGCTCTGGGTTTTGGAGTTTGAGCAGCAGCTGGGGGCACTACGGTGCATTCACGAGGCTGAGGTTCCTGGACAGCACATTTCAGGACGTGGTCATCCTGCAGCTTAAGGAAGTTCAGGCAGAGAGGGAATGGGTGACCACCAGACAGAAGAAGGGGACCAGGCAGGAAGTGAGGGAATCCCCCGAGTGCATCAGGCTCACAAACTATTTTTCGGCCTTGGAAAATGGCAAGAGTGACGGTTCCTCTGTGGAGGCCAATCAGAGCCAAGGCCATGGCACTGTGGGTGGTCCAGCTGCTCGGAGGAGGAAGAAGTGTGGAAGGGCAATAATGGTAGGGGGTTCATTGGTGAGGGGAGTAGACAGGCACTTCTGCAGCCTTAGACATGACTCCAAGATGGTATGTTGCCTCCTGGGTACAAGGGTCAAGGATGTCAGGGAACAGCCGCAGGGCATTCTGAAGGGGGAGGGTGAACAGCCAGAGGTTGTGGTCCATGTTGGGACCAATGACATAGGAAGAGAGAGAAATGAGGTCCTGCAAGCAGACTTTAGGGAGTTGGGTAGGAAATTGAAAAGCAGGACTTCAAAGGTACTAAGTAGTGAGTATAGGAACAGAAGGATGGAGCAGATGAATGTGTGGCTGGAGAGATGGTACAGGAGGGAGGGCTTCAGATTCCTGAGGGATTGGGACCGTTTCTGGTGGAGGTGGGACCCGTACAAGTTGGACAGATTACATCTGAACAGGAACGGGACCAACATCCTTGCGGGGAGGTTTGCTAATGCTGTTGGGGAGGGTTTAAACTAAATTGTCAGGGGGATGGGATCCTGAAAAGTAGTTTAGAGGGGAGAGAAGCTGAGATGGAATTAGAAGTTAAAACACTAGTGAGTGAGTCTGCAAGGCAGAGGAAACATAGGCTAGATAAGAAAGAAGTGAGTTTAGCAAGGCTAAATGGAATATATTTTAATGCAAGGAGCCTGAGGAATAAGACAGAGGAGCTGAGGGCACAGGTAGGCACATGGGAGTATGATCTCATAGCTATGACTGAGAACTGGCTAAAAGGGCAGGATTGGCAGCTCAACATTCCTGGTTATCAGGTATTCAGACGAGATAGAGAGGTGGGAGATTGCAATATTGATCAAGGAATCAATTATAGCAGTGCGGAGGGATGATATCTTGGAAGGATCATCAAATGAGGCCATGTGGGTAGAAGTAAAGAACACAAAAGGAGCAAACACACTGTTGGGTGTGTACAATAGGCCCCCAAACAGTCAGGGAGAGATAGACGATCAAATATGTAATAAAATTTCAGGGAAGTGTAAGAATAATAAGGCAGTAATAGTAGACCATAAGACGCAGGAGAAGTTGGCCATTCAGCCTATCGAGTCTGCTCTGCCATTCAATGAGATCATGGCTGATCTGATAATCTTCAACTCCACTTCCTTGCCCTTTTCCCATAACCCTTGATTCTTTTACTGATTAAAAATCTGTCCAAGTCCGCCATGAATATACTTAATGACCCAGCTTCTACAGCCCTCTGCAGTAAAGAATTTCACAGAGTCACTATCTCTGAGAAGAAATTCTTCCTCATCTCTGTTTTAAATGGGCACCCCTTTACTTTGAGACTCTCCCACAACAGGAACCACCTCTCAGCATCTAAGAATCTTATATGTTTCAATAAGGTCGCCTATCATTCTTCTGAACTCCAATGAGTACAGGCCCAACCTACTCAACCTCTCCTCATAAGAAAATCCCTCCATACTCGGAATCAACCCAGTGAACCTTCTCTGGACTGCCTCCAATGCCAATATATCTTTCCTTAGATAAGGGACCAACACTGTTCACAGTATTCTAGGTGTGGATTAACTAGTGCCTTGTATAGTTTTTTATACACCGTTCCATTTGAAATAAAGACCAACATTCCATTTGCCTTCCTGATTACATGTTGAACTTGTATGTTAGCTTTTTGGGATTCATACATAAGGACTCCTAAATCCCTCCGTGCTGCAGCTTTCTGCAGTCTTTCTCCATTTAAATAATTTTCGCTCTTCTACTCTTCCTGCCAAAGTGCATAACCTCACATTTTCCCACATTATATTCCATCTGCCACTTTTGTTTTGCCCACTCACTTAACCTGTCTATATCCCTCTGTAGACTCCTTGTCGTCCTCACCGCTTACCTTCCCATCTGTTTTTGTACCATCCGCAAATCTGGCGATAGTACATTCACTTCCCTCATCTAAGTCATTAATATATATTGTAAATAATTGAGGCCCCAACACTGATCTCTGTGACACTCCACTAGTTATAGGTTTCCATCCTGAAAATTCTCCCCTTATCCCAATTCTCTGTCTTCTATTAGCTAGCCAATCCTCTATCCATGCTAATCTACTACCCCCAACACCATGGGCTCTTATCTTACTAATTAGCCTTATGTGTGGTACCTGATCGAACGCCTTTTGTAAATCCAAATATATTATATATACTGGTTTCCCTTTATCTATCCTGCTAGTTATCTCCTCAAAGAATTCTAATAAATTTGTCAGGCATGATTTCCCATTCATGAAACCATGCTGACTCTGCTTAATTAGATTATGTAATTCTAAATGCTCTGCTATGACTTCCTTTATATTAAACTCTAACATTTTCCAATGACAGATATTAAGCTAACTGGCCTATAGTTTTTTGTCTCCATCCATTTTTGAATAAGGGTGTTACATTGGCAGTTTTCCAATCCTCTGGGACTTTTCCAGAACCTCAGCAGTTTTTCAAGATTACTACCAGTGCATCCACCATCTCTGCAGTTACTTCCTTTAATATCCTAGGATGCAACCCATCAGGTCCAGGGGACTTATCGGCCTTTAGACCCATTAGTTTCCCTAGTGCTTCTTCTCTAGTGATAGTTATTGTATTTATTTCCTCCCTCTCTTTTGCCTCTTAATTATTTAGTGTTGGATTGCTATTAGTGACTTCTACCGTAAAGACTGCAGCAAGTATTTATTCAACTCCTCTGTCATTTCCTGGTTCCCCATTATTATTTCCCTAGCCTCATTCTGTAAGGGGCCTCTGTTCACTTTGGTCTCTCTATTCCTTTTTATATATTTAAAGGAGCTCTTCCTGTCCGTTTTTGTATAACTTGCTAGTTTACCCTCAAAGTTTATTTACTCCGTCTATTTTTTTTTTTTGGACATCTTTTGTTGGTTTGTAAAACTTTCTCAATCTTCTGGCTTATCAATAAACATTGCTACTTTGTATGTCTTTTCTTTCAATTTGATATTATCCTTAACTTCCTTGGTTAACCATGGGTGGTTTATCTCCCTACTTGAATCCTTCTTCCTCACTGGGGTATATCTTTGTTGTGTGTCATGAACTATTTTCTTAAATGTCTGCCATTTTGCCTTTTTAACCATTTTTTTCCCCTATTTGCTGCTGTTTTTTTTTTGTTTGTACACTCTGTCCTTTCCTGTCACTCTCCGGGTATCATTACCTAAATAGCTGCCCTGCAAGGCTGCCATATCCTTTTGCTTTGTAAGCCAAGGTATCCCCTCTCCAGAACCCTCCCCCATCTCTATTTAGTTTGAAGCCCTCCCTACAGCCCTAGTTATTCGATGCACCAGGACACTGGTCCCAGCACAGTTCAAGTGATTATTACCTTGGAGGTTCTGCTTTTTAATTTAGCTCCTTTCAGCAGAACCTCCTTTCCAGTCCTATCAACGTCGTTGGTACCAACGTGGATGACAACTACTGGATCCCTCCCGTCCCACTCCAAGTTCCTCTCCAGCCCTGAGGAGATGTCCTTAACCCTGGCATCGGGCAGGCAACACAGCCTTTGGGACTCACACTCATGGCTGCAGAGAACAGTATCTATCCCCCTATATTGTCCCCCACTGCTAATACGTTCCTAGTTCCTCCACCCACTTGAATGGCTCCCTGTATCATGGTGCTGTGGTCAGTTTGCTCATCCTCCCTGCAGTCCCTGTTCTCGTCCATACAGTTTGCAAGAACCTCGTAACTGTTGGACAGTTGCAGGGGCCGAGACTCCTTGAACGCTACCCCTGGGTCCGCATACCTGCTTCACCTGCAGTCACACCCTCCTGTCCCTGATCACAGACCAAAGACTTAGCTAATCTGAGGGGTATAACCGCCTTCTGAAGCCAAGTGTCCAGGTAGCTTTCCCCCTCCCTGATGTGGTGCAATGTCTGCAGCTCGGACTCCAGCTGCTTAACTCGGATCTGATGTTCCTCAAGCTGCAAACACCAGGTACAGACTTGTTTGCTCTGGATCACCTTGGTGTCCAGCAGCTCCCACATGCTGCAGCAGCATCAACACATCACCCGTCCTGCCATTGCTATCGTATTTTATTCAAACTATTAATTAATTACTCTAGTATCCCTGCTCTTTACACTTTATTGTGATTATTTTTAAGTAGGGGATTTTAACTACCCAAATACTAACTAGGTTAGCTTCAGCATGCAAGGCAAGGCGGAAGCAAAATTCTTAAGTTGCATCCAGGAGAACTTTTTTTTAGCCAGTACGTAGAAAGCCCCCAACAAGGGAGGGGGTAGTTCTGGACCTAATATTCGGAAATGAGCCCAGGCAGGTGGAAGGCGTATTAGTAGGGGAGCATTTTGGAGATAGTGACCACAGCTCAGTTAGATTAAGGATAGTTATGGGAAAGGATAAGGTTGGGTCGGGAATAAAAGTCCTTCTTGGGGGAAAAGGCTAATTTGACTAAGATGAGATACAATCTGGCCCAAGTGGACTGGGAGCAGCTACTTGCAGTGAAAACTGTGTCAGAGCAGTGGGAAGCATTCAAGGAGGAAATAGCGAGAGTACAAGGCAAATATGTTCCCATAAAGACAAAGTGGGGGGGGGACCAAGTCCAAAGAACCCTGGATATCAAAGGACATAAAGGTTGGGATTAAGCTTATGGTAGATACCGAGGGCACAATATGTCAGAGTCCCTAGAGGAGAATAAAAAGTGCAGAGGGGAACTTAAAGAGGAAATTAGGAAAGCTAAGAGAGTGCACGAGAAAGCACTAATGGGTAGAATAAAGGAAAACCCAAAAGGGTTTTTTTAAATATATAAAGAGCAAGAGAATAACTAGGGAAAGAGTGAGGCCAATTAGGGACCATTGAGATAATGTGTGTGTGGGGTGCTGGAAGATGTGGGTACAGTCCTCAATGAATACTTTGCATTGCTCTTCACAATGGAAGAGGACGATGCAGGTATAAACATCAGGGTGGAGGACTGTGAAATATTCGAGGAAATTGACATAGAGAGAGAGGAGGTACTAGCAGGTTTAGCGGCCTTAACAGCAGATAAATCCCAGGCTGTTGAGGGAGGCAAGGGAAGAGATATCAGGGGCCCTGGCAGTAATTTTCAAATCCTCTCTGGTCACAGGTGAGGTGCCAGAGGACTGGAAGACTGCTAACGTTGTCCCATTATTAAAAAAGGGAGGAAGGGATAGACCAGGATATTACAGGTCGGTCAGTTAGTGGTGAGAAAGTTACTAGAAAGAATTCTGAGGAACAGAATATATCTGCACGTGGAGAGACACAGATTAATCAGGGATAGTCAGCATGGATTTGCTAAGGGAAGGTCGTGTTTGACAAATTTGGTCGAATTTTTTGACGAGGTAACCAGGAGTGTTGATGAGGGCAATACATTTGATGTGGTCTACATGGACTTTAGCAAGGCTTTTGATAAGGTTCCTCATGGCAGACTGGTCGAAAAAGTAAGAGCCCATGGGATCCAAGGCAAAGTGACACATTGGATCCAAAATTGGCTGAGAGGCAGGAAGCAGAGGGTGATGGTAGAGGGATGTTTCTGTGACTGGAAGTCTGTTTCCAGTGGGGTTCCACAGGGCTCGGTGCTGGGGCCCTTGCCGTTTGTGGTGTACATAAATGGTTTGGAGTTAAATGTAGGGGGTATGATCAAGAAGTTCACGGATGACACGAAAATTGGTCGGGTGGTAAATAGTGAGGAGGATAGCTGTAAACTGCAGGAGGATATCAATGGACAGGTCAGGTGGGCAGAGCAGTGGCAAATGGAATTCAACCTGGAAAAGTGTGAGGTAATGCACTTGGGGAGGGCTGACAAAGCAAGGGATTACTCTATGAATGGTAGGACCCTGGAAAGTACTGAAGATCAGAGGGACCTTGGTGTGCATATCCACAGATCCGAGAACACAGAACTGAGATTAGGTACATAAGGTGATTAAGGAGGCATATGGGATACTTGCCTTTATTAGCCAAGGCATAGAATACAAGAGCAGGGAGATTATGCTGGATCTGTGTAAAATACTGGTTAGGCCACAACTAGAGCACTGTGTGCAGTTCTGGTCACCACATTATAGGAAGGATGTGATTGCACTGGAGAGGGTGCAGAGGAGATTTCCCAGGATACTGCCTGGGCTGGAGGGTCTGAGCTATGAGGAAAGATTGGATAGGCTGGGGTTGTTTTCCTTGGAGCAACGAAGGTTGAGAGGGGACCTGAAAGAGGTGTATAAGATTATGAGGGGCATAGAGAGGGTGGATAGGAAAGTTCTTTCCCCATTAGTAGCGGGGTCAATAACCAGGGGGCATAGATTTAAGGTAAGAGGTAGAAGGCTAAGAGGGGAAATCTTTTCACCCAGAGGGTGGTGGGAGTCCAGAACTCACTGCCTGAAAGGGTGATTGAATCAGAAACTCTCGTAACATTTAAGTAGTGTTTATTCACTTGCGTTGCCATAGCCTCCAGGGCTATGGGCCAAGTGCTGGAAAATGGGATTAGTGTAGTCAGATCTTTGTTGACCGGCGTAGATATGATGGGCTGAATGGTATCCTTCTGTGCTGTAAACGCCTATGAGTCTATGCATGAGGACTTGCTGAAGGAGGTAATTGACAGAAGATTGGAGGGACATAGACCAAGAGGGAGAAAGAGAATGATGTGAGACAACTTGAAATTGAAAATGGCAGACTCCTTCGAATGACTGAGCAGGAAAGTACGAGACCACGAGGCATGAAGAGATAAGCAGGGAAATTGTCCTTCGGCACATCACTACAGCTATGTCTACATATAGGGCAACAATAATCCATAAATCAGCTTTAATAAAACTGTGTTTGAGAGTGAAACTGTTTCCCCTACAATCCCACTCAAAACCAGGCATGTAGCCGACCAGGCTCGAGACTTCACACTTCTAGCGGACTGTACCTTTCTGTGATGATTCAGAGGACCTGGACGCAGGGCGAGGAGGGCGTTGTGGGGTTGATTCTTCTCGGTATGTAGGAGGCCTGCAAGAGTGAAAACTAGCATAAAGCTTATTGAATTGTGGCAAGCGTCAATCTCCCATCCTACACCATCCAGCTGGGATCAAACCGGGCAGCACATTCGAACCCAGGTCAGAAATGGAGGCACTTAGAGTCAGTGAGAAAGGTGGGAAAAACTATTTCGCTCAGAAAGATAATACAAGAGCTGCAGAATAAGTTACACCACTGAAGCAAACAGCATTTCATTTCCCATTCTCTACAATGATTCTTCTGCCATAACACAGTACAAAATTATCATAATATTTCAGTCATTAGTGATCCTTCTTGTGCAGCAGTATTTAAACTGCTGTCAAGTTCCACTCAGCCACAGCTTTACACAGTTTACAAACTGTAACCCCACTTCATAAAGGAGAAATTAAATACACAAGTAATTCAGCATTAATAGGGCGTTATTTCTTAACATTATATTTGGTCTTACATTCAGTGCACCTCAACCAGATGTGAACAAGTGAATAAACACAGCTGTTTCAGCCAGAAATAAACAGAACACTTCACACAATATAACATTGTTATTTTTTTAAAATATAATTTCAATATAACGACCATTCCATTTTAATTGTGGCTGCATTAATTGGTAGGGAGTGTATAGGTATTAGCTATGTTTTTGGTTAGAGATAAGCTTTTTGTGATTTTCCTCTTAACTAAAAATTCTTGTGCTCTCGTTCCCCTCACTGCTCACTTTGATCAGAGATGTGGTGGCTGCTGGGAATGGCCAGTGGGCAGGGAGGGAGGGAAGAGACAGGATGAGTCAGAGAAAAGGCTTTTGATGGCTTGGGTTATGGTTCAAATTCAGCCCAATGGTTGCTGTACAGGTTTGGTATCAGGGTATCTATCTCTCACAAAGAACTTAACATAACATAGAACCAGTTTATACTCCCAAGGAGCTATCTGCCAAAAAAAAAACAGCCATGCATGACTAAAGAGCTATGTGACAACATAAACTAAAAGAAAACTTATTAAAATACAAAGCTTGGCTCGGATCCAGCAAGTGGGAAAGATACAAAAAACAGAAAAGGGTAAAACAGACAGTGAGAGCTGTGTAAAAAATATGAAAAGAAACTTGCAAGGATATCAAAATCGACACATACATTGTGTACAATTATATTAGAAAAAAAGAGGGTGATCAGGAGCAATGTGGGCCCTTTGAAAATCAATAACAATGATAGTTGTCAATGAAAATAAGGAAATCGTGAACATGCTGAATAAATACTGCGTGACAGTATGTACAGGAGCAGAAGACAATAGCATGGTGGACATCTTGCGATAACTAATATTGAATCAGGGACAGGGAATTATGAGCCAAATAACAACAGTGAAGAAAAGAATAGCACTCAGAAGTAACAAAACCACAGCGCCAGATGGTTCCAATGCCAGGTTTTAAAGGAAGGAGATGAGAAAATTGCAGGCGCACTAACTGTAACACCCACCGGACCCCAGCTGTGTAATCTCCTCGGAAAGGCAAAAATTAGAAAACAAAAAAATCAGGCCAAATAAGGGAAAACGTACTCTGGAAAACACCTCTCAGATGATGGGAAACTGGTCCAGGAGATCGGACTCACATATCTGACCTGGCAGTGATGTCGAGTGATGTCAGTGACTAAAAACACAAAGATTAATATGACACTAAATAAGTAAAATGTGTGCCCTGTAGCTGGTGAACTGGAGGCTGGACTAACCCCAAGAGTAAAAAAACCTGTGACCACAACACATTAACATACGTGGTTTTTTACAAATTAAAATGTGGTACAAAGGCTTCCCTGATGGATCGATGGATGCGAGATACGGAGATTTATGGACCAGCAAAGTCTGAGCTCACACCCTGGCTAATCCCTGTTCACAAAGCAGTGGAATACAACAAATCTGTGTCCTGGGGAAGGGAACAAAGAAAGAGATTCCAGATCAGATCTGGATTATGCGAGAACGTGATACCTTCCAGAGTTGAATAACCTGCTGACCTTCACTGTATAGCCTCACACACTCAAGATGGCTGCGTGTACAAGGCAGTCGCTAGTAATCAGGGAAACACATAGAACCAACCATCAGACTGAAAGAAGTTTGGGGAAAGGAGAGAAAGCCACAAGAATAATTACCTTCCTGGTTTCTCAGGCTTCCCTGTCAGTTGTTCCGGTCCTTCCCGAGGCTTGGGCCTGATGTATTCACTGGATCCGTGCTGCGTGGGGAAGGAGGGAGGACAGTCACAACAGGACACAGGGCAGAATGCTAGAACACAAACAGTGAACTATTGCAAGTGAAATAATCACTAGGTTATTGTGGTCTTAAAACCTGATTCTCAACTTTTAACCTTCACCGTCAAGGAGAGTGAATATTTCCAATGGATCTACTGCTAGATTTGGTCAGACACATGACAACACTGCTCACTTTCACACGTGGCTCAGTGTCCCTCCCTCCCTCCCTGAACTGGAGCTGATGGAGCCCCTCAAAGCACCATCGTCACAATCTACTACAACCATCCAAGCCCAACAAGGATTCCTAATAAATTCCACAATACACAATACCAACTTGTTTTTGAGGCCAGGGAGGGTGAAGAGGGTAGAGAAATATTGTATAAGAAATGTTTTCATCGCCATTTGCCCCTGTTCAGACCTTCCCTCCCACACAATTTAGAAACATAGAAACTAGGAGTAGGAGGAGGCCTTTCAGCCCTTCGAGCCTGCTCCGCCATTCATTATGATCATGGCTGATCATCCAACTCAATAGCCTGCTCCCGCTTTCTCCCCATACCCTTTGATCCCTTTTGCCCCAAGAGCTATATCTAACTCCTTCTTGAAAACATACAATGTTTTGGCCTCAACTACTTTGTGGGAATGAATTCCACAGGCTCACCACTCTCTGGGGGAAGACATTTCTCCTCAACTCAGTCCTAAATGGTCTACCCCATATCCTCAGACTGTGACCCCTGGTTCTGGACTCCCCCACCATCAGGAACATCCTTCCTGCATCTACCCTGTCTAGTCCTGTTAGAATTTTATAGGTTTCTAAGAGATCCTCCTAACCAACTCAATCTCTCCTCATATGTCAGTCCCACCATCCCAGTTAAACAGTCGAGTAAACCTTCGCTGCACTCCCTCAGATAAGGAGACCAAAACTGCACACAATATTCCAGATCTCAATTGCAGCAAGATATCCCTGTTCCTGTACTTGAATCCTCTCCCTATGAAGGCCAACATACCATTTGCCTTCTTTACCGCCTGCTGCACCTACATGCTCACCTTCAGCGACTGGTGTACAAGGACACCCAGGTCTCGTTGCACATTCCCCTCTCTCAATTTATAGCCATTCAGATAATAATCTGCCTTCCTGTTTTTGCTACCAAAGTGGATAACCTCACATTTATCCACATAATACTGCATCTGTCATGCATTTGCCCACTCACTCAGCTTGTCCAAATCACACTGAAGCATCCCTGCATCCTCCTCACAGCTCACCCTCCCACCCAGCTTTGTGTCATCTGCAAATCTGGAGATATTACATTTAGTTCCCTCAACTAAATCATTAATATATATTGTGAATAACTAGGGTCCCAGCACCGATCCCTGCAGTACCCCATTAGTCACTGCCCGCCATTCAGAAAAAGACCTGTTTATTCCTACTCTTTGTTTCCTGTCTACCAGCCAGTTTTCTATCCATCTCAGTACACTACCCCCAATCCCAAGTGCTTTAATTTTACATGCTAATCTCTTATGCGGGACTTTGTCAAAAGCCTTCTGAAAGTCCAGATAAACCACATCCACTGGCTCCCCTTCATCAACTCTACTAGTTACACCCTCGAAAAATTCCAGTAGATTTGTCAAACATGATTTCCCTTTCATAAATCCATGCTGACTGTCTGATTCTGCCGCTGTTTTCCACATGCTCAGCTATTAAATCTTTTATAATGGACTCTAGAATTTTCCCCACTACCAATGTTAGGCTGACTGGTCTATAATTCCCTGTTTTCTCTCTGCCTCCCTTTTTAAATAGTGGGGTTACATTAGCTACCCTCCAATCTGTAGGTACTGCTCCAGACTCTATAGAATCTCGGAAGATGACCACCAATGCATCCACTATTTCTAGGGCCACTTCCTTAAGTACTTTGGGATGTAGATTATCAGGCCCTGGGGATTTATCGGCCTTCAATCCCATCAATTTCCCCAACACCGTTTCCCTACTAATACTGATTTCTTTCAATTCCTCCCTCTCACTAAACCCTGTGTTCCCCAGCATTTCTGGTATGTTATTTGTGTCCTCCTTTGTGAAGACAGCACCAAAGTATGTATTTAGTTGGTCAGCCATTTCTTTGTTCCCCATTATAAATTCCCCTGTTTCTGACTGTAAGGGACCTATATTTGTCTTCACCAATCTTTTTCTCTTCACATACCTATTGAAACTTTTACAGTCAGTTTTTATGTTCCCTGCAAGCTTACTCTCGTACTCTATTTTGCCCTTCTTAATCAATCCCTTGGTCCTCCTTTGCTGAATTCTAAACTGCTCCCAATCCTCAGGTCTGTTGTTTTTTTCTGGCCAATTAGTATGCCTCTTCCTTGAATCTAATACTATCTCTAATTTCCCTTATAAGCCACAGTTTGGCCACCTTTCCAGTTTTACTTTTGCACCAGGCAGGAATAAACAATTGTTGCAGTTCACCCATGCGCTCTTCGAATGTTTGCCTTTGCCTGTCCACCGTCATCCCTTTAAGTAATGTTTCCCAATCCATCATAGCCAACTTGTGCCTCGTACCATCGTAGTTTCCATTATTAAGATTCAGGACCCTGGTCTCAAAATCCAC
The DNA here is from genome assembly GCF_017639515.1 of Carcharodon carcharias. Lineage (NCBI taxonomy): Eukaryota > Metazoa > Chordata > Chondrichthyes > Lamniformes > Lamnidae > Carcharodon > Carcharodon carcharias. The sequence continues at coordinate 6,566,449 of NC_054468.1, forward strand.
TAGGTCACTCTCATATTCTATCATATTATGGTTGCTCATCCGTAAGGGGCCTTGCACAACTAGACTGCCAATTATTCCTTTCTCATTACACAATACCCAATCTAGGATGGCCTGTTCCCTAGTTGGTTCCTCAACGTATTGGTCCAGAAAACCATCTTGTATACACTCCAGGAATTCCTCCTCTACGGAATTGTTACTAAGTTGATTTGTCCAATCTATATGCAGATTAAAGTCACCCATAATTACAGATGTTCCTTTATTGCATGCATCTCTAATTTCCTGTTTAATGCCAATCCCAACATCACCACTACAGTTTGTGGGTCTATATACAACCCCCTTAGTGTTTCTTAGCTCTACCCATATGGATTCCACATCATCGGAGCTAATATCTTTCCTCACTATTGTATTAATTTCCTCTTTAACCAGCAATGCAACTCCACCGCCTTTTCCTTATGTCTGTCCTTCCTAAATACTGAATACCCCTGGATGTTCAGTTCCCATCCCTGGTCACCTTGCAGCCATGTCTCCATTTCCTAGACAAGCCACAGTCTCAGAGTAGCACATAACCAATTCCTCTACTCTGACCATTTTGTAAAGCTGCTCTGTAAACAGTTAACACATTCATGATAGCAGGATAGTTACAGCTTTCCCATCTCTCCGAGTTGGGGGAAGTATCAATCCTGCACCAACAAATGATGAGATAGTTTGTTACAAGTGAGAACCTCACATGAGGGTGACTGCGTAGCAAAAATGTCATTCCTCTGCACCTAGGGTGAGCTGGCTCAGGCATTTTATACAGATGACTAGCAGGAGCTTTACTCTGCAGTTTCCAACTTCTGAACATTTTGAATCATAGAATGATTACAGCACAGGAGGAGGCGATTCAGTCCATCGAATCCCTGCTGGCTCTTTGCAAGAGCAACACTGCTAGTCCCACACCCCAGCTTTTCCACTTAGCCCAGCAATTTTTTTTCTGGTCAGGTACTTATCCAACTCTGTTTTTGAAAGTTATGAATGAATTTAGCTCCACCACACTCTCAGGCAATGCATCCCAGATCCTAACCACTTACTGCGCAAAATTGTCTTTCTTCATGTCACTGATGCTTCTCTTGCCAATCACATTAAATCGGTATCATCTGGTTCTTGATCCATTCGACAATGGGAACAGTTTCTCCCGATCTACTATGTCCACACCCATTACGATTTTGAACACCTCTATCAAATCTCTTCTCAACCTTCTCTTCTCCAAAGAGCACAGCCTCAGAAGGCCATTTGGCCTCTCATAGCCATGTCTCCAGAACTTACCGCACCCCTAGACAAAATGTTCCCATACAGCCACAACACTGGTATCTACCCGACAATGTGTAAAATTGTATGTCCTGTACACAAAAAGCAGGGCAAATCAACCCAGCCAATTACTGCCCCATCGGTCTACTCTTGATCATCAATAAAGTGACAGAAGTGGTCATCAACAGTGCTATCAGGCAACACTCGCTTAACAATAACCTGCTCACTGATGCCCAGTTTGGATTCCGCCAGGGCCACTCAGCTCCTGACCTCATTACAGCCTTGGTTCAAACATGGACAAAAGAGCTGAATTCCAGAGCTGAGGTGAGAGTGACTGCCCTTGACATCAAGGCCACATTTGACCAAGTGTGTCATCTAGGAGCCCTATTAAAACTGGAGTCCATGGGAATAGGGGGAAAATTCTATGTTGGCTGGAGTCATACCTAGCACAAAGGAAGATGGTTGTGATTGTTGGAGGTCAGTCATCTCAGCTCCAGGACATCACTGCAGGAGTTCCTCAGGGTAGTGTCCTCGGCTAAATCATCTTCAGCTGCTTCATCTATGACCTACCTTCCCTCATAAGGTCAGGAGCGTGGATGTTTGCACAACATTCAGCACCATTCACAAATCCTCTGATACTGAGCAGCCCATGTCAAAATGTAGCAAGACCTGGGCAATATCCAGGCTTGGGATCACAAGTGGCAAATGACACTCGTGACACACAAGTGTCAGGTAATGACCATCTCCAACAAGAGAGAATCTAACCATCGCCCCTTGACATTCAATGGCATTACCATCACTGAATCCCGCACTATCAACATCCTGGGGGTTACCATTGACCAGAAACTGAACTGGACTAGCCATATAAATACTGTGGCTACAAAAGCAGGTCAGAGGCTAGAAATCCTGCAGCAGATAACTCGCCTTACTCCCCAAAGCCTGTCCACCATCTACAAGGCACAAGTCAGGAATGTGATGGAATACTCTCCACTTGCCTGGATGAGTGCAACATTCAAGAAGCTTGACACCTTCCAGGACAAAGCAGTCCGCTTGATTGGCACAACATCCACAAACATTCACTTCCTCCACCACCGATGCACAGTAGCAGCAGTGTGTGTACCATCTACAAGATGCACTGCAGGAATTCACCAAGACTCCTTAGACAGCACTTTCTTAGTCCACAACCACTACCATCTTGAAGGACAAGGGCAGCAGATAGATGGGAACACCATCACCTGGAAGTTCCCTTCCAAGTCACTCACGATCCTGACTTGGAAGTATATTGGCCATTCCTTTGCTGTCACTGGGTCAAAATCCTGGAACTCCCTCCTTAACAGCACTGTGGGTGAACCTACACCACATGGACTGCAGTGCTTCAAGAAGGCAGCTCACCACCATCTTCTCAAGGACAATTAGGGATGGGCAATAAATGCTGGCCCAGCCAGCGATGCCCACATCCAATGAATGAATACTAAAAAAGTTGGCTCTTTGAAAGAGCTATTCAACTCATTCCAACTTCCCAACGCTTTGCCCATAGCCCTGGTGGGGCAGAGCAGATGTAGACAGGTTAAGTGAGTGGGCAACATGTTGGCAGATGAAGTATAATGTGGGGAAGTGTGCAGCTATTCACTTTGGTCATAAAATTATTCTCCTTTTCTGTTCTTAAAAGGTGAGAAACTTGTAAGTATTGATGTTCAAAGAGACTTGGGTGTGCTTGTACAAGGAATGGAGGAGGTGAGCATGCAGGTGCAGCAAGCAATTAGGAAGGCAAATGGCGTGTTGGTCTTTATTGCAAGGGGCTTGGAGTACAAGAATAAAATAGTCTTTCTACAGCGGTAAAGGGTTTTGGTGAGACCACATCTGGAATACTGTCTGCAGTTATGATCTCCACATTTAAGAAAGGATGTACTTGCATTAGAGATGACACAGCGAAGATTCACTAAATTGGTCCCTGGGATGAGGGGATTGGCCTGTGATGAGAGGATGAGTAAATTGGGTCTATATTCTCTGGAGTTTAGAAGAATGAGAGGCGATCTCATTGAAACCTACAAGATTCGGAGGGGGTTTGATAGGGTGAATGTTGAGAGACTGTTCCCGCTGGTTGGGGAAATCTAAAACTCGGGGGCTCAGTCTCAGGATAAGGGACTGATCATTTAGGACTGAGACAAGAAGAAATCTCTTCACTCAAAGAGTTGTGAATCTTTGGAATTCTCTACCCCAGAGGGTTGTGGATGCTCCATTGTTGAATATATTTAATCAGGGATACACAGATTTTGGTCCCCCAGGGAATTAAGGAATATGGGAAGCAGACAGGAAAATGGAGTTGAAGCCCAAGATCATCCATGATTGTATTGAATGGTGCAGCAGGCACAACAGACTGTCTCTTGAGTTCTAGACCCACTCCTGGGATGAAAGGATTATCTAATGATGAAAGGTTGAACAGGTTGGACCTATACCGGTTGAAATCTAGAAGAATGAGAAGAAATCTTTTTGAAACATAAGATCCTGAAGGGACTTGATAGGGTGGATACCAGGAGGATGTTTCCACTTGTGGGGGAAACTGAGACTAGGGCTCACAGTTTAAGAGTAGTGCGACACCCTTTTAAGATGGAGATAAGGAGAAATTTTCTCTCTGTGGGTAATTAGTCTGCGGAATTCTCTTTCCCAGAAAGCAGTGGAAGCTGGGCCATTGAATTTATTCAAGGTTGAGCTGGATAGATTTTTGCTAGACAAGGGAGTCAAGGGTTATGGGAGGCAGGCAGGAGAGTGGAACCAAGACCACAACCACATCAGCCATGATCTTATTGAATAATAGTGCAGGTTCGAAGGGCCAAATGGACTACTCCTTCTCCTAAGTCCCATGTAGTGATGGTGCAGGTATCAGCTCAAAAGCTCAAGAGGTCAAACATGACATTATTCACTTTAACCCACAAAAATGGCTTTGGATTGAAGTTCCATGACCTGAAACGTTAACTCTATTTTCCTCTTGAGACAAGATTCTGCCTGACCTGCTGAGCATTTTCTGCTTTTTATTTCCGATTTCCAGCAATCACAGATTCTTGTTTTTGTTTTCTAATTAAAGAGGGGAAAGTGAACAGCATTCTTCAAGTTGATTGCGTTACACTTGAGGGTCATTTCACCAAGACACAGATTAAATTAAACACCAGGGAAACCACAGTGCAAATTTGGGTGAATGATCTCACCCAGAAACTCTCCTCTCATGAGCCACAAGATTGAAGTTCAACCTGTTATTACTGCAATTATCTAGAACTTTGCATCAAATCAAAACCTCAAAACTAATGCCTGTCGCAATTTTTACTGAGAAGACAAGTTTGCATAGCACCCTGTTGGCAGGTGACAGTGCATGATAAACCTGTTATTGCCTCAATGTAAATTGAGGTTCAACTGCTAGCTCCACCTGCTCGGTGAGATGTTAACCTCCACTATCGATACTGAAAAAGGCACCGTCAGGCAAAAGCACCCAAAAGTCACATGCACACGTCAGAAATAGAGAAGTCTCGTGCCTTTAGAGAACCTGTCATGACATCAGGATGACCCAAAGTCCCAGTATGATTTACATCCAATGACATTGTTTCAAGTTGCACTGATGGAGTCTCTGAAATGCAGCAGCTAATCCCCAGATAATTGCGATGATGACCAGGCAATCTTTTCCTAAATATGATGTTGGTTAAGGAAATCATATTGGCTGGAAAACCAGGAGAACTCCCTATTTGTCGAATAGTGCTGTGGGATCTTTTACACGAAAGGCAAGATGGGGCCTCGTTTTAACATCTCACCTAACCAACAACCTAGCATTCCCTCAGTACTGCACTGGAAGTATCAAGTCTAGGTTTTGAGCTCCAGTCTCTGCAGTGGGGCTTGAATCCACAGCCTTCAGACTAAGGCAAGAGCATCACCAATGAGCTACAGCTAACATGAGCAAAACAGAGCAACATTAGAGACCAGGGGTGGAAGACCACAGCATGCAGCCTGGGACACAAGATTGAAAGAAGCCCAAACGTGGATGGGGAGTGGGGGAGGGGGGAGGTGCGGCAAGGCAACACTCAAGAGAGGGAGAGGCAGGCTGGTGGAATGGACTGACAAGTGAGAGATGAAATTTAATGCAGAGAAGCATGAAATGATTCATTCTGGTAGGAAGAACGAGGTAAGGTAATATGAAATAAAGGGGGAGCAGGAGCAGAGGGACCTGAGGGTTTATGTGCACAGATCATGAAAGTTGGCAGGGCAGCTTGAGAAAGTGGCATCCTAGGCTTTATAAATAAGGACATAGAGTACAAAGCAGGAAGGTTATGGTAAACCTATATGAAGCACTGGTTCATCTACAACTGGAGTACTTAATTGTGTCCAGTTTTAGGCAGCACACTTTAGGAAGGACGTGAAGGCATTGGAGAGGGTGCAGAAAAGATTCATGAGAATAATCCCAATGATGAGGAACATCAGCTACGTGGATAGATTGGAGAAGTTGGGGCTGCTCCCCTTGGGGAAGAGAAGATTAAGTGGAGATTTGAAAGAGTTGTTCAAAATCATGAGGACAGACTAGATAAGGAGAAACAGTTCCTGTTGGCAGATGGATCGAGAACCAGAGGACACCGCTTTAAGATGATTGGCAAAAGGAGGAATGGTGAAATGAGGAAAAACTTTTCTCTCACACAGCGAGTGGTTAGAATCTGGAATGTACCGCCTAAGCGTGTGATAGAGGCAGATTCAACTATGGCTTTCAAAGGGAATTGGATAAGAAGAGAAAACAATTTGCAGGGTTATAGGGAAAAGGCGCTCGAGTGGTACGAGGTGAACTGCTCTTGAAGAGAGCCGGCACTAACTGCTCTTGAAGAGAGCCGGCACTAACTGCTCTTGAAGAGAGCCGGCACTAACATGGTGGGCCAAATTACTTCTTTCTTTAGTGTAAACGTTTTGTGGTTTTATTCCATATGATTGGCCCATTACTATGAGTATGCAAAAGTATTAATGAATGCGGCGGCAAGTTATTTATGCTTTAATCAGAGTGGATTCCAAATAACAGCTTGGCTCAAAGTCACTCACCATCATCCAGGGGTAAGACGTTGTGGGCTCAAGTCCCGCTTTAGGTCTTCAGCCATAGTCTAGGGTGACATTTCAGGGCAGTACTGAGGGAGTACTGCTTTAATGGAACGGCTATATTAGAATGAGATGCTAAAGCAAGGTCCTGCCCAGCAGATTATGCCACCTTGCTAAGGATCCCATGGCACCATTTAAAGACCAAGGTGTTCTTCAGGAACAAGTAGCTTACAGGTTGTGAGGTGCTCAGAGACATGGTAAAACACTACATAAATGAAAATTCTTTACAAGGAGTCAACATGAATGTTTCCCCCAATTCTAATAATTGAAAATAACCCAAAAGCAAATCTTATCCAGAATTAGGATTCTCATGTGTTTAAGTTAGATTCTAATCAAACCTCTAGTCCATCTCTACCTTCTTTTCCTGCTCATGCCTCCTGCCTTCTGAAGATCCCTTCCTCCTGTCTTCCTCTGCTCTCCATGCAGAATCTTTATCCTTGGATTTCTTGTGGGGCTGCTTCTTCTCTTCCTCCATTAGTAACCAGGCAATCTCCTGCAATTGACAGCCAATAAAAGATCTGACCGTTAATTCCAGGTCCTTCAATGCCACACAACTCCATCGAGCCCAATTCTAATATCTCAGAGAATGAAAGAGTGTCCACTGCATTAAACATCAGAGACAACACATGGAAAATTAATCTGAATGATAATCTGAAGCTACATCATCCAATGTCTACCTGGCAAATCCCCAAATGGCACAGCCTGTGGAGGGTAGCCTTACCTCATCTTGTGCCATCTGAGCTGCTCTCTTGGAACTTTGGATAGCCTGGAACAAGGAGAAAAAGAAACAAATTGATCAGTGGGTTTTCCGCTCAGTGACTGTGCTCCTTCACAGCGACACCTCCATCTGGACAGGAAACTTAGTGATAATGTCACTTTATACATGGCTGGAAAACGGTGTAGTCAGCCAGGTTTACGCCTTGGTCTTTATCAATGACCTCTGCAGCACTGAGGGGGTGTGCGAGGATGGTGCAGGCTCTGGCACAGACATCGCGGGTCCGTGGGCATGACAACCATCTGGAGGAGTACTGGAGGGCGGCTGAACCCCAAACCAGCATCTTCAGGAGGTGGGGGGAGAGTGAGGGGAATGAGCGAAAAGGAGAGAGGAAGAGAAAGTTGTCTGACAGGGAACTCCCTTCTTAGTTTTTGCAGCACATCAAAAAGGGAACTCTAATGTTTAGAATAGGTTGCCAAGAATAAAAACATTCCAAAAAGATACAGGGAAACATAACTTGTATTTATGAAGGTTATGAAATGCTTTGCGACTTCGAAGGCATGAAAAGCGCCACATAAATGTAATTCAATAAATCTGATCATTTAAGAGTTAGCACCATGAAAACTGCCATGTTGCCAAACTGGTTTATGAATGTCCTTGAGAGAAGGGAACCTGCCACCCTTACCTGGTCCAGCCCTACCTGAGACTCCAATTCCCACACGATGTGGTTGATACCCTAATGCCTTACAGGCAATTAAGAATGGACACTAGATGCTGGGGTTAGAGGAGAATCTTCAGTTGCCTCCATTGAATTGATTGAGAGAGATGATGCGGGGTTGCTTCAGTGCCGTTAAGAGAGAAACGTTTGCATGTTGCCGTTTGTTTCAGGGGGCACAATTATTACAAAAATTAAAACAAAGTCTGTTTCTAATCTTAGGTCGTGGGCATCGCTGGCAAGGCCAGCATTTGTTGCCCATCCCTAGCTGTCCTTGAACTGAGTGCCTTGCTGGGTCATTTCAGAGGACAGTTAAGAGTCAACCACAATTCCATGGGTCTGGAGTCACACGTAGGCCAGACCGGGTAAGGACTGCAGATTTCCTTCCCGAAAAGATGTGAACCAGATGGGATTTTACAACAAATGACGATAGTTCTGAAGAACAGTCATATGGACTCGAAAGGTTAACTCTGTTTTTCTCTCCACAAATACTGTTAGACCTGCTGAGCTTTTCCAGCATTTTCTGTTTTTGTTTCAGGTTTCCAGCATCCACAGTATTTTGCTTTTATGATAGTTTCATGGTCGCCATTAACGACAGTGGCTTTATATTCCAGATTTCTTATTGAATTGAAGTTCCACCAGCCACCTTGGTGGGATTTGAACCCATTTTCCCCAGAGGAATAGCATGAATCTCTAGATTGGCAGTCAGGTGACATGAACACCACATCAGCAACTCCCCTCAGATTTTAACAGAACCAAAAAAGAAAACATGTGAAACTAAATTTTAACGTTAATGTCTAGTTTTTGGATTTGCGTTTTGGACCAGTACCTTTCATTAGCACAAAATACCACAAAGTGTTTTACAACCAACGATTAACCTTAACATGTAGTCACTGTTGTAATAATGGGAAACAGGGCAGCTAATTGGTGCACAGCAAGATCCCAAAACCAGGAATGAGATAAAACAGCTAATCTGTTTAAAAGAAGATTTGGGGTAAATATTGGCCAGGACACTGGGGAGAACTCTCCTGTTCTGCTGAACAGTGTAATGGGATCTTTATCCTGCTAAGGTAGGCAGACAGGGCCTCAGGCTTAATGCCTCTGACAGTGTAGCATTCCTAGAAAACTGGGGATATTAGTCGAGATATTGTACTGAGTTGAGCGAATGAATGACTGAGCCAAAGCTGACTCTGTTACACAAAGAGCTTTGAGGCATTTAATGTAAGTAGGCATTAAATAAACGGCAAACAAGCAAGTTTATCTACACACCATGATCTCTTCCTCTTGAAGTTTCCGTGCTAGTTCAGCATCTTTCCACTCCAGATCTTTGGCACTCATCCTTGAAATGCCATGCATGGTTTCCTTCACAGCATCATCCATTCTTGGATTCAGCCCTGTTGGAGATGGTTAAAAATTGCCAGTGAGCAGATCATTAGGAAATAAAAACCAGACAGGCCCAGCTCCCCACCCCAAGCAACATTTCCAATGATTTAATCGTCCACCCTGTGGGGGTCTCTTCAGCCACACAGAGTGTCTCTGTGTCTCACACAAACAGCTCAGGTGTGTGCTCTTCTGTAACTGTCTGGGCCTCTGTGGTGCTTCAGTTCCCACCGAGACACAGATTCCACTGCATCAGCTGCTCCAAGCAAATGTGCAGCCACTAGAGCCACAGAAATTTACAGCATTCAAAGAGGTCATTTGCTCCATTAAATGTGGGATGGCTCTTTGCCAGGCAAATTCAAACTTATTGCCACTGCCCCAGTTTTTCCTCAGAGCCCTGTTTCTACTTCTGCTTCAATTATCTATTTAATCTTCCTTTAAAGATGCAGTGATCACTCTGCTTCAACCACTCTGAGGCAAAGCATTCCACATTCCAACAATCCTCCATGTAAAGAGGGTTTTTAACCCTCGATACTCCCAAGTTCTCTCCTCACTCAGTGATAATTTTAAATTGACAGTCTCAAATCAACAGATCCCATCCGGTGTGGAGATCAAAACATTTCACAGATATCAAGATCTATTAAATCTCTTAGTCTTGTCTCTCCAGTGCAAACAGACCCAGTGCCTTGAGGGTTCATGCATAACTGCAGTCAATGGCAAAGTGGGTCTCAAGACCCCCGCTTGTGGCTATGGACATTCCCAAGTTGTGTTGTCGAGGGTGATTGTGAGTGATCAGAAATCGCGCACCAAGAGATGGTGCCTGAAACCCAGGTTTAACGTTTACCCCAGTGGCACTGCCATCCCTGGTGGTTCACACAAAACTCTGTCCTGCGATGGTGAACAATAGGAGGGGGCAATCCCTTCTTGTGATTTTTTTCAATTTGCTCTTGGAAGGTGGCTATCTCTAGTAATGCCACCATATTTATTATCCATCCTTAATTGCCCTGGGGATGCAGTGGTGAGCTGCCTTCTTGAACCACTGCAGCCCCAGGATACAGATGACAACTCCCAAGTGTTCTTTAAAAAGCGCTTTTATGTCCAGCCGAGGGGCAGACAGGTATTAGTTAAACATTTCATCTGAAAGACAGCATCGCTGAGAGTGCGGCACTCCCTCAGTCCTGACCCTCTGACAGTGCGGTGCCCCCTTGTACTACACTGAAGCATAGAGATTGTGCGCTGAGTCTCTGAATTGGGACTTGAACACACGACCTTTTGACTTGGGGGGAAAGTGTTCCATACTCTGAGCCAAGGCTGGCGCTTGTACTACGGACTACCATATGAACAATCGAGTTGAAGTGAATGTGAAGGACACTGATCAGCTATTCAACACTTCGCAAAGTAATAGGAGAAAAAGGATTCACTCCCTTCCACCAGAGGTCTCTAGTGAGCTTCAGAAAACTCAAAGCAGGACAAAGCCAGCAGTTCAGGTCCTTCATTACAATTAACCATTGAAGTGCTGTTCACAAAGATTAATCTTTGTGGTGTTTCTCTATGTGTTCATACCTTTTTGGATTGTGTAAAGGAGCGAAAATCACTAACAAGTTACAACAGGCTTTCTCACCCCCGAGTAAGGCCACCGCAATGAACGCTCCTATTTGCATCCGATCTCTGACCTCGGAGATAGATGCTAGTGTAGGGAAGGGAAAATCAGAAATTAATGAGTGTGTGACAGTAAGGAACTAAGAGTGAACTGGGATTAAGGAATAGACCAAATAAGAGAGATGATTTTCAGAATCCTGAAAGCAGCATGGGAGGAGGTGCAGTGGAGGGATTCAGGGGAGGATTTTGGGGGCTGGAGGTGGGGTTGGCTGTAGTCACTGTTAACGGAAGCTAGAGGATGGGAAAGGTATAGAGCAACATGGAGGGTATGAGCAAGCAGGGAGGTGGAGCTGAGGGAGATCACTGAGGTTAAAGTTGCATGGAACAAGGGGGAGACAACAGTGAGCGGTAACGTCACTGGACTAGTAACTCAGAGGCCCAGGCTAATGCTCTGGGGACACGGGTTCAAATCCCACCGCAGCTGGTGGAAATTAAACACAATTAATAAATCTGGAATTGATAGCTAGTCTCAGTAATGGTGACCCCCCATGAAACTACCATCACATCTTGTAAAAACCCATCCGGTTCACTAATGTCCTTGAGGGAAGGAAATCTGTTGTCCTTAGCTGGTCTGGCCTGCATGTGACTCCAGGACCCACAGCACTGTGGCTGGCTTTTAACAGTTATTGGAAATGGCCGAGCAAGTCACTCAGTTCGAGGGCAGTTAGGGATGGGCAACAAATGCTGGCTTTGCCAGCAATGCCCACATCCCATGAAAGAATAAAGGAAGCAACTGAAACCAAGGATAGTGAAACTGACTTGGAGAAGCACACAGAATAAGTGAGAGTTGGGATGATGGGTATACAGTCCTTTATACACATTCACAATGCTACTGGCCTTGCCCAAGTTGTGATTTATCAGCTGAAGTAGAGGGAGTAAGTGGCTAGGAAGACATAGGAGCTGTTGAGCTTCAGAGGGATAGCTGCTTATATTAGACCCGGCAACAGTAGGGGTAAGTGGTAGGGGTCACAGTGGGAAATGTTGAAGACCACCATTTTGGTTGGGTATACAAATCAAATGGTTAGGGCAAATGATTTGGAATTCCCCAGGTAAGCTCAGAGACTCTCAACTTCACCTCTGGGAGGTCTCAGGGGGGCTGCGTTTTTCTTTGAGAGTTACAACTCCACCCACCACTTCACTCATTTTAACTGATGGAAAATTGAAGGGTGGCAACTGCAGAGTTAAAAATCATAGTCCGTGTGTCAATTGCCCTACAATGCGAGATTTGCTCTGGGGTCATGGGGCATTTACCATATTGACATAAAACTAATTATTGCCCTTTTACCATTTCCTGCACCACCACAACAACCTCACTTCCAAGATGTCAAAGGGGGACTGAAAACACTCATCGGCAATGTTCTCTTCATTTTTTCCTTGTTGTACACAGCCTGTTTGTTGCACTGGGTGGTTCTTTAAGACAGATGCGTTGCCAAGCATGCATCTTAAAGGGAATGCTGGAGATGTGTGCTCTATCTGTTGCACTGCGGGTTACATCCAGACTGCTGCATGGTCATGTACCTTGTGCAGTTTAAAGAGAACATTGCTCTCTGGGTTCTGATACTTCAGCACGATGGCAGCCAATTTCACTGTTATTTTATTAACTTATCAGATTGAGCCAATTAAACTTTTTTTCTCTACTTAAAATGCCCAAAGACCAATCTCAATGCAGCGTTAGCCACAGTTTTACCAGAAGTAATTTATCCTCACCGTGCGTACGGATAAGGGAGGCTGCCCAAGCACAGGATGCAAATCTAGAAAGTCACTTTCCTTCATCAAACTCGTTCTCTTTCTTTTATTTTGAAGTGCTAAGGTGGAGACGCCAGAGGGAAAGTCGCGCATTCTGAATGGAAATATAAACAAAAACCAAAAAGTTGCTACCTTGTTCCTGGCAGAGGTTGCTCTGCTCCCGCAGGCCAGGTGACCGTGAACGTGCTGCTCGTTGCCGTTCCTTCCTCGTAGTCCTATCCTCTTCTCTGTGTTTGCGTTCTCTCCTCAGGATTTCCTCGGGATCGAGGGTGCAAGCCCCCAACGTTTCGGGGCTAAGGTCGTGCGGGGTTCTGTCAACGGGCTTCCAGCAGTGAGCATCACGCTCGGGCAAGTCAAAGCACTCACCCTGAACATCCATCACCTTAGGCCGAGCACCCTGACTGTAGTAGCTGGAGGCAGCCTCCTGGGCTGAGTTCAGGACCGGGGGAGGAGGTCTCCTTGGTGCTTCCTTTTTGCAAGGGTGGCTCTCGAGTTTCTGCCCGTCAGTGTCCGGATAATTATTAACCCACTCAGCTTCTGAACAATGGAACTTCTCACTGGAGCCATGTGCTGCTGGCTCTGTGGCCCAGTCATCAATTGGAGATTTTGAGCTTGGTCCTACTGCAGCTCCTTTCAGTTGACTGTCCCTTTTGTGCCTTAAATCTCTATCTCTATAGGAGTCACTTCCAAGCTTGCTGTTTCTATTATGTTTGTGCACCCTGCTTTTCATGTGATCTGAGTTGCACGTGGACACAATGGGATATGAAAACTGGTTAGCAAATGTTAAACACAAAGTAAAACAAGGAGGAAACTCAAGAGGGACTGAATGTTAAAACATAAACATACGAGACATGCTCACAGAAAGCCATGCGGGTAGATGACAATATCCCATTAAAAACGCCTGCTGTTCATTCCTCCCACAAAACCCAATTCCAGAAATGCACTGGTCATACACAGCACTGCACTGACAGTTGGATGGGATGAGCCCCACAGTAAACATGGTAACATACAGAATGAACAAAGCAACATGCAAGCTGATCAATAATAGCCTGTTACACAAAGCTTTAATCACATTTAGTAGCCAGCTAAATCAGATGGAGAAGAAGAACTAGATTAGCTCACAGACTCCAAATTCCTCAATTTAAATATTTCAAGACTGGGTTATTTAAAGGACAGCACTTAATATCAATGTTAAGGGACATAAGAACAGGAGGAGGCCATTCAGCCCCTTGACCCTGTTCTACCATTCAATTAGATCATGGTTTATAAGTATTCTAATTTCATCCAGCTACTTTGGTTCAATGTCTCTTACCTAGCAAAAATCTATCAATTAGAGATTTTAAATTATGAATTGAGCCTCAGCATCCACAACTTTCTGTAAGAGTTCCACATAGCTACCTTGGCACGAAATTTCTTTCCTGAATATCCTGATTCCGATTATATCCCATTGTCCTAGACTCCCTCACCAACAGAAAGAGAGCCTCTAATTTACCATATAAATTCTTTTCAAAACAGTATAACATCAATCAAAACATTCCTTAATCTTCTATATTCAATCTAAGCCTTGCAGTCCTGGTAACATTCTGGTGAATGGTGCACTCCTTCCAAGGTCAATATAACCTCTGAGGTGAACTCCAGGTGTGGTCTAGTTAGTGCTTTGTACAACTGCAGCCGAATTTCCTTGCCTTTATATTCTATCCCAGTTATAAAATATTTATACTCCTTTTTGATTATTTTATTTAATTTTACTGAACTGGATACATTAAATTTCTTTTATTCGTTCATGGGATGAGGGCGTCGCTGGCTAGACCAGCATTTATTGCCCATCCCTAATTGCCCTTGGCTCAGAGGGCATTTTTCAGAGTCAACCACATTGCTGTGGGTCCTGAGTCACATGTAGGCCAGACCAGGTAAGGCAGATTTCCTTCCCTAACGGACACTAGGACCGGATGGGTTTTGAACAATGGTTTCATGGTCATCATTATACTTTTAATTCTGGATTTTTATTGAAATCGAACCTGGGCCCCCAGAGCATTACCCTGGGTCTCTGGATTACCAGGCCAATGACAATACCTCCCCCTGAATCAGAACTATTAAATCAAGTGCAAGGTGGCTTGGCAAAAGTTACTGGACGCTGACCAGGAACGGGAACCCAGGTATGATTTCCCATTCTTTATCCCTGGGGTCAATCATCCAGCTCCAACTATCAGTAGCTAACTTAGCTCCAAGTGATAATCAAATTGTGAAACTGCCCTGGCTGACCTTGGGCAGTGCATTCACCAATGGGTAGGAGTTGTGGGAGACCATAAGACATAGGAGAAGTAGAGCATTCGGCCCATCAAGTCTGTTCCGCCAATGAGATCATGGCTAACCTGATAATCCTCAACTCCACTTTCCTGCCTTGCCCTTACACCCCTTGGTTCTCTCACTGATTAAAAATCTGTCTATCTCAGCCTTGAATATACTTAATGACCCAGCCTCTACAGCCCTCTGCGGTAAAGAATCCCACAGATTCACTGTGCTGAGAGAAGAAATTCCTCCTCATCTCTGTTTTAAATGGGCACCCTCTTACTCTGAGATTATTCCCTCTGGCCCTAGACTCTCCCAGAAGGGAAAGGAACCTCTCAGCATCTACCATGTCAAGCCCCCTAAGAATTTTATATGTTTCAATAAGGTCACCTCTCATTCTTTTAAACTTCAATTAGCACAAGCCCAACCAACTCAACCTCTCCTCATAAGAAAATCCCTTCACACCCAGCATCAACCTGGTGAACCTTCTCTAGACTGCCTCCAATGCCAGTATATCTTTCCTTAGATAAGGGGACCAAAACTGTTCACAGTATTCTGGGTGTGGCCCAACTAGTGCCTTGTATAGTTTTAGCAAGACTGCCCTATTTTTATATCCCATTCCCTTTGAAATAGAGGTCAACATTCCATTTGCCTGTTGAACTTGTATGTTAGCTTTTGGCTAGATGAACGATTGTGTAACTGTCTCAGGTTTACCAGTGTGTTGACTGTTTACTAAGAAATTCTGGCTGTGTGTGTGCTGTACGGAGAGTGAATGGTTCAGAGTGGGTGTGGGGCCTGCAATCAACTCAAGGTACCAAATGACACAGGGTGAATAAAAATAAGACATGAAGTAACATTCAATACTACAGAAAAGAAAAGACACAAGCAGGATAGAAATGACAAATCAGGAGCACAGATTAGTCAGTGTTATTGACTGGGCAGAAAAATTACTGCATTAAGCATTTTCCGGAAGCTTACGATCATCTGATCTTTGCAGCGAGCGTTGGACTGAACAGCCATCATTTTCTCAATCATTTACTGATTTCCACTGCAGATTCGCCACCAAGCTTGTTATCACTGCCAAAAACTACCACCACCAGGCCAAAAATGCCACAGAGCCACCAACTAGTGAGTACACTCAGAGCCACCAGCCATTCACTCGCAGTGCATAACTATCTTAGTAACAAGCCCACTAACGACTGGTTTCCATGACACTGCCCATATCAAAAAGGTCACCAGAAGACTGTGCTCTCTGAATGAATCCAGCTTATAGTCGTTCTTTTGACAGCTACTTGTAAACAGCTGTAAAGAGTCCCATCCCCATTCAGTTCTCTCAGAAAACAAAACCAAAATCACAGCAGGTCCTGCAGCTGAACACACAGGAAGCTCCAAGTCAGCACGTTGAAGATGCTCCAGTTGGTTGAGTTAAAAGTTCCCTTTAACACAGCGTTTCACCCACAATGGTAATGCCCATCACTGCACTTTACATGAATCACCAGAATGTGTTCTGAAGCATTACCTCCATTTTCTTCAAAGCCAACATCATTTGGCTCATGGCCTATCACTTCCTGCTGTTTCCGTCTTAGTTTCTCTTCCTTCTCCTGGAGTTTCCGAGCAATGGCCTACAAGAAGAAATTTAGAAAGAGACACTTTTAAAGTATGTTCAACATTGGAGAGGTACCGTCAAACGGAACAGAAAATGTTTGCTTCCAGCCTCCCAAACTCACCCACCACCTGTGGAAACCAGGAACGTGTACATGGACAAAGACAGGATCAGGTTCCCCGATCTGACCCCCGAGAAGCCTGGTCAGAGAGGGTTAAACTCAAACACTGCCCAATTGGACAGACAGCAGAAAGTGCCCAACATAAAAGGAACAGTACACTAGCAAAGAATTTCAGTGGATAAATGCACTGCATGGCGATGATGCTAAGCATGAGAGCGAATGCCACAAGTTCAATAATGAGTAAAAGAAAGAAAGTGAATAAACAGAAAGAAACGCCATATCCCAAACAGGAGGAAAGGAACATGCTTGGATGTTGAGTTTGGATAGCATTAGGCTCAGCTGTTACATTTCTCCTGGTAGAGCAATCCAATATTCCAAACCTTATACGTGAAGGCAGGTGGGACCTGTGGATGTAGAACTATAACAAAGTAGTGCCATCAGGGCAGGGGGGGAGAATACTCAAATAGTGCAGGTCGACAAGGTCAGTACAATCTACCTGCCTGCTGCAACTCACAAAGCCTCACTGAAGAACAAGACTCCTGTCAGACTAACCCCCAGTATTTGAGTCACACGCAGACTTACTGAATATAGAAGCAGCAAAATCACTTTACAAAACCTCTTAATCACATCACTGAAAACATGTTAATTTGAAAACCTAATTATATGCTTGATGTTCTGCCACCAGGATGTTCACATCTTTTCTTCTTGACACTTGTAGTACCAACAAATAAAAACCGATCATTTCCAAATGCTCGTGTAACTGGTTACTAGGTAACTGAGCATTAAAGTAATAATGGGGTGTTTACATATTGCGGTGTGAAGTAAATGTTTGGACTTTTTTTTTTATTAATGGAAAGGACTGCTTGCAGGGCTGTGAACAAAAAGTGTTTCCCTGGATAATTATACTTTACAGGCTGCAGATTGCACATTGCTTCTTGAAGCAAGGCTAATGAAGCATTCAACGCTGGGATATAAATGGAAAATGCCTGCAGCATCCAGTAAGTGCTGCCTTCTATTTGACCACCTGAAGCAGTTCTGCCGCTCCCAAGGGCTGACTAACAGCTGAGCCACACAGGACAGTATCATCTCCGGTTAGATCCTCATTCTGTACTGCAGGAACAGTGGGAGTGCTACTTTAGACCACAATGCATGAGGGAAGTGGTTGCTGATGGGGAGGGGGGATTCCGAGGGTAGGCAGCCAATGGGAGGTGGGGTTGTGAAGGAAGGCAATAAATTTTAAAAATAGAACAGATGGCGTGATTGAGTCACTTTTGACATTTCACAGCACAAAATTAGCTTCCCAGCTAATCCATTGTGAAGCAGAAGGCAATCTCAAGGATGAGTTATTTTGGCAACAAACTCTGTTATTCCTTCTACAACTCAGTCAGGCACAGAACCAGATCTCAGGGCCAACTGAACAGGTTAACATCACATTACTAACGACTGTGCTAGATGCTTCAATACAATCTCCACACACCATCTCTGCTGCACCAGAACTGGTGACGCTTCTCTCAGATTTCCAAAATCTACAAGCACAGAGGGCTCTGATCCAATGGTTGCAGGTACAGTAATGTTGCAGCATTCTCTGTACCACATACTCCATCAAATCAGCTCTATTTAGTGGACACCATGAATGATCTGTTCCAACTACAGTCCTGGACCAGGTAGGGATAGCTCCAGGTTCCAAGCATTGAGATGGAAGAGACATTTTGCCCAAACTACTAATTGGATTGGCTCAAAGAGCAATTCAGCAACAGGAAAGGAAGTTAGATTGAATTTCTCTTCATGAAATTGAATAAAGATGAGCAAGGAATAAGTTACTACCGAAGCGAGCAAAGTAAATGGGTTCAAGAGGCCTGTAGGTGTTTCTGGAGAGAGAGCAACTAACACCTAGGAAGTAAATACAGTTGGGACCATAGAGGCTGCCAATAGGGGCCACTGGGTGCATGGGATCAAGATATGTTAAATTCTTCTTCAAGACAAAGAAGCCTCCAATCTCATTTCTGAAGTTAAGTGCCTGAGTACTTGTGCTTACAGCTTTAAGTTGATCATCTGCCAGTAAACTCAAAGCTCTACTGCATAAGAAGATGCTTCGTGGGAAATCAACCGAAGCCCATAGTGTAGGGCATCAGCAAGAGCAAAGGGTTAAACCAAAGAATGTAACAGGATAAATTAGGATTTAGTGATTGCCTGAAGGGAAACTTAGATTTTGAAATGCATTTGATTGTAAGAAGGAGTAAATAATTCCCCATTCTGGGACAGAATGAGTTCCAGTATCAGACAGATTGTTCACCAAACATTACCGCACAATTATGAAAATCTTCCTACCGAATCCATCAAACTCCCCTGGAAATCACCTTCCTCAACTTGATCAGCTATCATAGAACGAGGCTGAATTTTCAACTCTGACAGAAAGGATGATAATGTGTTGATATCAAGTTCCCTTGATAGAAAATGGAAAGAATCTCTCACTAGATGCTCTGATACAAATGTGGAAATGCCCATGTATGCCAATGTCAACAATGAGCTGAGCACAAATAACAACTTCCAACTTCCACTCACTGCTTTAATAATATTTGTTCAGCTTCCAGTTTGAAAATGAGGTGACGTGACAACTTCAGTTGCTCACAGTACAAAACCAGGGCAATTCCAGTCACTGGATGTCAATCTGAAAATGAATAATTAGCAGGCCTATGGGACAGACAAGGAAAGTCAGACTAATTAAATAACACTTCTCAAGAACCAGCACAGGTACAATGGGATAAAAACAAAAAACTCTGGATGCTGGAAATCCAAAACAAAAACAGAATTACCTGGAAAAACTCAGCAGGTCTGGCAGCATCGGCGGAGAAGAAAAGAGTTGAGGACTTGAAACGTCAACTCTTTTCTTCTCCGCCGATACAGGTACAATGGGCCAAATGACCTCCTCCTTTGCTGTGTGATTCTATGGCATCAATCATAAAATGTTTAACTCTCTTCATAGATAGGCAGAATCAAAATGATTTCCTGATAGTTTGTTTGCTAAATGCACTGCCCAGTAACTGTGCAATACTAAACTGGACAGCGCTGGTTATTCCAAAGTCTGTGCCAAGTTAGCTGAGCAAAGTAGAGTGGCAGTGGGGGTACCACTGGCCACAGGTCCCTGGATTAGCAGCAGGAAAACCAGAGAATGGTTAACTGTTGCCAGCAGCTAACCAGCAACTCTTGCTGAAAGGGCAAATGGATATTGGATACACAAAAAGACCAGGCTTAGATATGACATCCAGAATAATTGAATAGCCCACTGACACTCATTGTTCAAGCTTCAAACATGAACAGCCGCTTGGATGAAGTATTGGAAGATTTAATACTAAAAATTAACCACAGTTACGTCACAGAAACAGGCCAATTTGCTCAAGTGATTCATATAGACATTTACCCTCTACGGTGATCTTATTCAAACATATAAATCCTGAGGGGACTTGACAGGGCGGATGCTGAAAAGGACGTTTCCCCTTGTAAAAGAGAGTGGAGCTAGAGGACAGTTTAAAAATGAGTCTTCTATTTAAGACAGAAAGGAGAATTTTTTTCTCTCAGAGAAAATGGTCTGTGGAATTCTCTCCCCTAGAGAGTAGTGGAGGCAAGTTCATTGACTATTTTTTAAGGCCGAGTTAGGTAGATTCTTGACTGACAAGGGGGCCAAGGGTTATGAGTGGTAGACAGGACAGTGGAGTTAAGGCCACAATCACATCAGCCATGATCTTATCAAATGGAGTCGGCGGCTCAAGGGGCTGAATGGCCTGCTCCCAATTTTTGTGTTCTTGCATTTTTGTCTTTATCATGTTTATTCCGACTGTTTTAGGACCAGTCTCACCAACAACTGCAGGAAATGGGTGAGGAATAGAGAAGCAAAGCCAATCACAGTGAGTAAAACAGCTAATCTAAAGGATAGCCTGACTGAGTGTTGCATTAATTGTGGCTGTGCGCACATGCCAATTATTTAAAGTGCAATCATTTATAGCCAGCAGTTTCTGAATGGCACGCTGAAGTAGATTACAGCACGTAACAAAGTAAAGATACGCCTGACTTACAAGCAGCAAATGCTGGAGTGGATTTGATCCATGAATCACTTCGACAACTCTGCTCCTCAAAATTCATCCATCATTTGCAAGCACACACAAAAAGAAAATCAATCGCGAGCTTGCATTTTACCAGGGCTGAAAGCTGGGAATATCTGGCTTTATGAAAAGCAAAAACAGTATTATGTTTGGACTTTAGCAAGAAGAGTTTGCTCAGTGTGAGTCTTATACAGTTTCCTTGTGGTTCAGAAATGTTTCACCTCCCTCATTTTATCGCATTTTGCACGTGTTCAAGTTCCTCATCTTACTGTGTTGTGCTGCATTTTAATTACACTTGCTCATGTCACCGCTCCAGGACACCGTTCAGGCACCAGAATACTGAAGGATGGGAAAATTAGTGCCAACCACCGACTCCTACCTCATCCTTTTCTTCCTGGCGTCGTCTTTTCTCACTTTCCAATGTCAGCTCATCCTGAATTACCTGAGCCATCTGATTGTCACGACGCTCCCTGCAACATTACAAACACTGGTGTCAGCCTGGACATGACAAATCGAGGCAAAGGCGATGACACATAATGATACTCCAGGGTAAATACCATCGGAACTTCAGAAAGCAGAACGCCAGAACAAACTGGGACTTTTAACAGAGAGCTGACCTTTTAAAAGTTCCCTTGTGCCCACAGGGAGAACCCAATGAAGCATGGCTAAAAAGGTTGTTTGATATGCAAGACGGTTGTTGAAACACCATTCCGCTTAACTCCTTACCCCTCAATGCCCCTTAGAAGGAATCCAGCAACCCCACCTCCAGCCTTTTGATTTACTCATTAACATAATTCCTCTGGCTGTCTTGTGCATCAGCTATGGAGATAAAATTAAAAAAAAATACTTTGTATGTCAGTTAATTTTGTGCTGCAAAAGGTACAGTACATTTAGAAATGGAAAGGGTAATTAGACCCAAAAACCCATATCCTTTCAGCACACATATTTAATTCCTCAACTCCATTTCTCTGTCTGCTTCGATGCTCTTACCTGATTACTTACTCTACAACTTGGTCACCCTTTGATTGATTTCCCTTCTTAACTTAAATTACAACTTGTGCCCCATGGGGTTTGAACCTTGCATCTCTTTTTATTCTTTTCACAGGGTGTGGGCCACAGTTGACAAGGCCCAGCATTTATTGCCCATAAATAAATGCCCTTGAGAAAGTGGTAGTGAACTGCTTTCTTGAACTGTAATCCATGTGGTGCAGGTACACCCGACAGTGCTGTTATAAAGAGAAAACCCTCTCAAGAGCAAGTAAGAATGGGCAATAAACACCAGCCTTGCCAGCACTGCACACATCCCAAGAACAAATATTAAAATACCCTTCTCCTGTGATTAGGTGCATAAAATTGCACACAAAGGCTCCAGATGGGAGCTGATCCCTCAAATGGCAACCTTTCACCTTTTATTAATCCAATCCAGGTCAAATAAAGGTTGTAGGACTTGCTCCTCTGCACCGACATTGCCTAACAAAATCAAATCTAACCTCAAAGACATTCCGCACCCCCACTCCTAAAATACACCAACATCACTTACACAAACTTCCCAACACCAGCTGGGTTCCTGCAACTACTCGGAATAAGAATGAAAACATCTCTCTCACGCCTTCTCCTCCTTCCCAGAAACATGATAGGGTCCCCCTTGTCCTCACTTATCACCCCACCAGCCTCCGCATTCAAAGGATCATCCTCCGCCATTTCCGCCAACTCCAGCATGATGCCACCACCAAACACATCTTCCCTTCACCCCCACCGTCGGCATTCCGTAGGGATCGCTCCCTCCGGGACACCCTGGTCCACTCCTCCATCACCCCCTACTCCTCAACCCCCTCCTATGGCACCACCCCATGCCCACGCAAAAGATGCAACACCTGCCCCTTCACTTCCTCTCTCCTCACCGTCCAAGGGCCCAAACACTCCTTTCAAGTGAAGCAGCATTTCACTTGCATTTCCCCCAACTTAGTCTACTGCATTCGTTGCTCCCAATGTGGTCTCCTCTACACTGGAGAGACCAAACGTAAACTGGGCGACCGCTTTGCAGAACACCTGCGGTCTGTCCGCAAGAATGACCCAAACCTCCCTGTCGCTTGCCATTTTAACACTCCACCCTGCTCTCTTGCCCACATGTCTGTCCTTGGCTTGCTGCATTGTTCCCGTGAAGCCCAGCGCAAACTGGAGGAACAGCACCTCATCTTCCGACTAGGCATTTTACAGCCTTCCGGACTGAATATTGAATTCAACAACTTTAGGTCTTGAACTCCCTCCCCCATCCCCACCCCCTTTCTGTTTCCCCCTTCCTTTTTTTTCCAATAACTTATATAGATTTTTCTTTTCCCACCTATTTCCATTATTTGTAAATATTTTAAAATCTTTTATGCTCTCCCCACCCCCACTAGAGCTATACCTTGAGTGCCCTACCATCCATTCTTAATTAGCACATTGGTTTAGATAATATCACCAACTTTAACACCTATGTGTTCTTTTGTTCTATTGTTGTTGACATCTTTTGATGATCTGCTTCTTTCACTGCTTGTTTGTCCCTACAACCACACCCCCCCCTCCACTTCTCTCTCTCTCTCTCTCTGCGCCCCCCCCCCCACACACCTTAAACCAGCTTATATTTCAACTCTTTCTTGGACTCGAACTCAAGTTCTGTCCAAGGGTCATGAGGACTCGAAACGTCAACTATTTTCTTCTCCGCTGATGCTGCCAGACCTGCTGAGTTTTTCCAGGTAATTCTGTTTTTATCTCTGATTACAGTTTGCTGCCCAGAATGTTCCTGCAAGTTCACTAACTCACAACAGGGAGCAGGGAACATGGAGCAGTCACAAATAGGAGGGGAAAAAGATGATGCTAATCAGGTCAGTGAAGGTACTGCCTCTCTTAGCACTCTGGTTCTCCGACAATCTACAGGCTTTTAAAATCCAAACTTGGTCTCGCCAAAACAAAAACAAAAATACCTGGAAAAACTCAGCAGGTCTGGCAGCATCTGCGGAGAGGAACACAGTTAATGTTTCGAGTCCAAATGACCCTTCAACAGAACTAAGTAAAAATAGAAAAGAGATGAAATATAAGCTGGTTTAAGGAGGGTGGGAGGTGGGACAAGTAGAGCTGGATAGAGGGTCAGTGATAGGTGGAGATAACCAAAAGATGTCACAGACAAAAGGACAAAGAGGTGTTGAAGGTGGTGATATTATCTAAGGAATGAGCTAATAAGGGTAGAAAGCAGGACAAGGACTTCGCTCGTCCTGCTTTCTACCCTTATTAGTACATTCCTTTAGATAGCATCACCACCTTCAACACCTCTTTGTCCTTTTGTCTGTCACGTCTTTTGGTTATCTCCACCTATCACTGACCCTCTATCCAGCTCTACTTGTCCCACCCCCCCCTTAAACCTGCTTATATTTCACCTCTCTTCTATTTTTACTTAGTTCTCTTGAAGGGTCTTTCAGACTCAAAACGTTAACTGTGTTCCTCTCCGCAGATGCTGCCAGACCGGCTGAGTTTTTCCAGGTGTTTTTTTTGTTTTGGATTTCCAGCATCTGCAGTTTTTTTGCTTTGATCTTGGTCTCGCCAATCCATTTTTTGATTCATCTCATTCTCAAACCCTTCAGCTAATTTTTATGATGTACAAACACACTCCAGTGCTTACATCTCTCGCTGCTGTTTCTGAAGGCGGACCTGGGCTTTTTTATTCTCCTCCTCTTGCAGCTTCTTAGCCATTTGCAGGTCATTCTGAACCAAACGGTTTCTTTGTACATTGGACGCCAAGTGATGCTCAACTAGAAGAGAGTGGCACAAAATCAGTTAAGCTTACAGCGGAATCCTGTGCCAGAAGCACACGTGCAATGCAACATTCTGGCATAGACACAAAAATAGACTCTTTCCAATTTCGAAACATCACAAACAAGTGTTAACCTTGGTTCACTGGGTAGTGTTCTCTTCTTAGAGTCAGGAGGTTGTGGGTACAAGTCCCAATCCAGAGACTAAAGTCCATAATCCTGCCTGACCCTTCAGCGCAGTGCTGTGGGGTTGCCACGCTGGAGCACCAGCATGGCACAGAGGACCAATGTGATGAGGGGTGCCATGCTGTCCGAGGGCCAGCAGGGTGGGGGCACTGCACGTGGAGGGGGCCATCATTTGTCTTTGCAGTTGGACCGAGCAGCAGCTGTCCTGATGTGCTGGCTAACATTCCTCTCTCAACCAACATGACTAAGAAAGAGGAACTGCTTCTTTATCACCTTGCTGCCTTTTGGATCTTGCTGTGTACAATTGGCTGCTACATTTCTTGACCATACAAGAGCTATATCACTTCAAATGTCCTTCAATGTGAACAAAATGAAAGCAAGAATTAGAGCTTCCATAGCTGCTTTACAATCTCCGGATGTCCCAAAACACATTGCATCCGATGTAATGCTTTTGAACTGGAGTAACCATTGTTATGTATACAAACGTAGCAACAAATTTGCACACAACAAGATTCCACAATTAGTTACGTGATAAATGTCCAGAAAAGCTCTATTAGTGATACTGGTCCAGAAGTGAATGTTGTCCAGGGCAACGGAAGAAATCCTGCTCTTCATTGATTGGGGCTTTGGAATGGTTTTGTCATCTCAATAAATGTAGGGGCCCCAGTTTCTGGTCTCATCTGAACGACAGCACCTCAGATAGTGCAGCACTCCTTCAGTACTGCGCTGGGGTTGGAGCACAGACTAGGTGAAGTACTGGGGATGGTGTTTGAACTCATCCCCCTCAGGCAAGTGCGGTAGTGATAGCTCAAAACTCAATTCCAAACCTTCACATGAAAAGCTTCCTGCCATTTTCCTTCAACAGGTTTACAGCACTGATCCTGTCCTTTCTCAGAGCATTCCTTGAAGCAGTGGTGGATTTACCCTCACTGCATTATTTACAAATCTCCCTCAGTCACTTCCTGTCAACACTGATGAGACCACGTTTTCTTTGGGGGTCCTAGATAGATTTCTGGGTTCGTAATCCAGTGGCCCAGACTAATAACCCAGAGACTGAGAGTTCAAATCCATTCAACGCAGTTTGAGAACTTCAATTCAATTCGAAAAATCCTGGAAATAAAAAGCTGGTATCAGTAAAAGTGACCATGGTTAGATTGTTGCAAAAACTCAACTGGCTGACCAATGTCCTCTAGAGAAAGAAACCTGGCGTCCTTACCCAGTCTGGGTATATATGTGGCTCCAGACCCATATTGAAGTGGTTAACTCTTAACTCATCTGTGAAGCGAGCGCTCAGTGTATTAGTTGTGTTTGAAGAAGTCCCACACTATTTTCTCAGTGATGGGCAATAAATGTCAGTCCTGCCAGTGATTAAATTAATTCTTTACTCTACCACTGGGGCTCATGCTTTCTCCTGTACCACCTCTAGGATTTAAATACAGGGTACTGACCTTTAATAACGCAGAAAATCCAGATAAGTGCTGCACTTGGGCAGGACAAACAAGGCACGGGAATACACGGTGAATGGTAGGGCCCCGGGAGGTACCGAGGATCAGTATGGTGTGCATGTCCACCGGTCCCTTAAGGTAGCGGGACAGGTAGATGAGGTTAAGAAGGCATACGGGATACTTGACAAAAACAAAAATACTGGAAAAACTCAGCAGGTCTGGCAGCATTTGTGGAGAGGAACACAGTTAATGTTTCGAGTCCGTATGACTCTTCAACAGAACTAAGTAAAAATAGAAGAGAGGTGAAATATAAGCAGGTTTAAGGTGGGGTGGGACAAGTAGAGCTGGATAGAGGGCCAGTGATAGGTGGAGATAACCAAAAGATGTCACAGACAAAAGGACAAAGAGGTGTTGAAGGTGGTGATACTATCTAAAGGAATGTGTTAATTAAGTGTAGAAAGCAGGACGAGCAAGGTACAGATAGCCCTAGTGGGGGTGGGGTGGGGTGAAGGAATCGAAAAAGGTTAAAAGGTAGAGATAAAACAATGGATGGAAATACATTTAAAAATAATGGAAGTAGGTGGGAAAAGAAAAATCTATATAAATTATTGGGAAAAAAGGGGGGGTGGAGAATCGGAAAGGGGGTGGGGACGGAAGAGAGAGTTCATGATCTAAAATTGTTGAACTCAACATTCAGTCTGGAAGGCTGTAAAGTGTCTAGTCGGAAGATGAGGTGCTGTTCCTCCAGTTTGCGTTGAGCTTCACTGGAACATTGCAGCAGGCCAAGGACAGACATGTGGGCAAGAGTGCAGGGTGGAGTGTTGAAATGGCAAGTGACAGGGAGGTCTGGGTCATGCTTGCGGACAGACTGAAGGTGTAGAGGAAACCGCATTGGGAGCAAAGAATGCAGTAGACTAAATTGAGGGAAGTGCAAGTGAAATGCTGCTTCACTTGAAAGGAGTGTTTGGACCCTTGGACGGTGTTTACTTCCCCTCTCCTGAACGAGAGGAATGCGCTCTCTCCATTTGGAGAAATCAGTTTTCAGCAGTTTTGAGGACCTCACTTTTTGAAATAATTCCCAGCACAAAATATCACTGTCCTTCTGCCAAGATAATTAAACAATAACTCCCATTGGTGTTTAACATTTATTAACCCCCTCCCAATGCATAATGCCCTCCAGACAACGAGTGCACTGAGACACACAGAGCACACAATTTCAAAAAATAACAGTAAAGTGGTTTAAACCGTTTGTTGCCTGCAAATTTAAAGCAGTCCCACAGGATACAGCAAAGAAAAACTGCTAGACAGTGCAGCAATTCCAATTAATTGCAAATACACTGATCTGTTTGATTCTATATCAAATCCTATAGCTTCGACTATTAATGCACAGAGTGAAACTTAAGAATTTTCTCATTGTCCCTTACGCTCAGGAAGATTTCATAGGCAGGAGCAGCCCCTCCCTCCCACTGACTCATCCATCTGTCATGATTGTGAAGATAAGACACTATTTTTTCCCTCCCAGGTTAGAGATGTTATGGAACTTTCCCCATTTCACACCCCAGGATCACCCTCAAACACTCCCAGGGCAGGTACAGCACGGGGTTAGATACAGAGTAAAACTCCCTCTACATTGTCCCCATCAAACACTCTCAGGGCAGGTACAGCACAGGGTTAGATATAGAGTAAAACTCCCTCTACATTGTCCCCATCAAACACTCTCAGGGCAGGTACAGCACAGGGTTAGATACAGAGTAAAACTCCCTCTATATTGTCCCCATCAAACACTCCCAGGGCAGGTACGGCACAGGGTTAGATACAGAGTAAAACTCCCTCTACATTGCCCCATCAAACACTCATAGATCAGTTACGGCACAGTTTAGATTGAGTAAAGCTCTTTCTGTTCCTGAAATGTGTCAGAGTGCCAATCTCAAAAGAATACTACTTGATGCATTTTTCCATTTCTCACATCAATCTGTTAATTGTACATTCATTATATGCAGGTGATGGGTATTAACAAGGGTTCTGCTCTTCTCTATAGTAAGAGACTAAAGCTATGGTTGTGTGATTAGGAAGTTCATGCTTGTAATGTGTACGCGTGTAAATAAATGCACATAAATCGTAAAAATTGGCTCCAGTTCTATCTTTTACCTCCTGGTTTTCTGGTTTATAACAGCCACCTCACAGACAGGCATCTGGTGGTTATCGGAGGAGACAATTTTGTTCCATGTGTCCAGTGGAAATTAACATGGAAATTGGCAAAGCACATTTCATGTAAGTCTTACAGGGCACTGACAGATCTGAATCTGGGTGTTCTACCTACTGCATTAACCAGGCCATGAAGCAATTGTAAAGCATCACCGCACAAGCCCCTGACAAGGAACTGTAAAGCAAAGCTGCACACTCTGGGTTAAATGGCTGGCCTCTCCTTTACAGTGACAGTTTATTGTACACTGTTCCCCACACAGGTGGCTCTCCAGGTTATCTACAAGACGATAAGCCTCAACTTTTTTTTTAGGTTTTGCTAGTATTTAATTTCAAGATCCACTGCTGCAACTTGTACTTTTTTCTTAAACAGGCAGCTGGTTGTTTCTTTATGGGTCCGGGACTTCCATTCTAACCTGCTGCTCAGCAACACGACTCCCATCAGATTCACACCCAAGTGGGCAGCAGTCAGGCAGTGCTGGGAGTGGAACTTTCTGAATTAGAAACAGAACAACTCGCCAGGTAATAACATTCAGAGTGTGAACTGGTTTGAACCATCTCCTTTCATTTTTAAAGCATTTTCTGAGTTAACAGTTTAGATGTGTTATATTTCAGGCAGGACTAAGGTCAGCTGTTTCTCCTGTTCAATTGTTTGTTACAAAGCCCAGCATCTCTGCAACTCCTGACCCAAAAGCATGTCAGAAACTTGAAACAATGTCCTGTGGAGACTCACTGAGTGTATTTCCCATCCAGCAAGATACTGAGCTGACCAGGAGATGCTGCATTCGACTTCCATCTGTGCTGAGTCACACATAACCAGTCTGACCGTACAGATATTACCTTTCTGATATTTCAGTTCTGACGAAAGGTCTTTGACCCGAAACATTAACTCTGTTTCTCTCTCCATGGATGCTGCCTGACCTGCTGAATATTTCGGAATTTTTTGCTTTTACATAGAGGTATTCCAAATGTTTCCTTGGGCTCAGGAGAGAGGGGGGAAAATGGTTCGTTCTCCCTCAGTGATCCAGACAGGAAACTGTTCTCTCATATTGGACGAGGACGCGATTTTTTTTTTGTAATGTCAACACATCATTACATAGACTGTTAACATTGTCACCAGACTTGTGAAAAGTAAATTGCTACTGGATGAGGTACCAGAGTGAACTAATGGCTGAGAACAGACTAAAACATTTACAGCACAGAAGGCCATTCAGCCCATCATGTTCACGTCAGTCAACAAAGATCTGACTACACTAATTCCATTTTCCAGCGCTTGACCCATAGCCCTGGAGGCGATGTTAACGCAGGTGAATATGTAAAACTTCTTAAATGTTACAAGAGACCTTGACTCAACCACCTTTTCAGGGAGAGTTCCAGACACCCACCATCCTCTGGGTGAAAAAATTTCTCAACTCCCCTCTTAGCCTTCTACCTCTTACCTTAAATCTATGCCCCCTGGTTATTGACCCGTCTACTAATGGAAAAAGTGCCTCCCTATCCACCCTCTCTATGCCCCTCATAATCTTATATACCTCTATCAGGTCCCCTCTCAACCTTCGCTGCTCCAAGGAAAACAACCCCAGCCTATCCAATCTTTCCTCATAGCTCAGACCCTCCAGCCCAGGCAATATCCTGGTAAATCTCCTCTGCACCCTCTCCAGTGCAACCACATCCTTCCTATAACGCGGTGACCAGAACTGCACACAGTACTCTAGTTGTGGCCTAGCCAGCGTTTTATACAGTTCCAGCGGAGCCTCCCTGCTCTTGTATTCGACTCCTCGGCTAATAAAGGCAAGTATTCCATATGCCTTCTTTACCACCTTATCTACCTGCCCTGCTGCCTTCAGGGATCTGTGGATATGCACACCAAGGTCTCTCTGATCTTCAGTACTTTCCAGGGTCCTGCCATCTGTAGTGTAATCCCTTGCCTTGTTATCCCTTTCCAAGTGCATTACCTCACACTTTTCCGGGTTGAATTCCATTTGGCACTGCTCTGCCCACCTGACCAGTCCATTGATATCCTCCTGCAGTTTACGGCTATCCTCTTCACTATTTACCACCCTACCAATTTTCGTGTCATCTGTGAACTTCTTGATCATACCCCCTATATTTAAGTCCAAATCATTTATGTACACCACAAACAGCAAGGGCCCCAGCACCGAGCCCTGTGGAACCCCACTGGAAACAGACTTCCAGTCACAGAAACATCCCTCCACCATCACCCTCTGCTTCCTGCCTCTCAGCCAATTTTGGATCCAATGTGCCACTTTGTCTTGGATTCCATGGGTTCCTACTTTCCTGATCAGTCTGCCATGTGGGACCTTAATCAATAGCCTTGCTCCATGGAGACCACATCAAATGCATTAGCCTCATCAACACTCCTGGTTACTTCCTCAAAAAATTGGATCAAACTTGTCAAACACGACTTTCCCTTAACAAATCCATGTTGACTATCCCTGATTAATCTTTGTCTCTGCAAGTGCAGATATATCCTGTGCCTCAGAATTCTTTCCCATCACTGAGGTTAGACTGACTGGCCTGTAATTTCCTGGTCTATCCCTTCCCCTCCTTTTTTAATAATGGGACAACGTTAGTAGTCCTCCAGTCCTCTGGCACCTCACCTGTGGCCAGTGAGGATTTGAAAATTACTGCCAGGGCCCCTGATATCTCTTCCCTTGCCTCCCTCAACAGCCTGGGATACATCTCATCCGGGCCTGCAGATTTATCCACTTTTAAGGCCACTAAACCCGCTAGTACCTCCTCTCTCTCTATGTTAATTTCCTCTAATATTTCACAGTCCTCTACCCTGATGTCTATACCTGCATTGTCCTTTGCCAGTTCATTGAGGGCTGTAAGCACGTTTTTCGGGTCCACACACAGATTACCTCTATGCTCCTTAATTGGCCCCACTCTTACCCTAGTTATTCTCTTGCGCTTTATATATTTAAAAAACTCATTTGTTCTACCCAACAATGCTTTCTCATGCACTCTCTTAGCTTTCCTAATTTCTTTTTTAGGTTCCTCCCGCACTTTTTATATTCCTCTAGGGACTCTGACATATTGAGCCCTCGGTATCTGCCGTAAGCTTCCCTTTTTTTTCTTAATCCCAACCTTTATGTCCCTGGACATCCAGGGTTCTCCGGACTTGATCCCCACTTTGTCTTTACGGGAACATATTTTCCCTGTACCCTCGCTATTTCCTCCTTGAATGCCTCCCACTGCTCCCAGTCCACTTGGGCCAAATTGTATCTCATCTTAGTAAAATTAGCCTGTCCCAGTTTAGAGCTTTTATTCCTGGCCCAACCTTGTCCTTTTCCATAACTATCCTAAATCTAACTGAGTTATGGTCACTATCTCCAAAATGCTCCCCGACTGATACGCCTTCCACCTGCCCAAATACTAGGTCCAGAACTGTTCCCTCCCTTGTTGGGCTTTCTACCTACCGGCTAAAAAACTTCTCCTGGATGCAACTTAAGAATTTTGCTCTCTCCCTACCTTGCACAGTATCTGATAAGAGACAGTGCTTTCAGGAGAGAAGGAAAGAAAAAGCATAAGGATATAGGAGCAGGAGTATGCCATTCAGCCCGTTGAGCCAGGTCTGCCATTCAAACAGATTATGGCTGATCATCTACTTCTACACCATTTTTCCCCCAAGATCCCCATATCCTTGATGTCATTATTATCCAGAAATTTATCAATTTCTGTCTTGAACATGCTCAATGATTGCGTTTCCACAGCACTCAGGGGTAGAGAATTCCAAATATTCACCACCTTTGAAGTGAAGAATTTCTTGCTCATCTCAGTTTTAAATGACCTGCCCCTTATTGAGATTGTGTGCCCGGGTTCTAGACTCACCAGCCAGGGGAAACCTCCTATCTACATCTACACTGTTACGCTCTGCAAGAATTTTATAAGTTTCAATGAGATCACTGCTCATTCTTCAAAACTCTACAGAGGCCCATTTTCCTCATTCTTCCCTCATAGGACAATCCCACAATTCCAGGCATTAGTCTGGTGAACCCCTGTTGCACTCCCACTATGGCCAGTACATCCTTCCTTAGGTAAGGAAACCAAAACTGCACACAATACCGAGGTGCGATCTAACCAAGGTTCTACACGACTGCAACAAGACATCTTTACTCCTGTACTCAAATCCCCTTGTGATGAAAGCCAACATACCATTTGCCTTCCTAATTGCTTGCTGCACCTGCATGTTAGCTTTCAGTGATTCACGAACAAGGACATCTAGGTCCCTTTGGACATCAACACTTTCCAACCCCTCACCATTGAAGAAATACTCTGACTCTGTTTTTTCTGCCAAAGTGGATAACTTCACACTTATTCATGTTCTACTCCATCTGCCATGTTCTTGCCCACTCACTTAGCCTATTCAAATCCCCTTGAAGCCTCCTTGCATCCTCCTCAACTCACATTCCCATCTAGTTTTGTGTCATCAGCAAATTTGGAAATATTACATTTGGTCCCCACATCCAAATGATTGATACAGATTGTGAACAGTTGTGGCCCCAGCACTGATCCTTGCGATACCCCACTACTAACAGCCTGCTTTGCTAAGAATGAGCCTTTTATTCCTGTTTTCTGTCCGTTAACCAATTCTCAATGCATGCCAGTATATTTATCCCAGTCCTATGTGCTTAATTTTGCGTACTGACCTCCCGTATGGGACCTTATCAAAAGCCTTTTGAAAATCCAAATACACCACATCCACTGCTTCCCCTTTATCTATTCTACAAGTAACATCCTCAAAGAACTCCGGTAAGGTTTGTCAAACATGCTTTCCCTTTCTTAAATCTATAATGACTCTGCCCAGTCAGAAAAGCAGAAAAAGAAAGAGGTACAGGTAGCGGGAGAGGAGGGCCCCAGGCCAGGCAGTCAGCTGAACCTAGCACCTAAAATCACAGGAGAAACATAAGTTCATTGGTTGGTGAGAAGATGCTGTTAGGGAGTGTCATCAAGCGGCTGAGAATTCAGGAAGTACATTCTTTTTAAAAGAAGAGGCTACTTACATTTAAGTAAGAAACACAAGCAATAGGGAAATAAAGTTAAGTCGAGGCCAGGTAAAATAAAGTTGCAAAAGTAAACAAAAGTAAAATAAAATTAACGCAAGGAATTTTTTTTTTAATTCATTCATGCGATGTGGGCTCTGCCGGCTGGGCCAGCATTTATTGCCCATCCCTAACTGCCCTTGAGAAGGTGGTGGTGAGCTGCCTTCTTGAACCACTGCAGTCCATGTGGTGTAGGTACACCCACAGTGCTGTTAGGGAGGGAGTTCCAGGACTTTTATCAGTAAATCGAAGCCATGGCAGGAAAGCTTGGTTGTGTGGAATGCATGCCCTGTAATACGTGGGAAGTTGTGGACACTACCAGTGTCCTAGATGGCCACATGTGCAGGAAGTGTCACCAGCTGCAGAACCTTGAGTCCTGGGTTTCAGAGGTCGAGCAGCAGCTGGAGTCACTGTGGCGCATCTGCGAGGCTAGGGGGCTACGTGGATAGAACGCTCAGAGAGGTGGTCACATTGCAGCTTCGGAGCCTGGAGGCAGAAAGGGAATGGGTGACTGCCAGGCAGTCCAAGAAAACAAAGCAGGTAGTGCAGGAGTCCTGCTCATCAATTGGTTTTTCCACTTCGGATACCAGTGAGGGCGACGGATCCTTGGAGGAGTGCAACCAGAGTCAGGTTTGTGGCTCCACACACAAATTACCACTATGGTCCTTTATGGGCTCTACACTTTTCCCTAGTTATCCTCTTACTCTTAACGTACTTGTAAAATAACTTTGGATTTTCCTTTATTTTGCCTGCCAATGCTTTATCATGCCCCTTTTTTTAATCCCCTAATTTCCTTTTTAAGTTCCCCCCTACACATTCTATGCTCCTCCAGGACTCCCGCTGTTTTGAGCCCTCAGTATCTGCCATTAGTCGCTCTTTCACTCTTTATCCAATCCTGTATATCCCTCAACAATTGTTGGTCCCACCCTTTGTCTTTACTGGAATATGTTGGCCCTGTACTCTCCCTGTTTCCTTCTTGAATGAGTCCCACTGCTCTGACACAGATTTACCTAAAAGTAGCTGCTCCCAGTCCACTCTGATCATATCTGATCCCCCAATTCAGAACACTGAGTTCTGGCCAATCCTTGTCCTTTTCCATAACAACCTTGAATCTAACAGAATTATGATCACTATCTGCAAAATACTGCCCCACTGATAACCTCTGCCATTTGGCCGGCTCCATTCCTTAAAATTAAGCCTAGGTCCACCCTCTCTCTTGTAGGACCTTCTATGTACTGACTTAAAAAGGTCTCCTGCTTCCTTTTCAAGAATCCTGCTCCCTCTAAACCTATCACAACATAACTAACCCAGTTAATGTTGGGGGGGGTTGAAATCCCTCACTATTACTACCCTATTATTGTTACTCTTCTCTGAAATTTGCCTACATATCTGCTCTTCTATTGCTCTCTGACTGTTTGGGGGCTTATAGTACACTCCCAGCAATGTGATTGCTCCTTTTTTATTTCTTAGTTCTACCCATATGGTTTCATTTGAGGAGCCTTCTAAGATGTCATCCCTCCTTACTGCTGTAATTGAATCCTTGATCAATATTGTGATACCCCCTCCTCTTTTACCTCCTTCCCTGTCTCGCCTGAAGACCCTATATCCTGGAATATTGAGCTGCCAATCCTGCCCCCCTCTCAACCATGTCTCTGTGAGAGCAATGACATCATACTTCCATGTGTTAATTGTTGCCCTCAACTCATCTGCCTTATTCGTCAGACTCCTTGCACTAAAATAAATACCATCCAACCTTGCCAAACTCCCTTGTGCTTTAACTAGCCTATAATTTCTATGGTTTTCAGACTCACTAGCTCTCTCTTCTAATTTAAGCTGTGCGCCTCCCCCTGCTGAACCTCCTCTCAGGATCCCATCCGCCTGCCAAGTTAGTTTAAACCCTCCCCAACAGCACTAGCAAACCTCCCTGCAAGGATGTTGATCCCATTCCGGTTCAAGTGCAACCCGTCTGCCTTGTACAGGTCCCACCACCCCCATAAATGGTCCCAATGTTCCAGAAATCTAAAGCCACCCCCCCCCACCCTGCACTATCTCTCCAGCCACGTATTCATCAGGACTAACCTCCTATTTCTATACTCACTAGCGCATGGCACCAGAAGTAATCCAGAGATTACTACCTTTGAGGTCCTGTTTTTTAATCTGTTTCCTAGCTCCCTAAATTCTGCTTGCAGGACCTCATCCCTCTCTCCCCCTACATCGTTGGTACCAATATCTGCCATGATCTCTGTCTGTTTGCCCTCCCCTTTTAGAATGTCCTGCAGCCGCTCAGTGACATCCTTGGCTCGGGAACCAGGGAGGCAACATACCATCCTGGAGTCATGTCTACAGCCACAGAAACGCCTGCCTGTTCCCCTTACTATCGAGTCTCCTACCACTATTGCTCTTCCTCTCTGTTTCCTCCCCCCACAGTGCAGCTGAGCCACTCTCAGTGCCATGAGCGTGGCTGCACTCCCCAGAGGAACTGTCACTCTCACCGTTTTCCAACACAGAAAAACGGTTCTCGAGCGAGATACACCCTGGGGGTATCCTGAAGCCTTTCTTCTGACTGATGGTCACCCATTCCCTCTGTCTGCACTTCCGTAAGCTGTGGGGTGACCACATCTAATAACGTGCTGTCCACGAAACTCTCAGCCTCGCGGATGCATCTCAGTGCCTCCAGCTGCTGCTCAAGCTGCGAAACCTGGAGCTCAAGTAGCTGCAGCTGGTGGCACTTCCTGCACAAGTGGTGGGTCAGAGTGCAAGGAGAGTCCAGGGCTTCCCACATGTTGCAGGTGGTACATAACCGGGCTGAGCTGCTCTGCCATGTCTCTGGTTGAAAAATCAATTAAAATCTATTTTAAACTGGAGAAATACTGGAGAAAAAAAACTGGAGAAAAACACTTACCCACTACTCAGCAATCAGCTCTCACCTTTGTGCTGATGTCACTTTTTGAAGCTTCCCCACACTTATACTGGTTCTGATCTCTACACCGCTCTCTCGCGCTATCTTGCGATGTCACTCTTGTTGTTTTCAACAATAACTGATTGCCGGGCACTCTTCCCAGACTGCTTCATTGCGATGCCGACTGCAGGATACACTTCCCAGACTGCTTCACCACGATTGCTGACTGCAGGACACTTTTTCCCAGACAAGCAAGGGAATACTCAATAAATGGGAAGTTATTGAGAGGGGTTGAGGAAATGAGACACCTTGGAGTGCATGTCCACAGGTCCTTAAGCAGGACAGGTGGACAAGGTGGTCAAGAAAACATATGGAATGCTTTCCTTTATTGGGTGAGGTATTGAATACAAAAGCAGGGATGTAATGATGGAACTGTATAAAATGCTGGTTAGGCCACAGCTGGAATTGGGTGTACACTTCTGGTCACAATACAGGAAGGACATAATTACTCTGGAGAGAGTGCAGAGGAGATTTACAAGAATGTTGCCAGGGATTGAAAATTGCAGCTATGAGGAGAGATTGGATAGGCTAGGGTTGTTTCCCTTTGGGCAGAGGAGTGACCTAATTGAGGTGTGGAAAATTATGAGGGGCCTAGATTGGGAAGACAGGAAAGACATGTTTCCCTTCGCTGAGGGGTCAATTACCAGGGGGTATAGATTCAAGGTGATTGATAGAAGGATTAGAGGGGACATGAGGAAAAACCTTTTTACCCAGAGGGTGGTGGGCGTCTGGAATTCACTGCCGAACTTGGAGGTTGAGGCTGAAGCTGAAGCGCTCAACTCATTTAAAAGGTACCTGGATCTGCACCTGAAATGCTGTAATCTGCAAGGCTACTGACCAGGTGCTGGAAAGTGGGATTAAAATGAGTGGCTGGTTTCTTTCTCTTTTTGGCCGGCGCAGACATAAAGGGCTGAATGGCCTCTTTCTGCACTGTAATCTTTCTATGGTTCCATGGGAAAATGTATAGTGGCTTCAAACCGTAGATCATTATTATTAACACAAACCACTGACATTAACATCTTGACAACTGCAGCAAAACCTCTCGAAAACTGCTCAGTGCCTCATTCGTACAGACGCTTATATAGCAAGTTATAAATTACCCTATTGCCCATATTTGGTGCTTCAGGCAGCACTGCAAGCAGCTCCTGTCTGAAATGACAAGGTCTGCATGTGTACCTCTCAATTAGTCACACAGCTACTATTCAGCTGCTGGCCAAAACCCAGAAGCATCACGGCTTCCACTTTGTGGCAGCTGCAGCAAAGCTGCACCTTGTGGAGGGATAAAGTGAGTGTGTCAGGTCTGACTACAGAGGTGCCTAAGTGACCATCCACAGAGCACAATAACGAATTTAACATGGTCAAGCTCACTCTGGAGTGACAACCTGGCTATCAGCCCCAGAGTGACCCCCCCCTTAAAATTCAACATGAACAGAACTTGCAGAGTGGTATTTACATAGGAACTGGAGGAGGACATTCAGCTCCTCAAGTTTTTCTCCACCATTCAATTAGATGATGCTGATCTATGCCTCAACTTTATCTACTCACCTCAGTTGCATAGACATTAACACCTTTACCCAACAAAAATCTATCAATCTCAGGTTTGAAATTTTAATTTGAATCCAAATTTCAACAGCTTCTGTGGCAAACGAGTGATGTCGTTTTCAATATTCACCGACCTACAATCAAGCCAGTTAAATTAAGTTATAGTCATTTATCTAAGTCACTGCCTAGTCTATCCAGTTGCAACTGCTGATTCAGCTCCCAATGCCCTTGCTGTTCATTGTTTCAATGAGACGGTTGTGGGAATTGCCGAGAGGGTGTGTTTAGAGAGCCATTTTTTTTAATTCAGTCATGGGATGTGGGTGTCGCTGGCTGGGCCAGCATTTATTGCCCATCCCTAGTTGCCCTTGAGAAGGTGGTGATGAACTGTCTTCTTGAACCACTGAAGCCCATGTGGTGCAGGTACACCCACAGCACTGTTAGGAAGGGAGTACCAGGATTTTGACCCAGCGACATTGAAGGAATGGCAATACATTTCCAAGTCGGAATGGTGAGTGACTTGGGTGGGGGAGCTTCCAGATCATGGTAGACCACAAACATCTTGTTCAGCATTCACCTTTGGAATGTCATTGGAGGGTACAACAGGCTTAAACAAATCCTGTGGATGAAATGAGACGCTCATTTTAATCCCACTTTCCAGCACCTTGTCCGTAGCCTTGCAGGTTACAGCACTTTCAGATGCAGATCCAGGTACCTTTTAAATGAGTTGAGCATTTCAGCCTCAACCACCAGCTTAGGCAGTGAATTCCAGACACTCACCACCCTCTGGGTGAAAAAGTTTTTCCTCTTGTCCCCTCTAATCTTTCTACCAATCACCTTAAATCTATGCTCCCTGGTAATTTACCCCTCACCTAGGGGAAACAAGTCTTTCCTATCTACCCTATCTAAGCCCCTCAATTTTGTACGCCTCAATTAGATCACCCCTTAGCCTCCTCTGCTCTAAGAAAACAACCCTAGTCTATCCAATCCTTAAACAGAGTTACCAGAGTGATGCCTGGGCCCAAAGAATAAATTACGATGACGGTGCTCTCTGAAATTTAGAAGGTTAAGGGGTAATTTGAAGTTTTCAAAATAAAGAGGAACAGATAGGGTAAGTCAAGAAAAGCCATTTCCACTAGCTGGGGAGTGTAGGAGTTTAGAAGAGTAAGAGACTGATTGAAATCTTTAAGATCCTGAGGGGGTCTTTACAGGGTGGATGTGGAAAGAATAGTTTCCTCTTGTGGAGAATACAGAACTAGTGGGGTCACTGTTTAAAAATAAGAGGTTGCCCATTTAAGAGAGAGTTGAGGAGAATTTTTTTTTCCCCGAGGGTGGGGAGACTTTGGAACTCTGCTTCCACTGCCTTTTGCAGAAGTGTGTCTTTGAATACTTTTAAGGCAGAGCTAGTTTGATTCTTGATTAACAAGGTGGCGAAAAATTATCAGGGGTAGACAGGAACGTGGAGCTGAGTTTATAATCAGATCAGCCATGATCTTATTGAATGGTGAAGCAGGCTCGAGGGGCCGAGTGGCCTACTCCTGCTCCTAATTTGTATGTCAGAAAATAGCCTAAAAATTAGAACTAGACCTTTCGGGAAGGAAATTAGGAAACACTTCTCACAAAGTTTGGAGAGGTTTGGAACTTTATTACATAAACCTCTCATGATGGTGGGTCAATTGTTAATTTAAAATATGACGCTGTTAGATTTTTGCTGGCCAAAGATATTGCAGGATATGGATAAAAGCAGTTCCATTCAGTTAGGTCACAAATCACCCATGGTCCCCTCGAATGGTGGAATAGGCTTGGTGGAGGGGTTAAAAGGCCTTCTCCTGTTCCTATGTTCCTACCAGACCAGAGTTAGTTGTCAGGGTGCTATAACAGGTCTTAGAGCTGCTGACCAAGTGGAGCAGTAACTCCTGCTCCAGATCACCATCCAGCATCTGTTGCTGGGACTGGACACACATGGAAGCAGGTGAGGAGGAGTTCAAGCTTAGCTCAAATCAGTTCTGGGCCCAGACTGGGTGAAAATGGCACATTTCATTCTGTAAATACATATTAGTCAACTGGTTGGGATTTTTGACAATTCCACAGTTTCACGGTTACTTTTACTGATACTGGCTGTTTATTTCCAGATTTATTTTCAATTGCAACGATTTAGCCCTCTGATCACAGTATGATGTGTAAAAGTGCCTTAACTGTACTTACTTTCCTGTTCCTGAAGGGTGTGGGCCAGACTGTGATCTTCCCGGACTGCAAACTCCCGACAAACTGAAAGAGAAAGAATGCGTTTCAGTCCTTCCTGAGCAGGTCACATAACATCAGTTATCTTGAAACTGATACCAAACATTTTAAAATTACTCCTGCCAGAGCAATGAAGTTACCTAGATTGACCCCGGGAATGCGATGTGGTTCTATGAGGAGATATTGAATAGAACAGGCCTCTAATCTCTGCAGGTTAGAAGAGTGAGAGGTGATGTCACTCAAACAGTAGATTCTGGGAAGGCCCGACAGGATAAATACCAAGAGGTTGTTTTCCCTGGCAGGAGAAGCCTGAAATAGGGGGCAGAGTCTCAGGATAAGGAGTCAGGCATTTAGGGCTGCGATTTGGAGAAATTTGTTCAAACTCAAAGGGTTGTGAATCTTTGGAATTCTCTACCCCAGAGAGCTGTGGATGCTCAAGTCATTGAGCATATTCAAGACAGATAGATTTTTGGCATCTTTGGGAAACCAGGGATATAGGGGGAGGCCAGGAAAGTGGAATCATAGCAAAAGATTAACTTGAAGGGCCTGACGGACAACCCCTGGTTCTATTTCTTATATTATTAATCTGGGGCACCATGTCACGCAACAGTAAATGCACGTATGCACAAAAAACAGCAGACGTGTGCACAAACAACACATGACAGTGTACATGCTGAAAGTTCCTTGCCCAATTTTTCATGGAGGGATAATGAGATGGCATCTCCATGCAAGAGATAGTTGGGAAATTTGAATGGGAAGTGGACAATCACACCAGCCCAGACTTTAAACCCAAGGCAACAGTGGGACCTTAACTCTGCTGTGGAATTAGGAACTAAACAAAAAGCAGAAGCTTACTTTCCCCCTCCCCTTTGCTGCAAATAGTTTTAGGGAGAGACAGGGGAATACTCAGAAATTATTAAGAAAGCCCATTCCATAACCCCTCCCACACACACACACACAGTACAGAGACAAAGACAAGCCCATCTGATATCTCCCTGGATAGTAAACAGCTGTAAGCTGTTCAGTTTCCAAAGACTACACATTTCCTCTTTCATTCTATTTCAATCTCTATCACATCACATTCCTTGGTGCCCTTAGCTAAAATATGCCCACATTAGTATGGAGAAGGAAATTCCATCCCAATTCAGCCATAATCAAATAATTGGGCAAATAGGGTTCTGTTTTTTTCTCTATTTCATTTGTAAATGTATTGTCACAGCGAAGGATGTCTGTAACGAGGAGCAGAACACTTTCCCAACTTTGGAACAGTGTCAGAGTACTGCACAGGTAGGAGACAAAGCAAAGCTCCTTCTACACTGCCCCAACCTTCACCGAGCAGCCCCCAAAACTTTTGGCATTTCCTGCTTCCGACAACAATCATCTTCTACAACAGTGTCTGTTGTTACAAGTATGAAGCTTGTAAGATTGCATCCAGGTAGAAATTCTGATTAACTATCTCCTAAACCCCCAACTCCATTCTACCTTGGAATTAAATAGACTGCAAACAACAACAGGACAAAACTACCCAGTGGAGAAAAGCTTTGGGAACCATAGAGGCAAAGTGTACATAGCACAATTCACCAAAAGCACTTCACAGCCAACAAATTATTTTTTGAAACTAAGTCACTATTACTCAGGCAAACACGGATTCTACATTGCACACAGCAATGTGATAAATAACTCATTTAGATGTTCTCAATTTTGGTTGATGGATGAATATTGGGCAGGATATCAGGAGAGCTGCCTACTCTTCAAATAGTGCCACGTGATCCTCTTCAACCACCTGGACAGGCCTCAGGTTAACATCTTATTTGAAAGACGGCATTCCAGACAGCGCAGTATTCCCTCAGGACTGCAGAGTGTCAGACTGGATTACTTATTCCAACATATTCTTTCATTTCACGTTTTCAACCATTGATGTTTTTATCCACTGAGCCTTGCATTTCTGCTTCCGACATTGAGTGTTGGCTGCTGTCAGCTCCTCGAACTGATCACAAAGCTTGTGTCAGATAACACCGCTGCCTGGTGACCCTGAAGCCTTAAAGCTGAAGAGAAATACAGGATCTATGTTGTTCTTACTAAATTCTCCCGCCCAGCATATTTGAAAAATATCTGAATAATGAGGTAAACACCTTTATCCAAACAGAGAGCTATCACACGCTGTCCCCTTGTCTGTATTGTGTGACATCACTGAAAGGATAAATAGATACCTAAAGTCAACAAGGTCAAGCTAAACAAACAGGGCACGAAACAGATTAATAAACAAATTAGAAGCAATCCATGGAAATTAACTAAGCTTCTCAAGTCCTGCAGGGAATCAGGGGCAACAGAAAGGGACTAGTTCAAAGGGGAAAAAAAGACAATTAGACAGGAAACTGAGGGTTAGGATAATTGCAATTAATACCCACTCCATGATTCCCAGGGGAAGACATGAACATCAAGTTTGCCAGAAAGAGCAAAGCCCATGTAAAATTAATAACAAGTGTAATGGAGTTGGAAATCGCACAAAGGCTAAATTAAAAGGGTTCCAAATCACCATGCATCGAATATCTATCACAGAGGACCGAGACAAGACAGGAGCTTGGTGAGACACTGACAATTATGAGGTAGTAACTGGACACTGTCAGTTGGAAACATTTCAATTCAGTGCCTATGTACTAAAAGGCCACCAGCAGTTACTGATCCCACTTGACCCACTTCCTCAGTGTCCCACTATATAATGACCTTACACAGCATGTTTAAACTTGCAAAGATCATTTGGAAAAGTTCCACACAAAAGCATAATAATTAACCTCAAAGCTGCAAGGATTAAAAGTAAACAGTGGGAGTGGATGAGGAATTGGAGAGTAGAATACTGTACTTGTTGGGAATCATGTTGGGTCAAAGGAGAGGAATACTGAGTGAAGTAGACAGGAAAGAACTCTTCCCCCTAGAGGAAGGGTCAATTACCAGGGGCATAGATTTAAGGTGATTGATAGAAGGATTAAAAGGGACATGAGGAAAAAATTTTTCACCCAGAGGGTCTTGGGTGTCTGGAATTCACTGTCTGGTTTGGTGGTGGAGGCAGAAACCCTCAACTCATTTCCAAAGGTACCTGGATCTGCACCTGAAGTGCTGAATCCTGCAAGGAAACAGACCAGGTACTGGAAGGTGGGATTAGAATGGGCGGCTAGTTTTTTATTTTTTCTCTTTGCTGGCACAGGCACAACGGGCTAAATGGCCTCTTTCTATGTCATACCTTTTCTATGGTTCTAAGTATCCCAGGGCTCAATACTGGGCCAACCATTTCTGATTTACATGGACTATCTAGGTTGAGGAACTCAATGCAAAGTGGTCAATTTTGCAAATGATAGTGAAGTAGAAAGGGTTGTGGAAACAGTACTGGAGGCTGAGGTACTACAGAATGACTTGGATAAAACATGCATATCGGCAGAACAATCACAGATGAAAATTGCTGCTAATAAGTGTGAAGGAGTGTATGCAAGAAGCAAAAATGAGTACACCTACTCCATGGATAATGTTGAAATAGCAAAGGGAGCAGGAAGGCTGTCTGACTATTCAGTACTCAATACGACCCATCAACACAGAGTTGCAATCAACAAACCTAACTGTGTTCACAAAGGCAAAACACTGCAGATTCTGGAAATCTGAAATAAAAACAGAAAATGCTGGAAATACTCAGCATGTCAGGCAGCCTCTGTGGAGAAAGACAGAGCCAGGGGAGCCTATGTTTTAGGAAACAGTTTGTTTCTGAATCTCCTTTTAGAATTCCACATCAGAGTGGAAGTGTCCAAGAAGTCGGGATGTGTACCTTTATTAAAGTGACGTCAATTCCTTGACTTGGGTA
This sequence comes from Carcharodon carcharias, assembly GCF_017639515.1. Lineage (NCBI taxonomy): Eukaryota > Metazoa > Chordata > Chondrichthyes > Lamniformes > Lamnidae > Carcharodon > Carcharodon carcharias. The sequence goes on from NC_054468.1 coordinate 6,610,446, forward strand.
ATATTTACTGGATTTTTATGATTAAAAATCTATAAGGGCTTGTTGCCAGAAAAGTAGTTAATTGTGTATTTTTCACCAAGCATGTTTTTCGGGGGTTGTTCCAGAAGGCTGTTTTAATTGTGTAACTTTTATCTTGGGTGCTTAAGTCTTTTTTTCCTTCTGTAATAAATCTTTTAATTTTTAAAATTCTAAAGATGTTACTGGAGTTCAATGCTTTTGAGCTCCTTCTCCTCATTTTCATAATAACAAAAAAGGTTTATAGAAACATAGAAACGAGGAGCAGGAGTAGGCCATTTGGCCCTTCGAGCCTGCTCCACCATTCATTATGATCATGGCTGATCATCCAACTCAATAGCCTGCTCCCGCTTTCTCCCCATACCCTTTAATCCCTTTCGCCCCCAAGAGCTATATCTAACTCCTTCTTGAAAACATACAATGTTTTGGCCTCAACTACTTTCTGTGGTAGTGAATTCCACAGGCTCACCACAGTCTGGGTAAATAAATTTCTCCTCATTTTAATCCTAAATGGTCTACCCCATATCCTCAGACTGTGACCCCTGGTTCTGGACTCCCCCACCATCGGGAACATCCTTCCTGCATCTACCCTGTCTAGTCCTGTTAGAATTTTATAGGTTTCTATGACAACCCCTCCGTCATTCTTCTTAATTCCAGCGAATATAATCCTAATCAACTCAATCTCTCTCATACGTCAGTCCCACCATCCCAGGAATCAGTCGGGTAAACCTTCGCTGCACTCCCTCTATAGCAAGTACATCCTTCCTCAGATAAGGAGACCAAAACTGCACACACAATTCCAGGTGTGATCTCACCAAGGCCCTGTATAACTGCAGCAAGACATCCCTGTTCCTGTACTCCAATCCTCTGGCTATGAAGGCCAACATACCATTTGCCTTCTTTACCGCCTGCTGCACCTGCATGCTTACCTTCAGCGTCTGGTGTACAAGGACACCCAGGTCTCGTTGCACATTCCCCTCTCAATTTATAGCCATTCAGATAATAATCTGCCTTTCTGTTTTTGCTACCAAAATGGATAACCTCACATTTATCCACATTATACTGCATCTGCCATGCATTTGCCCACTCACTCAGCTTGTCCAAATCACACTGCATCCTCCTCACAGCTCACCCTCCCCCCAGCTTTGTGTCATTATGATTAGTGAGACACACTTCACTCTAGGGTCTGGCTTGCTCAGCAATAATATCATCTGTGGTTGTAACAAGGGGAACCTATGGATGTGCAGCACTTGGATTTCCAGAAGGCATTTGACAATATGCCACATCAAAGGATACTACACAAAATAAGAGTTCATGGTGTAGGGGATAGCAGATTGGTCAGCTAACAGGAAACAGAGTGGGCACAAATGGGTCTTTTTCAGGTTGGCAAGATGCAGCAAGTAGAGTGCCACAGGGATCAGTGCTGGAGCCTCAATTATTTACAATTTATATAAATGACTTGGATTAAGGGACCTAATATATAATTGTTAAATTTGCTGATGACACAAAGATAGAAAATAAGTTGTCAAGCGGACAAATGTAGCCTGTAAAAGGATATAAATAGGTTAGATAAGCGGGCAACATTTTGGTAACTGGAACATAATGTGAGAAAATGTGAACTTGTCAACTTTGGCAGGAAGAATAAAAAACCTGCATATTATTTACATGGAGAGAGACTGCAGAACCCTGAGGTACAGGGGGATCTGGGATTCCTGGCGCAGGTATCACAAGAAGTCAGTATGCATGTACAGCAAGTGATTAGGAAGGCAATTGGCAGGTTGACGTTCATTGCAAGGGGAATGGAATATAAAAATAGGGATATTTTGTTAAGTTGTACAGGGTGTTGGTGAGACCACACCGAGGGTACTGTGTACAGTTTTGGTCTCCCTATATAAGAAAGGATATAAGTGCATTAGAAACAGTTCAGGGAAGGCTCACTCGACTGATACCTGCAATGGGGGGAGATTATCTTATGAGGAAAGGTTGAATAGGCAGGGCGGGTATCCACTGAAGTTCAGAACAATGAGAGGTGACCTTATTGACACATATTCTCGAGATCCTTAGGGGACTTGACATGGTGGATGCTGAGAGGATGTTTCCCCCTTGTGGGAGAGACAAGAACTAGGGGACACTGTTTAAAAATAAGGGGTCTCCCATTTAAGATGGAGAAGAGGAGAATTTTTTTCTCTCAGAAGGTTATGAGTCTTTGAAGCTCTCTTCCCAGAGAGCAATGGAGACAGAGTCATTGAATAGTTTCAAGGCAGAGATAGGTAGATTCTTGACCAACCAGGGAGCCAGAGGCTACCAGGGGTAGACAAGAAAATGGAGTTGAGGCCACAATCAGATCAGCCATGATCTTACTGAATGGTAGAGCAGGCTCAAAGGGTCAAATGGTCTACTCCTGCTCCGAATTCAAATGTTCTTACAATATTCTACATAGCAAAGCAGTACAAGTTAAGTTTGAGGAAGTTACAGTCAAATGTTATAGTGCCCTATACTGGATTATCATAAAGGCTGCTTCCAGATCTGACAACAAAGATAGTAAAACAATCAAGTCAGAGGGAGTACAGCTGCAATAAGCTTCAAGGGAGTAAGGCAAGGCTGGATGGCCTCTACTTTAACGCCAGGAGTATTACAGGTAAAACGGAGGAGTTAAGGGTGAGGATTGACATGTGGAATTGTGATATAGTAGCCATCACTGAGATGTGGTTGAGGGAAGGGCAGGATTGGCAGCTCAATATTCCGGGATATAGAATCTTCAGGCGAGACAGGGGAGGGGGTAAAAGAGGAGGAGGCATTGCATTATTAGTTAAGGAGTCAGTTACTGCAGTAAGGAGAGATGATATCTTAGAGGGGGCATCGAATGAGGCTTTGTGGGTAGAGTTTAGGAATAAAAAAGGGGCAATCACATTGTTAGATATTTATTATAGACCCCCCAGATAGTCAGCGGGAGATTGAGGAGCAAATATGTAGACAATTAGCAGAGGTGTGTAAAAACAATAACAATAGGGTAATTATATTAGGTGATTTCAACTTTCCCAACATTAATTGGGATAGACATAGTGTTAAGGGCTTGGATGGAGTGGATTTCTTGAAATATGTAATGGAGAACTTTTTAGGTCAACATGTCGAGGGTCCAACAAGAGACGGTGAATTGCTGGACCTAATTCTGGGGAATGAAGCCAGACAGGTGGCTGAGGTGGTGGTGGGGGAGCATTTTAGCGATAGCGACCACAACATGGTACAGGTTAAGCTTGTTATGGACAAAGTTACAAAAAAATGTTTTGGATTGGGGGAGAGTGGATTTTAGTAAAATAAGGCAGGATCTGGCCAAGGTAGACTAGGAACAGCTACTTGTGGGGAAATCGAGAGGAACAGTAGGGGGTGTTCAAAAAGGAAATGGGGAGGATACAGGCTCAACATGTTTCCCCTAGGGTGATAGGAAAGAGTAACAAGCCCAGAGAACCATGGACGACCAGAGATATTCAGGTTACTATGAGATGGAAGAGAGAGGCTTTTAGCAGGTACAAGGGAAGCAAATCAGCAGAAGCATTAGTGGAGTACAGACAGTGCAGGGTGGAGCTTAAGAAAGCAATTAGGAGAGCAAAGAGGGGATATGAGAAAGCTCTGGCTGGTAAAAGTAGGGAAAATCCCAAGATATTCTATAAGTATACCAATGGGAAGAGGATAACCAGGGAAAGAGTAGGGCCCATAAGGGACCAAGGGGGCAATCTATGGGTGGAGCCAGAGGACATTGGTAGAGTGTTAAATGAATACTTCACACCCGTCTTCACCCAAGAGAATGAGGATGAAGGTATCAAACTCAGGAAGAGAGACTGCGAGGTTCTTAAGCAAATTGACACAGGGAGTGACAAGGTATTGGAGGTATTGGCAGGCTTAAAAGTGGACAAATCTCCAGGTCCGGATGATTTGTGTCCCAGACTGCTGAGGGAGGCAAGGGAGGAGATCGCAGGGGCTCTGACCCAAATTTTTAATTCCTCTCTGGCCACGGGGGAGGTGCCAGAGGACTGGAGAACAGCTAATGTGGTTCCTCTATTTAAGTAGGGTTGTAGAGATAAGCCAGGGAACTACAGGCCAGTGAGTCTCACGTCAGAAGTAGGGAAACTATTGGAGAAATTTCTGAAGGAGAGTATCTATCTCTGCTTGGAGAGGCAAGGTTTGATCAGGGATAGTTAGCATGGCTTTGTCAGAGGGAGGTCATGCCTAACAAATTTGATTGAATGTTTTGAGGGGGTGACCAGGTGTGTAGATGAGGGTAGTGCAGTTGATGTAATTTATATGGATTTCAGCAAAGACTTTGGCAAGGTCCCACATGGGAGGCTTATAAAGAAGGCAAATGCACATGAGATACAGGGTAATATGATTTGGTGGATTCAAAATTGGCTTAGTTGTAGGAGGTAGAGGGTGATGACAAAAGGATGCTTTAGTGACTGGAAGCCAGTGTCCAGTTGCGTACCACAGGGATCTGTGCTGGGTCCCCTATTATTTGTCAGTTATACAAACGACATAGATGACTCTGTGGGGGGTAGGATTAGTAAATTTGCGGATGACACAAAGATTGGCCAGGTGGTTAACAGTGAGGTTGAGTGTCTTGGGCTACAGGAAGATATAGACGGAGTGGTCAAATAGGCAGATAAGTGGCAGATGGAATTTAACCCTGAAAAGTGTGAGGTGATACACTTTGGAAGGAGTAATTTGACAAGGAAGTCATGGCATGGCACTAGGAAGTTCTGAGGAACAAAGGGACCTTGGCGTGTGTGTCCATCGATCTCTGAAGGTGGAGGGGCATGTTATTGGGGTGGTAAAAAAGGCATATGGGTCACTTGCCTTTATCAATTGAGGCATAGATTACAAAAGTAGGGAGGTCATGTTGGAGTTGTATAGAACCTTGGTGAGACCACAGCTGGAGTACTGTGTGCAGTTCTGGTCGCCACATTATAGGAAGGATGTGATTGCACTGGAGGGGGTGCAGAGGAGATTCACCAGGATGTTGCCTGGGATGAAACATTTAAGTTATGAAGAGAGGTTGGATAGACTTGGGTTGTTTTCATTGGAGCAGAGAAGACTGAGGGGTGACCTGATCAAGGTGTACAAGGTTGAGGGGCATGAACAGGGTGGATAAGGAGCAGCTGTTCCCCTTAGCTGAAGGGTCAGTCACCAGGGGACATAAGTTCAAGGTGAGGGGCAAGAGGTTTAGGGGGGATGTGAGGAAAAACATTTTTACCCAGAGGGTGGTGACGATCTGGAATGCGCTGCCTGGGAGGGTGGTGGAGGTGGGTTGCCTCACATCCTTGAAAAAGTACCTGGATGAGCACTTAGCACATCATAACATTCAAGGCTATGGGCCAAGTGCAGGTAAATAGGATTAGGTAGGTAGGTAGGTCAGGTGTTTCTCGTGTCGGTGCAGACTCGATGGGCCGAAGGGCCTCTTCAGCACTGTGATTCTGTGATACTCTAGAGTTAGGGCGAAGATGGGCCATGAGGTTGATCCCTCACACTGGGGGCAACTTGGGGTGTTCAGCGTAAATATGTGGTGTTCATATCGTGATACAGAAGACAGTTCATACAACAGAAAAGGGAAACCGAGGATACTAAATGGCCAAAAAAGGACAAGTGGGCATAGATAAATTTAGGATTGATGCCAGAAAATTGTTTTTCAGAGCAATCAGTGTATGGATGGTCCTCCATTTCGAAATGGCAAAACAAAAACCTCTCTTTAGATACCGCACTGGAGGATTTTATCATCTTTTTAGGTGGATGAAGTTGGAAGGGTTGAATGGATTTCCTCATCCACAACTATCTAAATAGACTCTATTCACTGCAACCTGAACTGTGGCTTGATACCAGCGCTGGAATCTACTGGGAGCGGCCCGACCCTGGAGAAAACAAGCTTAACAATAACTGCTGGGAACATGGGCAGCACTGGCAAGGCCACATTATTGTAAATCTCTCGTTGATTTGACAACTGAATGGCTGATCTGGCAATGTTGGAAAGTATTAAGATTCAACACTGAGGTTGACAGTAAAACTCAGGCCCAGGTAGAGTAATGGGCTGTCTTCCCTGTGGGACAACAATCCACCCGCTTTAACAGCAGTTTTCTGGTGCCAGCCAGAAATTACCAACTTAACTGAATTCAATATCACAACTCGCCACAGTGATGACTGCTCTCCAACCTTGTGGATTCTACTGAGATTACTAGTTCAGCGACAATACCACTACGCCATCAGCTTCCCTGTGCAACAGAGAAAGCCGGTCACTTTCCTCCAACTGCAGATAATTCAGATTAACAACATCACAAAGCAAAGATCATGATCATCATTAAATCCCTGTACAAGCAGCAAGTCTAAGTTCACACGGTTGCAATATTCATGCCTTATTTATTTAAAGCAACTTGAGAACAGATACAGATCTGCCTTTTGCAGATATAATCCACTCCTCACATAAGTAGTGACTGCTGCACTGGGCCATCCCTTTAAAATTGCTATTGGTCCAAGTGCGTACGTATCTTAAAAGGGAAAGCTGGCTGAAGACAGCCCGTTTACTGCACTGCCTGGTATCTTCAGGATTGCTGCAGAGCCTGGAGGGAACTTTCCCATCAGTACCATACTCCAGTATTATACAGTGACAGACTTGTCCCCACCAGTACTGTATCCTGTTATAGTGACAGACCTGTCCCCACCAGTACTGTACCCCAGTGTTATACAGTGACAGACCTGACCCCACCAGTACTGTACCCCAGTGTTATACAGTGACAGACCCGTCCCCACCAGTACTGTACCCCAGTGTTATACAGTGACAGACCCGTCCCCATCAGTACTGTACCCCAGTGTTATACAGTGACAGACCTGTCCCCACCAGTACTATACCCCAGTGTTATACAGTGACAGACCAGTCCACACCAGTACTGTAACCCAGTGTTATACAGAGACAGACCCGTCCCCACCAGTACTGTACCCCAGTGTTATACAGTGACAGACCCATCCCCACCAGTACTGTATCCCAGTGTTACACAGTGACAGACCTGTCCCCACCAGTACTGTACCCCAGTGTTATACACTGACAGACCTGTCCCCACCAGTACTGTACCCCAGTGTTACACAGTGACAGACCTGTCCCTATCAGTACTGTATCCTACTGTTATACACTGACAGGCCTGTCTGCACCAGTACTGTATCCGTGTTACAGTGACAGACCTGTCTGCACCAGTACTGTATCCTACTGTTACACAGTGACAGACCTGTCCCTATCAGTACTGTACCTCAGTGTTATGCATTGACAAATCTGTCACTAACCATTTGTTTCATAGAGTTCAGCTCTACAGGCAGAAGTTTGAAATGTGGAATTTACTATTGTACTGAAAATATCACATGACAGCCATGAAACTTACTGAAATCCAGTGACGGCATTGTTGGGAATTCCAATTGACATTAGTTTAACATGTCATTAATCAAAGGTTAGGTTTGACAGACTCCCCAACACGGATCAAGAATTGTTTTAGAGCTCACATGTACAGTCCTGACCAACCGTACTCCCTTTAGAATTCCAGGCATGAATGAACCACCCTGTCTAACAGAAAGCATTACTGAAATATGTATATTAAGTCCTTTGGAAAAGACATCAACTGCTTTTGCTGCATTTATGCAGCACCTAATCACATCTCTGAGAGCACAAGACACATACTGAATTAGTGATTCAAGAGGCAATGTGCGCACAGCAAAATCCCAGATCAGCCAAGTTGAGGCCAGTGAATCTGCTTGGTGCCAATGGTTCAGGGATGGTGTACAGGAATAACTTCCTGCTCTTTGAATTGTGGAACTGCATCTTAAACCCCACCTAAACTACTTGCTCAGGGGGCTCGCTTTAAAAGAGGGTCTCTTTTGAAAGGCAGCAGTGCTGGTGGTGCAGCACTTGCTCAGGGCTTCACAGGCGTGTCGGTCTGGATTACAGGCTCTATTGGTGAAATAAGGAATAAGCTTAAAACCATTCTTAGAAAGCAAATACCAACTAAACCAGGCAGATACCAAACTCTGATCTCAAAGGCAAAAGCACACACAGCGTTTGTTTGCACTAATCCCAGTGACACTCCTTGCTTGCAGATAAAAGTTTGTGATTTTTGCATGGGAGGCAGGGAAGTGAAATCTGGAAGCAATTAGAGTTTGTTTTACAGCACTGGAAGCACATAAGGTTCACATCTCAGGTGTAGACCCTCAGCTTTAATGAATAGTCTGCACTTGGAACACTAGCATGCCTTTCCTCGATTCTGATGCTGATCAACATTCCCTTTATTTGCAGTGCTTTCCTATCTCCATGCTACAACAGAGACAGACAGCTCCAAACTGCAACACAGGACTGCACTCCAATTTCAGCATTATCCCTGACTCAGTCCTTGGCTCACTCTGGAAAGATAAAATTAAGTGGAGTAATTAGAAACATAGGAAGATTTACAGCATTGAAGGAGGCCATTTGGCTGAGGAGACTATGAAATGGCCATCAGCCAAGCACTTAACTGCAGCTTAATCCAGGAGATGATGCTGCAAATTGTAACAATATGCATCTTTATTCTGAAGGATGAGGTTTATATCCTCCATTTATATTCAGCCCATCCTTTATTAAGCTAACAGTGAAAGGAGGTTTCACATGGATATTAGAAATGAAGAGTGCTGATGTAAATCAAATAGTGATGCTACAAGTCTACAGCAGTGCAACGCTGGGAAAACATGCAGACAATAAGTGGGGCTGGAGGGGATGAGGAGAGAAGTAAAGAAACTAAGGGTACTACACATCCATATTAAAAATCTTGTGGCCACGTGCAGTTCCTATCTGCATCTGTTGCCATGCTGCTGAATATGCATATTTTCCCCAATTAAAAATTAGAAATCCCATATTCATATTTCCTACAGGATTTGCCTGTGTAAATTCACCATTCTTCCTACATAATCCATCTGTCCAGTCCCCACAATTCTCTCAAAAACCTTTCTGAAAACTTGCCATTTCTTTACTTAGTAAGAAATTTTGAACATCACAGATAAAGGCTTAAACGTACTGTTGTTTTAATTGTATCGCGAGGCTGAATGGCCTACTCCTGCTCCTTGTTCGTACGTTTGAATGGTCATATATTTCACAATGGCCTGGTTAAAATTAACCATGGGATTGTCTTTTGGGTCTTCCGAAACCTTCATTAAAATTTTTACTTGATCTGAAAAAGCTGGGCTTCAACTAGAGATTTTCACACAGAGATTATAATCACATCGGTATGTTCTGAACATGTGCGTTTTGTGGTATTCTCTAACACGGCACCTGCATATCGAGGGGAGCCGAAGGATGTGGCTTCCCACCCTGGGAGGATTTGAGTTTCTTTGCTTTTTCCAATGATCGTCTATCCATTAATTTTAACACGCAGAAAATTTATACTTCAATGCTTGAAGGCAAGAGCACAAATGGCTTACATGAAGGAATGTGTGCGGTGGGGGTGGGGCACTAATAGTTTAAAAGGGGTCAACAGCACTTGGGCCACATTTTCTTGGGCACTCGCTGTCGCACAAGGAGGCATGACCCCATTCCTGCCCCGCCCCCCAACCAGCCCACAGAATGCCAGATCCCAGCAATCTCCACTGCTCGAAATTTTCCTCCTAAGTCCTGCTGGACTATAGGATCTCCCTCATCAGGCTTCCTCCCCTGTCACTTCCCAATACTCAGAAGTGCCTAGTTTTTGTTTCCAGATTCCATGATCACCCCAATGCTCCCAGACACAAAGCGCCTATGCTAAAGTCCTTAGGTCCTAGGATTCTTCCAGTGAATCCTAGAGTTCAGGATCTGACCCCCTTCTAGTGCATCCAGATACTTGGAGCCCACCTCAGAGTACTGGCTCAACCCCAAGCCTAATGCCAATACTGGCAAATTCTTAGAGCCAGCCCCAATGCTGTCAGTGACCAAGGTAATACTACTTTGTTTAATGTTCTTATTCTTAAGAATTTCTAACTAATTTTGACAATTGTTGCAGATGTACCAGTCAATATGATAACCCTAGCAATTGTGGTATTTTGTTGCAAAAAGTCCTAACATGTTTTGAACACAATGGCTTTAAACACAACATTTGGTATTTAAGCAGATGACACTGCTGTTCTGCCTGTAACACAACCTCAAAAATTAGTTCCGAGGTGCTTGATCAGTTAGTCAGTTTTGTTTTGGTTAAGGGAAGAATAACGGTCCAGTTTGTCTTTGTGACATTCACAGATTGTGAGACGCACTTATTAAAACTAATGAAACTATTCCAAATTCTATTCCCACCAAAAGGTTGTCAAGTCTTCCAGGTCTTTGAGTGTCAGATGACATTTAAGTGGGCTCTGAAAATTGGTTTCTTTTACAACCCAAAACCGGCAACTATAAATCAACCTTCAGTGTCACTTATGGTAGAACTTCCCGGAAACACTTATATTTTCATTTCTTTAAGAATTGCAGTGAAAAGGCAGGAGGGTTAGGAACCAGAGGACAGAGATTTAGCATGAATGGCAAAACGACAGAAGAGGAAGGGAGGAGACTTCCGATTTTTAAACAGCAAATTGTGATCTGGAACTCATTGCCTGAACGGGCAGTGGAAGCAGATTCAAGAGTAACCTTTAAAAGAGAATTGGATAAATACTCGAAAGGAAAAAACTGCAGGGCTACGAGGAAAGGGAATGGTACGAATTGGACAGCGTTTTCAAAAAGCCAGCAGGCAAATGGCCACCTCTGATCGTGCATCATTCTATGATTCTATAATTTTCTCCCCATTGACAAGTGCATTATTGGGAATAAGTGGGGACTCCACAGTGCAATGGCAAGGGGATCTTGGGTTATAAACAGTTAGTTTGTCATTGTGTTGAACTGAGGTTAATATGGATAGAGGATTGGTTAACAGACAGGGAACAAAGAGTGGGGAAAAACGGGGTATTTTCAATTTGGCAGGCAGTGACTAGTAGTGATGCAAGGATCAGTGTTTTGGGGCTTCAGTTATTTACAATCTATATTAATGACTTAGATGAAGAGAGCGAATAGGTACCTAAATTTGTTGATGATACTAAGCTAGGTGGGAATGTAAGCTGTTAGGTGGACACCGAGGCTGCAGAGATATAGACAGCTTAAGTGAGTGGGCAACAAGGTGGCAGATGAAACATAACATGGGAAGTATGAGGCTATTTTCTTTGGTAGCAAGAATAGAAAAGTGGAATACTTCTTATACATGTGTGAAACCTGTAAATACTGACATCCAGAGGGCTTTGGGTGAGCTTGTGCAAAGAACACATGCACTAGCGTGCAGGGACAGCATGTATTTAGGAAGGCACATGGCATATAGGCTGTTATGAAAGGGGATGGAGTATAAGAATAAGGCTACAATTGTACAGGACTTATGTGAGACCATACCTGGAATATTGTGCGTAGTTTTGGTCTCCATATTTAAGAAAGGATATACTTACATTGAAAACAGAACAGCCAAGGTTCACTAGATTGGTCCCTGGGATGAGAGGGTTGTCCTACGATGAGAGGCTAAGTAAATTGGGTCTATATTCTCTGGAACTTAAAAGAATGAGAGACGATCGCGTTGAAACATACAAGATTCTGAAGGGGTTTGACGGAGGTTGTTTCCATGGCTGGAGAATCTAGAACATGGGGGCAGAGTCTCATGATAATGGCCTGGTCATTCAGGACTGAAATTAGAAGTAATTTCTTCGCTCAAAAGGGTTGTGAATCTTTGGAATTCTCTACCTCAGAGGGTTGTGGATGCTCCATCATTGAACACATTTAAGGCTGAAATAGATAGATTTTTGGTCTCTGATGGAATCAGGCGATATGGCAAGTGGACAGGAAAGTGGAGTTCAGGCAGGAGATCAGCCACAATAGTATTGAATGGCCAAACAGGCTTGAGAAGCTGTATGGTCTATACCTGCACCCATTATATTCTTATGTACTCTGAAGCATTATCTCCAGAAACTAAGTGGGAGTAGTCAAACAAGCCAACACATGAATTTAGGAAATACAGAACATACGTGAGACTTCCCTGTTATAACACAGCAAGCACAGCTGTGCGTAAATCAGAGTATAGGGAGTGAAGAGTGAAGGGTTATTTCTATTGGCTGCTAAATGAGTCATGGCACAGTCTCAGGATTAGCACGAGAAACATTTGGGAGAAAGAGGTAGAAAATTCGACAATGAAGGACCAAAGCAGAGATAAATGCCACCACATTTAAGGGAGTCAGGCAAACAGTGTAATAAAAAATATTCAAGCTTTTGAGAAAGAAGAAAAAAGTACACTGAGATTAAGGAGCTGTGTTTGGGAGCTAGCACCAGCACAATAACCTCCTCCTACACTGACATTTCAACAATTCTACAGTCAGCTTGATGCTACAAAGTGAGACCCCTGGAAAAGAGGTACACACCGATGCCTCATTGCAGAACAAAACAAATTTAGCGCCTTTAACATGGTAACATGCCCCATGATGCTTTAAGTAGCACTCAGTTTGGCTCAGAAGGTCATGGGGTTCAAACCCCACTCCAGGACATCAGCACATCATCTCAGTTCACACTGCAGCACATTACAGAATGGGTGCTGCAACATTGAAGAAGTCATCTTTTGGAGGGAGCATCAAACCCAGTCTGCCTTCTGAGATTATTGCAAAATCACCTCATTCCACAATTCAAAAATAAAAGGAGCCTCTGCCAATTCCCAGGCTACGGTTTCATCCCGAAACCAAAATAAATCAGCTGGTTACTTACCTCACTGCTGCTTGTGAAATTCTGCTGTGCACAAATTGGCTGCTGCTTTTGCTTACACTTCAAAAGTAATTCACTGGCAGCAAACTGTTGCCCTGACCCTCTCATCACTGGTTTGCATGAAACCACTGCTACCAGCCTGGAATTCACCAAACTGCAATTCTTTTGATTGCTGCCAACTCCACAAGAGGCATCCATCAGGGAAAATCAGGGAACCTTCAAAAAAATCCCAACTGCACATAGTGTGAAACCAAAAAACCTGGGTGAGTGCCAAGGATCTGTGATAAGCACTAAGATTAGGAAGGACAGAAGGATACAATTAATGATTAGCTAATGCTGAGGCTCAGTGTTTAAAAGCCTGCATTATCCTTCAGGAATACAAAGGCAGTAGAAATCTGAAACACACTCCCCCAGAAGACTATGGAACTCTAATTCTTTCAGTCCCCCATCTCTCTCTCCTCTCTATATTCTACAGTCCTGTAAAACCCAGGCTGAACATCAACGAACCACCACTTTATCATCTAACTCTGATCTGCCATTGGCTCTCTCCCTTGATTTCACAAAAACCTGCAGCCATAGCTTCCTACTCAAGTGACCACATAAAACTCAGAACAGTATCTGTACAAGCTAAACTCACTGTGAATAGGGAGGGAGCTTGGCACCGATTCCCAGCCTTTGAACAAGGACTGCACCCACCTAGTGCTAAAGGCTCCAAATTATATCCTCAAAAAGTTAGTTCATATGTGACTGGCTAGAGGAAGCGGCTGCATTCATTGCTGTTGGTGGTTATACAGCGACTTCCTGAAATAAAATAACCACATCAATCAAGATAGGTTGATGTAACTGAGACAGTCATCACTGCCCATCTCCCTGAAGCAGCTAAGACCAGCTGTTTCAATGGTTTTCACAAAGCTGTAAAAGACTAACAAACACACACAATTTTTTTTTAAAAATGAGGAAGCGACGCTTCAGTTGAACAGAACCTCAGTCAGATTCCATCTGGAGTTCTGGGTTCGGTCTGGACGTTGTACTCAAGAGGTTGTATTGAGCTTGCAGAGGGTACAGCACAGAATCTACAGGGGCTTAAAGAGATAAATTATGAGAACAAGTAACATAAATTTAGTTTGTATTCTCTTGGGTTTATAAGGCTGTTGATTCAGGGTGTCAACTGAAACTCTCAAGGTCGAGATCGATTAGATTTTTGTTGAGTAAGAGCACCAGGGATATGGATTAAGGCAAACGGTATGTTGGTCTTCATCACAAGGGGATTTGAGAACAAGAGTTAAGATGTCTTGCTGCAGTTGTAGAGGCTTGGTGAGACCTCACTTGGGGTATTGGGTACAGTTTTGGTCCCCTTATCTAGAGTGGGATATACTTGCCATCCTACTTCTTAGGCTGTCCCTTGGATGACTTGCTTCCACATTAAGAGAACAGTTCTCAGTTGACTGAAGAGTCCAATGCGTGACCTACAGTCTCTGTCACGGAAGGGGCAGACAGTGATGTGGGGACCCGGTAGGTGGGGTGCCCGGGTTGCCATGCGCACCTTTTGCTGTCGATGCTTAGCTTCAGCTAACCCTTGGCAATAAGACTCGATGTGTTCAGCTCCTTTCCGGATGCTTTCCCTCCACTTCAGGCTGTCTTGGGCCAAGGATTCCCAGACTTTGGTGGGGATGTTGCACTTTGTCAAGGAGGCTTTGAGGGTTTCCTTGAAGCATTTCCTCTGCCCTCCTGGGGCTCGCTTGCCGTGTCAAAGCTCTGAGTAGAGCACTTGTTTCAGGAGTCTCGTGTCAGGCATGTGGACGATGTGATCTGATGTTCACCAGATTAATCCTTGTCTTGTGAGGAGAGATTGAGGAGACTGGGTGTATTCTCTGGAATTTTGAAGAATGAGAGGTGACCTCATTGAAATTTACAAAATTCTTACAGGGTGTGACAGGGTGGATGTAGATAAGCTGTTTCCCCAGCTGGTGAGTCTAGAACCTGGGTACGCAGCATAAGGGGCAAGCCATTTAAGATGGAAATGAGGAGGAATTTCTTCACTCAGAGGGTGGTGAATCTTTGGAATTCTCTACCCCAGTGGGCTGTGGAAGCTCAATCAATGAGCATGTTCAAGACAGAAATCAATAGGTTTCTGGAAACTAATGACACCAAGGAATATGGAGATACTGCAGGAAAGTGGTGTTAAGGTAAATGATCAGCCATGGTCTAACTGGATGGCAGAACAGGCTCGATGGGTTGAATGGCCTACTCCTGTTCCTATCTTCCTATGATCAAGGGCAGAGGAATGGAATTGAGGTACAGGTCAACCATGGGACAGAACTAGTTCGAGGGCTGAATGGCCATTTCCTGTTCCAGTGCAGCTTTTAGGAAAAATGAAGAACCATGGAAGGCGAGGGGATTCCTTTTTACAGTGCTGGAAAGGAATGGCTAAAGTATATGAGGCAGCACAGGGAGCCTTGATTTCAACGCAGGGTTTGCAGGGGCCAAAGTGATGGCTTGACAAGAAGGGAAAGCACAGAGCACCAAATAAATTGTCATCAACGACAGAGGCAAGAGAAGCTGTCAGTTAACACAAGAGAAAGACTGCCACAGAAGCTTGTTGTGAAATGTCACATTAATCAGAGATTAAAACAGGCTTTTCAGCTTCTCAGCATTGCCAAGGCTGCTGTGCGACTGCAGCTCAAGTATAGCAGGACTGGTCTAAGAGCAAGGGCAACAAGCCAATCACCGCACACAGTGTGTAAGGCTCATGTCAGAGACCAACTGCATCCATTTTGTGGTTTTCAAAAATAAAATCTATCACTGTTTACAAGTCTTGTCCAAAATGGCCCTGGCACATCCAAGCCACAATGTTTAAGGAAATGATCCAGCCCACAAACTTTGAGCAACATGAACAGATGACTGGGCTGGAGCTGTTTTCAGTGAGACGCTGCCAAGAGTTTGATTTCACCAAGTCCAAGATGTGTAAAATCTTCACCCACTTGAACTGTGATGGAGCTTGGCATTTTTGAACTTGGGTCGAGTGGAGTGCACTTTGATTTCCATAGTACCAAAGAACAGGCAGTTACAGGCTATATGAAGACATAACTAAAGCTTCTCACCCCTGGGATCATCTTTGTAAAACTCTTTTCACCTCAATATCCTAACTTATGCCAGGATTTCATTTAAACCTTCCCACACACTTCAATGATGTGCCGGATGGATAATAACGGCGCCCATCTCCAACACTCAATCAGCTTAGGTAGCGGTTGAAAAGAACCAAACAGCAGGCTTCAGTTCCCTTTTTCCAATTCAGTTATACGGAGGGATTGGAGAAGCTGGGGTTGTTCTCCTTAGAGCAGAGAAAATTGAAGGGACACTTCACAGAGGTGTTCAAAATCAAGACAGTAAATGAAAACCTGTTTGCATTGACACAAGGGTCAGCAATCAGAGGATACAGATTTAAGATAATTGCCAAAAGAACAAGAGGCAAGATATGGGGACATTTACACAGCAAATCGTGATCAGGAAGGCACTGCCCAAAAGGACGGTGGAAACAGTTTCAATAGGAACTTTCAAAAGGGAATTGGAGAAATCCTTGAAGCAGGAAATTTGCAGGGGTATGGGGATAGAGCAGGGTAATGAGAATTTAGGCACAGGAACGATGGGATGACTGGCCTCATCCTCTACCTTATATTTCCTTCCATTGATGCCAGTCGTGGCTCAATGACGCCCGAGTTAGAAGGGTTCATCAAGGGTAAAATAATGGCAACTTTGGAAACATGAAGTTTGTTTACAATGAAAAGAATAGCCTTAATTAATCAATCAATTCAAATCAATCTTGACTGTATTTCATTGACACATTGTGATGACTGCTCCACACTGCCCACCTCTTCTTGCTCTAATGCAGGCAATATTCGGTCCTACACGTGTCTGCTACTTCCTGCATCTTTTTTGTTGAAATAAAGGCTCATCAAATCATTCTCTGTCCTCACTCTTTCCGAGGGCCTCAACATTGTGGAACACTAATTCTTTCAGTCCCCATCTCCCCCATCTCCATATAATTACAGTCCTGTAAAAGCCAAGCTCAACATCATCTAACCATCTAGCTCATCTGCACCTCTGATCTGCCATTGGCTCTCTCCCTTGATTTCTCAAAAACCTGCAGCCATAGCTTCCTACTGAAGCAACCATGTAAAAATCAGAACAGTATCTGTACATGCTAAACTCACTCCGAATAGGGAGGGAGCTTGGCACAGATTTTCAGTCTTTGAGCTCGGACTGTGCCCATCCTGCGCCAAAGGCTCCAAATTACATCCTCAGAAAGCTACCTCACAGGTGACTGGCTAGAGGAAGCGGGTGCATTCATTGCTGTTGGAGGTGTTACAGTAACTTCCTGAAATAAAATAACCACATCAATCAAGATAGGTTGATGTAACTGAGGCTGTCATCACTGCCCATCTCCCTGAAGCAGCTAAGACCAGCTGTGTCAGTGGTTTACACAAAGCTGTAAAAGACTAACAAACACACACAAATAATAAAAAAAGACGAGGAAGCAACGCTTCAGTTGAACAGAGCCTCAGTCAGATTCCCTCTGGAGTTCTAGGTCAGTCTGGATATCATACTCAGAGGCTGTACTGAGCTTGCAGAGGGTACAGCACAGAATCTTTTTATTTATTTGTTCATGGGATGTGGGTGTCACTGGCCAGGCCAGCATTTGTTACCCATCTCTAGTTGCCCTTGTTCAGGGGGCATTTCAGAGTCAAACACATTGCTCTGGGTCTGGAGTCACATGTAGCCCAGACCAGGTAAAGGCAGCAGATTTCCTTCCCTGAAAGATATTAGTGAATCAGATGGGTTTTTACAACAATTGACAATAGTTTCATGGTCATCGTTAGTTTTAATTCCAGATTTCTTTTTTTTTTTAAATCAAACTCAAATTTCGCCATCTGTCTTGGGTCCCCAGAGCATTACCCTGGGTCTCTGAATTACTAGTCCAGTGACAATACCACTACACCACCACCTCCCCTGGGGGAGGTATTAGTACAGTGATTTCCTGAAATAGAACAACCGCACCAATGAAGACAGGCTGATGTAACTGAGGTTGAGCCTTGAAGAGATAAATTATGAGAACAAGCTACATAAATTTGGTTTGTATTCCCTTGAGGTTAGATAGTTAAGGGGTGATCTAACTGGAGTGTTTGAAATGATAAAGGAATTTGCTAGGTTGACAACAAAGAAAGTCTTTACTCTGAGGGAATCCACAACAACAATGAACAATTTTACAATTAGAGCTAGCCTATTCCAGAGCAACATCTGGAAGCACTATTTCCACCCAAAAGATGGTGAAAATCTGACCTCCCTCTTCTGTGAAAGTTGTGAATTCTGGTACAAAAAACTCTCATGTCTGAGATTTTTCTTGACCAAGGGCATTGAGGAAATGAGCTATAAGCCAACCATGGCCTGAAGGAATGGCAGAACAGGCTCCAGGTGCTGAATAGCCTCCTTCTGTTCATATGTTCTTCCCATGGCCCTGTTGGTCAATGTACTGTCCACTGTAGGACAGAATAGTTAGGTAGCTGGCGACACACTGCTCAACACCAGCAGCTACACCATCCGGATTGACAGCAGAGCTGCAACAACTGATCTCTGGAGCTCCTTGTGAAGAAAGATGATAAATTATTAGTAAGGGATTCACCGTTACCAATGCTACTCAGTGATCTGTGATAGAGTGCATGGTAAGGGCAGAATCAGGCTTCAGTCTACTAGCTTGTCGAGTTGAATAGTGCATCAATCCTCAAGGACATCATGACTGTACACTTTGGGAGTGCTCTGAAGGAGAGCTGCCAGCTGTGGAACTGCACACTGAGTCAAGAGCTTCTGGAGAGGAAAGGAAAGGTGGGAAAACACTCTGGAATGTTGAGAGTACGAAGTGAAATGTCATTATTCTGCAGCAAGGGGAATCTCAGGGAATGGAGTACCCCAGGTCCAGACAATCCGAGACTGATCAAGTGGAGATGTTTTATCAGTCCCAATCACAGAGATCATACATTTGTAAATCTCTCAGTCTGTCTTTGAGCTAATGCCAATTGCCTTTCACTGCAAACTGGACTGGTTGGTGAGAACTATTACTAAAAATGCAAGCTGCGCATTCTGAATGACCAATGCAGGAAATGTGACCGAGTTGGAACAGTACAATAACCCAAATTAGGCAAACTGCAGGAAGCAGTCTGAGTCACCCCACTGATCACACACATTTTCTAAATTCAAATTAAAGTTGGAATTTCCACAGCCCAAATTCCCCTGGTCTCCTTGATACAGTTTCATTTCAGAGTTAATAAACTTCTGTATCTGGCCAGTTATCTCCCCGCCTGAAATTTAGTGATTCCTAATATAGTAAAATTCCACACTTCTGTACCTGCCCATTTGATTATTACACGCATTAGCTTCAGATATCAAGTGCAGCAACAGTTTACACAAAGCATTCCTTGCCCATTTGCACAACTGTAACATTCTCTGACCTGCCCAACACACACGTCAGCCACGATGTCTCAGCCTGAGCCTCAACGTTGCGCATAGGGATTGCTAAACAAAAAAATCCAAGGCCAATCTGATTCACCTCCCAGCACACTGTGGGTGCATTTTATTTTACTTTTCCAATGGGATGCGAGCGTCACCGGCTAGGTCATTTATTGCCCATCCCCGAGTGCCCTTGACAAGGTGCTGGTGGTGGTGAGCCGCTTTCTTGAACCGCTGCAAGCCATGTGGTGTAGGTACACCCACAGTGCTGTTAGGGAGGGAGTTCCAGGATTTTGACCCAGCGACAGTGAAGGAACGGCGATATATTCCCAAGTCAGGGCTTGGAGCGGAACTTGCAGCTGGTGGTGGTCCGACACGTTGGTTGTCCTTGTCTTACGAGGTGGTAGAGGCTGCGGGTTTGGAGACTGGGGGGTTGCTGCAGTGCATCTTGTAGATGGTATACACTGCTGCCATTGTGCGGCAGTGGTGGAGGGAGTGAATGTTGAAGGTGGTGGCAGACGGTTTTGGTGGTGGAAATCTTTTTTTAATTCGTTCATGGGGTGGGGGCGTCGTTGGCTAAGCCAGCAACTATTGCCCACCCCGAATTGCCCTTGAGAACTGAGTAGCTTGTGAGGCCATTTCAGAGGGCATAAAAGAGTCAACCACATTGCTGTGGGTCTGTAGTCACATGTAGGCCGGGGAGGGGCAGATTTCCTTCCCTGAAGGACATTAGCGAACCAGTTGGGTTTTTACGACAATTGACAATGGTTTCATGGTCATCATTAGACTTTTAATTCCAGATTTTTTAATCAAATTTAAATTTCACCATCTGCCATGATGGGATTGGAACCCAGATCCACAGAGGATTACCCTGGATCTCTAGATTACTAGTGTGGTGACAATACCACTACGCCTCCCTGGCAATTGTGGAACAATAACGGAGTTATTGATTAATGACAATGATCAATCTTCATCTACAACAGACCCAGACATGAGGCGAGATAAACCCCAGTGGTGAGGTGTTCAGGGAATCAGAGGTCCAAAGTCACCTGCCTTCCCAATGTAAACTCACGGTGCCCCTCTCACTGACACGCATCGCACGCACCCCCCCCCCCACGCACACACACACACCCACACACACACCCACACCCGCCACGTGCCTCACACTCACACCCGCCACGTGCCTCACACTCACACCCGCCACGTGCCTCACACTCACACCCGCCACGTGCCTCACACTCACACCCGCCACGTGCCTCACACTCACACCCGCCACGTGCCTCACACTCACACCCGCCACGTGCCTCACACTCACACCCGCCACGTGCCTCACACTCACACCCGCCACGTGCCTCACACTCACACCCGCCACGTGCCTCACACTCACACCCGCCACGTGCCTCACACTCACACCCGCCACGTGCCTCACACTCACACCCGCCACGTGCCTCACACTCACACCCGCCACGTGCCTCACACTCACACCCGCCACGTGCCTCACACTCACACCCGCCACGTGCCTCACACTCACACCCGCCACGTGCCTCACACTCACACCCGCCACGTGCCTCACACTCACACCCGCCACGTGCCTCACACTCACACTCGCCACGTGCCTCACACTCACACTCGCCACGTGCCTCACACTCACACTCGCCACGTGCCTCACACTCACACTCGCCACGTGCCTCACACACACACTCGCCACGTGCCTCACACACACACTCGCCACGTGCCTCACACACACACTCGCCACGTGCCTCACACACACACTCGCCACGTGCCTCACACACACACTCGCCACGTGCCTCACACACACACTCGCCACGTGCCTCACACACACACTCGCCACGTGCCTCACACACACACTCGCCACGTGCCTCACACACACACTCGCCACGTGCCTCACACACACACTCGCCACGTGCCTCACACACACACTCACACACACACACTCACACACACACTCACACACACACTCACACACACACTCACACACACACACTCACACACACACACTCACACACACACACACACTCACACTATGTACCAGTTAATCACACCTGCTTTAAAATGCTGGGAAGCAACAAGAAATGACTGAAAGTTATGTATTTTTAAAGAAAGACTTTGTCAATTAGGTTCAAGCAGTGTTTGTTCAAACTTACATGACAAAAAGAGAAATACGTAAATGTTTTACCAGAACTCACAACTGAGATAAGATCATGCTCAGTTTTAGAAAGCTCTTCTTCAAAAAAAAAATTCTTCAAATGAATTTGAAACAAAAATCTGCACTTTTAGAATTTTGAACATCTTCATTTCTGGATTGCATGGCAGAGGCGAACACATGCAGCGCTCTCCATACAAATCAGCTCTATGCAGCATCCCCACCCACCCGCAAGGAAATAACCAGCTCATTCTCGGGTTTATTTTCAGTCAAAGCAACTTTCTGGAAGTGCCCATTTGTGTGCTGACTTTAACTTATTCCTGACCCTGACTTTCACATTCTCTCTTTCCAGCACTCGACCTGCTCTCGCACTCTGATTCACTGGAGAATGGGTTTACACTGAGTTCATCCGCTAGTACCTCGGGTGCTCGGCCACTCTACACGGACAGCATCACACTGGGTCTGACACACTCAGTAGTAGGGGTCACTGCATGGCCATCAAGGGCAGAACCTCCAACCTCCATTTGCTCTCTCCTCTTAAAGCACTGCTGAGGCTCACTAACCTCATGGCTGTAACACCCTAACCATTACCCCAGCTGGCACAACCTGGTTCAGTTCGGGCCCGAAATTGTCAGGCCCTTAGGCCTTTTTCTTTATTAGGTGGTGTTTTTATCCACAAGGTCGTGGGTGCGAGGATTTAGTGGTTTTGAACAATGGACATCCCTGGATTCTTGAATCAGTCCAATCTCCAGGCCCTGGGTCAAGTACCAAGTCCTGACAATCTGACCTGTGTATTCCAGACGGATCCATTTCATTTCGATTGTGCTGCTTGGAGTTTCATGGGCTTAGAGGTTTGTAAAGCTTTTTTTGTGTCGTGGCCTTATGGCAGGTCAATCTTAAATGAAAGCACCTGAATCTTTTAGTATCTGGAGCTTAAGATATAACAGCATTAACAGGTACATTGTTTTAAGCTTTGTATGTTTTTTATATTCACTCCAGGGATACGAGTGTCGCTGGCAAGGTTGACATTTACTGCCTGCCCCTATCTGCCCTGCAAGACAGTGATGAACTGCTTCCTTGAACTGCTCGTGGTTTGACAGAACTGAGTGCCGTGCTAGGCCACTGCAGGGGGCAGTTAAGAGATGACCAGAGCAGTACGGACTGGAGTCACAGGCCGGTTAAGGGTAATAGATTTTCTTCCCTGAACCAGTTGGTTTTTAACAACA
This sequence comes from Carcharodon carcharias, assembly GCF_017639515.1. NCBI lineage: Eukaryota > Metazoa > Chordata > Chondrichthyes > Lamniformes > Lamnidae > Carcharodon > Carcharodon carcharias. The sequence goes on from NC_054468.1 coordinate 6,633,118, forward strand.
TGACAGCTTCATGGTCATTTTTACTGACGCCAGCTTTTTATTTCCAGAACTTTTAAACTGAATTTAAATTCTCATTCTGCCATGGTGGGATTTGAGAGCTCATGTTCTGGATTCCTCATCCAGTAACCACCACTGCATCATGCAGTGCTTCATTGTACTCCTGGTCTACTGCCCACTAGGTTTACACAGGAGTTCACTGATCCAAATGTTTCAAACGAACATACGAATTAGGAGCAGGAGTAGGCCACTCAGTCCCTCAAGCCTGCTCCACCATTCAGTAAGATTTTGGCTGTTCTAATTTGAACCTCAACTCTACGTTGTTGCCTACCCCCGATAACCTTGTACTCCCTTGCTTATCATCTGCCTTAAAAGATATCCAAAGACTCTGCTTCCACCGCCTTTTGAGGAAGAGAGTTCTAAAGACTCATGATCTTCTGAGAGAAAAATTTTACCTTCTCTCTGTCTTAAACAAGTGACCCCTTATTTTTCAACAGTGACCCCAGGTACTAGATTCTCCCACAAGAGGAAACATCCTCTCCACATCCACCTTGTCAAGGACCTTCAGGGTCTTATACATTTCAATCAAGTTGTCTCTTACTTGTCTAAACTCCAGTGGATACAAGCCTAGTCTGTCCAGCCTTTCCTCATAAGGCAACCCATTCATTCCAGGTATTAGTCTGGTAAACCTTCTCTGAACTGCTTCCAACTCATCTACATCCTTCCTTAAATAAGATATCCAATGGTTGTGAAAATGGTGGTGTTCTCAATGTATTAGCAGTGGGGCCAGTTTCCCACAGCCACCATGATTTTAATTGGCATCTGGTTGGGGCACAATGCATGGTTGAGAGGCATTCTGGTATAATTCTAGTAAATCCTTTTTGCAGCAGCTCCATTGCTTACATGTCATTTTCTACTATGGAGACCAGAACTAAACACAGTAGTGCGGTATAAAATGGTAGCCAAGATCACACCCAGTGCAAAAATGGTCACGTGAAGTCCGCAGGAAATGGTTGAAGATTTAACCAGTGTAATTAACAGTGCCCACTGTACCAATTTCACGAATTGAACTCTGCCTCATCAGTTACTTGCAATCATGAACAATCCCAACAGCTGGCTAACTGCATAGAATTTGAGTAAATGTGCAGAGCGTTCAGCTTTCTGTTTAGGCCCCACAGACCAGGCAATGGAACTTGCACTGCCTTGACACTGTGATAATAGAGCCAACACCCAAATCCTTTGGTGCAACTTAGAAACAGCTTCAGTTTCTATAGCCAAAAATAAAATAAAAAAATGAAGGAACAACATAGCAGATCAATCAGCATCTGAGGCTAGAATTGTTGAGTTAGTGTTTCAGGTGAGGATCCTTAATCTTCTGGGATGACCTGACATAAAGAACAAGAGAAGGCCTATCAGCTGTTCCATTTTGTACCATTAGGTAAGAACATAAGGAATAGATACAGGAATAAGCCACTCGGCCCTCGAGCCCGCTCTGCCATTCAGTGACTGACCTTCTACTTCAAAACCATCTTCCTGCTCTATCCCCGTATCCCTTAACGTTTTTATATGTAGAAATCTATCGATCTGAGTCTTGAACATACTCAATGACTGAGCCTTCACAGGCCTCTGGGGCAGAGAATTCCAAAGATTCACCCACCCTCTGAGTGAAGAAATTCCTCATCTCAGCCCTAAATGGCTTGCCCCTTATTCTGAGACTTGTGCCCCCTGGTACTAGACCACCCCCAGCCATGGGAAACATCCTTCCTGCATCTACTCTGTCAAGTCCTGTAAAAATGTTGTATGTTTGAATGAGATCACCTCTCATTCTTCTAACACCAGGGAATAAAGGCCCAGTCTATTTAATCTTTGCCCATAGAACAATCCCTCCATCCCAGGAATCAGTCTGGTGAACCTTCGTTGCACTCCCTCTATTTCTTTCCTTAGGTAAGCAGACCAAAACTGCACACAATACTCCATATCATTGCAGTAAGACATCTTTACTCCTATTCTCAAATCCTCTTGTAATAAAGGCCAACATATCATATGCCTTAATTATTTGCTGTTAGCTGCATGTTCCCTTTCAGTGACTCATGAGCAAGGACACTCAAATCCCGTTAAAGTTCAACGCTTCCCAGCCTCTCACTATTTAGGAAATGCTCTGTTTTTTCTACCAAAGTGGATGACCTCACATTTCTCCACATTGTATTCAATCTGCCAAATTTTTGGCCACTCCCTTCACCTCTCCTAATCCCTTTGAAGCCTCTTTGCATCCTCCACACAACACAAACTTCCACCTAGTTTTGCATCATCTGCAAACTTGGAAACATTATATTTAATCCCACATCCAAATCATTGATATGGATTGTGAATAGCTGGGGCCCAAGTGCTGATCCTTGCAGTAACTCACTAGTTCTAGACTGTCAACCTGCGAATGTTCCATTTATTCCTACTCTTTTCTGTCCATTAGCCAACCCTCAATCCATGTCAGTGTATTCCCCCCAATCCCATGTGCTCTAATTTTATTAACCTCTTGTGTGGGACTTTATCAAAAGCTTTTGAAAAACCTAAATACACCATTTCCACCAGCTTATTGATCTGTATCTTAATTTCATATGCCTGCTTGTGCTCCAAATACTTTGCTACCCTTACCAAATAAAAATCTATCAATTTCTGTCTTGAACATTTCAATGGTCCCCAGCATCCACTCTTTTGGGGTAATGTTCCCTACGTGTGTGAGAAGTACCCCTGATTTCACTGCTGAACTAGTTCAGTCTAATTTGATTCTCTGCCAGCGGAAGTAGTTTCTCTCCATTTCCTGCAAATCTCTCAATCATTACAAGCATCTCATTCAGATCACTCTTCAACCTTCTAAACTCAACATACAGACATTACTGAGAACTTATTTTCTGTTCGGTCTTTGACAGGGGGTACTTCTTATCCCACACATTAAATACCCTTCACCAGTCTAAAGAGTCACAGCTCAGAAGGGGCTGTCCTGAAAACGAACAACTTTAGGTAGTTTTTGCTCAGAACATATATTTTAGGACTGCTCATTTGCAGATCTTCCCCATTGGGATTTTTCTAGGCCCTTTCCCCAAGTGTTTTCCTCTTGAGAAAATGGTGGTGAGCTGCCTTCTTGAGCTCCTGCAGTCACAATCAAGTGTGAAAATTCCCTTTTAACCAAGTACCTGGATCTTGTGCTCAACCATTTTTATATATTTTGAGTTGTCAATACTCAACTCTTCAGAGAGATGTGCCCATGTTGGGAGACCCAATGCAGTACACTGGGCATTAACTTTTCAGTTTTGGGGTCGGGACTGAGGCAGCTGGGTTGAGAAGTCTGCACACTCTACAAATCCTGAACAAATTCAGTTTAGGCAGCTAGAAATAGCTGCTGTGGGTGTGCCGCAATTTTGGGAAACTGGTTCAGGGAGGCACATTGTCAGGGCAGAGGTGAGAGAGGCATGTACCCAAATATGTTACGCTTGACTGAGGCTTGCTGTTGACAAAAATTGAAAATGATTTATTCCATAGCTATCTATCCCAAAAGAGGAGATGGTGACAAAGTGGTAACATCACTGGACTAGTAATCCAGAGGCGCAGGCTAATGTTTTGGGGACATGGGTTCAAATCCCACCCTGGCAGCTGGTTGAATTTAAATTCAGTCGATAACAAATCTAGAATTGAAAGTTAGTTTTGTGATCACCGTTACTAAGACAATCATAAAAACCTACCTGGTTCACTAATGTTCTTTTAGGGAAGGAAATCTGGCCTACATGTGACTCTAGACCCACGGCAATGTGGCTGACTCTTAACTGCCCTCTGAAATAGCCTAGCAAGCCACTCAGTTCCAGAGGAATTTATGATGGACAACTGCTGGCCTTGCCAGTGACACCCACATCCCATGAAAGAATAAGAATAGCAACCTCAAGCCTGTTGGTAAATGCATTGGTCCAGGTGTAGCCTATTTATAAATTTTCTGAAATGTTAAAAAATAATTCCAATTTTCCCTTTTCCTGAAGATCACCATCCAATATCCCATGCAAGTGACCACTGTTCCAACTTGAGAATTGACACTGAGTGTTGGCAGGCTATTTGACTATGTGATGAATCGCTGCAAAGCCCCATTCTGTTCTCACTTGACAGTCACATAATGACACTTTGACTAAGCAATCTGCATTCAGGAGAAAGGCTCTTTATTAACTTCAGGAGCAAATTATAGTCCTTAAACAGATGAGCAATGATTAGGGAGTGGGGAAGGAAACTGGAGTTTTACAACTCAGCTACTCATTGGCTGAAGCACTGGAGAGATCCAGCGTACTTGCTCTCTGGCTGCTGAATAATCCCCCTTTCACTGCAGCCCAAGATCTTAGGCGTCACCACCAAAGCATCAAACAACTGCAAACCTTTGAAAATCAGGCATGTAACCTTTGCCCACTAACTTAGCTCTTCATCTATACAACAATATATTTAATGACAGTTTGACCCTAAGTGGGGCTACAGGACATTTATAGACAACCAAGTCCTCATGGAGCCAAATACCCTTCCCAAAACAATGCAAACCGTGCCAAATAAAATCACTGCCTCAAAATGCAACAGACATAAGAAACCATATTCCATTAGAAGAGAGCGATGCGAGTCAGCAAGGCATTCAAATATTTGACATGTGCATCTCTCTCTCAAAATACATCAATCCCTCCAGAAACATCATGTGAATCATGAGCTATATACGTGGAGTATGGAACAAGATCAACAAACCAATGATACAGCTATCAGATAATGCACTGTACCACAACACATGCACTAGCCATTGCTTAAAATCTAAAACAATAGTATGACATCAAATATTCCGGATCTGAACTATAATTGAGAAAATCAGCCTTGCTGACTCGCATCGCTCTCTTCTAATGGAATATGGTTTCTTATGTCTGTTGCATTTTGAGGCAGTGATTTCATTTGGCACGGTTTGCATTGTTTTGGGAAGGGTAATTGGCTCCATGAGGACTTGGTTGTCTATAAATGTCCTGTAGCCCCACTTGCCCAGAATTCCAGCCTAGGCCTGTTGCTCACAAGGCAACAGTCCCTCTGCCCTAGAAGAACAGGAAGCATTTTTCAGCTATTCACAATTAGAGACCATAAGACATAGGAACAGAAATTAGGCCATTCGGCCCATCGAGTCTGCTCCGCCAATCATGGCTGATAAGTTCCTCAACCCCATTCTCCCGACTTCTCCCCGTAACCTTTGATCCCCTTACCAATCAAGAACCTAACTATCTCGCTCTTAAATACACTCAATGACCTGGCCTCCACAGCCTTCTGTGGCAATGAATTCCATAGATTCACCACTCTCTGGCTAAAGAAGTTTCTCCTCATCTCTGTTCTAAAAGGTCTTCCCTTTACTCTGAGGCTGTGCCCTCGGGTCCTGGTCTCTCCTACTAATAGAAACATCTTCCCCACTTCCACTCTATCCAGGCCTTTCACTAAGTTTCAATCAGATCCCCCCTCATCCTTCTAAACTCCATCGAGTGTAGACCCAGAGTCCTCAAACATTCCTCATATGTTAAGCCTTTCATTCCTGGGATCATTCTCGTGAACCTCCTCTGGACCCTCTCCAGGGCCAGAACATCCTTCCTGAGATACGGGGCCCAAAATTGCTCACAATATTCTAAATGTGGTCTGACCAGAGCCTTATAAAGCCTCAGCAGCACATCCCTGCTTTTATATTCTAGTCCTCTCGAAATAAATGCCAACATTGCATTTGCCTTCCTAACTACTGACTCAACCTGCAAATTAACTTTAAGAGAATCCTGGACTAGGACTCCCAAGTCCCTTTGCACTCTAGATTTCTGAATTCTCTCCCCATTTAGAAAATGGTCTAGCCTTTATTCTTCCTACCAAAGTGCATGACCTCACACTTCCCACGTTGTATTCCATCTGCCACTTCTTTGCCCATTCTCCTAACCTGTCCAAATCCTTCTGCAGCCTCCCCACCTCTTCAATACTACCTGTCCCTCCACCTATCTTTGCATTATCTGCAAACTCAGCTAGAATGCCCTCAGTACCTTCATCTAGATCATTAATGTATAAAGTGAAAAGTTGTGGTCCCAACACTGACACCTGCGGAACTCCACTTGTCACTGGCCGCCATCCTGAGAAGGACCCCCTTATGCCCACTCTCTGCCTCCTGCCAGACAGCCAATCTTCTATCCATGCTAGTACCTTGCCTCTAACACCATGGGCTCTTATCTTACTGAGCAGCCTCCAGTGCTGCACCTTGTCAAAGGCCTTCTGGAAGTCCAAGTAGATAACATCCATTGGCTCTCCTTTGTCTAACCTACTCGTTACCTCCTCAAAGAGTTCTAACAGATTTGTCAGGCATGACCTCCCATTGATGAAACCATGCTGACTTTGCCCTATTTTACCATGCGCTTCCAAGTATTCTGAAATCTCATCCTTAATAATGAACTCTAAAATCTTACCAACGACCGAGGTTAGGCAAATCAGCCTGTAATTTCCTGTCTTTTGCCTCACCCCCATTTGAAGGAACATCAGAGTTCAGAAGGCATGGTCCCCCACCAATACAGTGTTCATGTTCTACAGTGACAGACTTGTCCCCACCCCAATACAGTACTCAATGCACTACAGTGACAGACCTGTCCCCGCCAGTACTGTACCCGTGTTATACAGTGACAGACCTGTCTCCACCAGTACTGGTCCCAATGTTATACAGTGACAGACCCATCCCCACCCCAATACTGTACCCCAGTGTTATACAGTGACAGACTTGTCCCACCAGTACTGTACCCCAGTGTTATACAGTGACAGACCCATCCCCACCCCAATACTGTACCCCAGTGTTATACAGTGACAGACCCATCCCCACCCCAATACTGTACCCCAGTGTTATACAGTGACAAACCCGTCCCCACCCCAATACTGTACCCCAGTGTTATACAGTGACAGACTTGTCCCACCAGTACTGTACCCGTGTTATACAATGACTGACCTGTATCCACTAGTTCTGTACCCCAGTGTTATATAGTGACAGACCTGTTTACTTTCTACAGTTCAGGTGGATACAGCACGCCAGTTTCACACACCAAGCATTACACTTCATTGCAGTGCCAGTGGCAACACTAATATATATTTTTACAAGACCATAACCTGCACATTCCTACTGCAGAGGGAGGAGAAATGAGCGAGAACATTACAAGTGCTGAGCATATTAACCTCAGCGATCTCTGACATGTCTAGATGATTAAAATGCCTAGTAACTATTTCTAGCTCCTCCTTCTGCAACAATGAAGAGACACTCTGGGAGTTAAAGGTCGGTACAGAATTTTATGCCAGTCAGTAAAAATCTCTTTTTATGCAAAAGACCATCACTATAAGTGACCTGATTTCACAGCTGACCTTTGCATCTCTTCCGTAAATCAATTGCTAATTTCAAAGCCGAGATTGAGAGGTTTTTGTTAACCAAATATTAAGGGATATGGGGAAAAGGTGAGTATACAGAGTTTGTCACAGGTCAATCGCGATCTCATTGAATGGTGGAACAAATTAAAGGGGTTAAAAAGTCTCCTTTTGTTCCTATGACACTGCAATGAAGCAAATCTCAGGAAGGAGCTGGTTCCTTGAACTTCAGTTGCCCAGTAGCTAGTTGCCTGCATTGCTTTTAATAATACAATGAGGATAAAGTGATCCTAGGACAGTCTGAAGATGGTCTGAATAATAGTTGCACTGCAGCTGATGATTGTGGAAATGTGGCTGAAATGTGTTTACAGTTCATGTAATTAGCCATAGTCCACAAAGGACTATAGGAATCTCTCTTTGCTCCAATGATTTTATTACATATATGTAGGGCTCCAGGGAAAAATAATGGTGCATATTTTATTTTTAGATCATTACTCTGAGGAAACAGGAAGAAGTTTTCACTCTAGCGAATCCAAGTAAGTCTTGCTGAAAATATAGCAAACTCATTGCCTCAACTGCAGCATTAACTAAAAAGCATTTTTGCCTTGGATTGGGAAGGTTGTGGATTCAAGTTCCAGTAACTTAAGAACATCATCTCAACGGTGTTGTCTTTCAAGTGAGATGTCAGACCCACTCAGGTGGGTATGGAAGGTTCCAATTCACTATTTGAAGGAGAGCAGGCAGGTTCTTCCCCTGGTATCGTGGCCAGAATTAATCCTTCAATCTACGCCAGGAATAAACAGATTATGTTGTCGTTTATCATTACTATTTGTGGGGCCATTCTCTACATAAATTGGTTGCTGTTTTTCCTACATTACAGCAGTGACAGAAGCACTTCATTGACTGGAAAGTGCTTTCAGACATCCTGAAATCATGAAAGGTTCCTTAGAAATGGATGTTTCTCTTTCTGTCTGGCATGGGCTAATGTGTCAATTTATGCTGATATGTGCTCATCAAAGAACTTCATGATGAAGTATTTATGAACACAAAATAGCTTGCAGCCCCTGAATAAGATATCTTCAGGGGAGGAAAGGAGAACGTTGGTAAAACGATTTGCACAGATACAAATATCTAATGTGCTGACTGACATTTTTAGCAATGACTTCAATAAGTGCTTTTGTATTATCACAAGATAATTTAGATATCATGTCACAATTAGAACAGCAGACAATTCACACAAACATTCACTCCCTCCACCGCTGACGCACAGTAGCAGCAGTACCATATACAAGATGCACTGCAGGAATTCACCAAGGTTCCTCCGACATCACCTCCCAAAACCACAGCCAATACCATCTAGAAGAACAAGGGCAGCAGATAGATGGGAACACCACCACCTGGAAGTTCCCCTCCAAGTCACTCACCATCCTGACTTGGAAATATATCATCGTTCCTTCACTGTCGCTGGGTCAAAATCCTGGAACTCCCTCCCTAACAGCACTGTGGGTGTACCTACACCACATGGACTGCAGCAGTTCAAGGCAACTCAACACCACCTTCTCAAGGACAACTAGGGATGGGCAATAAATGCTGGCCCGAGAATGACATTAGTAATCCATTTGCGTTCCAGTATCTTGTGGGACATCCTGCCCCATGTGCCCAAAGATCTGAGGGTCAAGAATCAGCCTGTTCAGTCACATGAAGACCCATGGCAGAAACTTGATCCCGGGCATAAACTTGCTGTCCCTACCCAGTCTGGGCCGATTAAATTATTTCAATCTCACAGCAGCATGGTTGAATTTTAATGGCCCTCTGAAATTTTCTAGCAACTTGGGACGCGTAATAAAGGTTGGCCTTTGGGCAGTGATGTCTATATCCTGTAGGATGCTTTCATTAACTTAGGACTGTACTGGCAAAGCTGTTGTAAATGACAGTGACTCCCTCATGATGTCTTTTTTTTATTCATTCACGTGACGTGGGCTCGAATCGAGGGGCAGCAAACAACGTGGGCTTTTACAACAATCAAACATTTTCATGCTGACTTTTACTGAGACGGGTCTTTTATTTCCAGATTTTATTAATCTAAATTCAACTCCTCAGACTGTCCCATTGAATCTGAACTCATGTTCTGGAGGTGGTGCTGCCTCAAGTGTGGACTTAAGGTCAAAACTCAGTTTTGATGAAGGCTCCATACCTGAAACGCCAACACCTCCATTCTCTCCACAGATGCTGCCCTGACATGCTGGCTCTTCCCAACATGTTCTGTGTTCGTTTCTTAAAAGCTGTTGCTTGGCTCCTCAATCCTAACCTTGTTTTAAACTCATGTCCACTGCAAACTCTGCCAATTCCAGTCAGTATTCCTCTCCTGGCACAGGACTATCCCAATGCTGTTTAACATTCCCATATCATTTTGATTCCCCAAAACCAGTATCCACACCAACTCTCATCCACCCATCACCCCTTGTGGTCACTGGCATCCACTGATTCCTGGTTAAACCAAGCTTCAAATTTAACATCTCATCTTTACTTTCAAATCACCCCCTGGCCTGACCCCTCTACACACATAACTTCCATGGCCCTTCAACCTTCCAAGAACTCTGTGCTCACCCAATTCTGCCCTCTTCCACATCCTATTGGTGGCTGTGCCTTCAACTGCCTGGGCCCCAAGCTCTTGAATCCCTCACTGAATTCCAGCATCTCTCTCTCCTTTAAAGGTCCTCCCTAAATCCCAACTCTTTGACTTCTCTCGGAAGTTTGTTAGTGTTTGGAATTCTCTTCCAAAAGAAGCAATGGAGGCTGGGTCATTACATTATATTCATGGCTATTTTCTATTGACAAGGGAGTCAAGGATTATGGGGAACAGGCAGGAAAGTGGAGTTAAGGGCACAATCAGCCTAGCCATGATCTTATTGAATGGCAGAGCAGACTTGATGGGCCAAATGGCCTACTCCTGCTTCTATTTTTTATGATCTTATGACTAATCTATTAGTCACTCTGTCAATTTTGATGTGTTTACATTCCTGTGACGGATTTGGGGATGATTTACGTTAAAAGGTGCTTTCGAAATGCAAATTATTATTGCTGCACCCTCTCAAGGGGAGGGGGAGGGTGGCGGGGAGGGTGAACATGAGGGGGGGAGGGTGAGGAGGAGGGGGGGAGGGTGAGGAGGAGGGGGGGAGGGTGAGGAGGAGGGGGGGAGGGTGAGGAGGAGGGTGAGGGAGAGGGTGGTGAGGGGCAGGGTGAGGAGGGGGGCGAGGAGGAGGGGGGAGGAGGAGGACGAGGGAGGGAGAGAAGGTGAGGGGGAGGGTGCGGGGAGTGAGGGGAGGGAGAGGAGGTGAGGGTGAGGAGGGAGGGTGAGGAGGGAGGGTGAGGAGGGAGGGGGGTGAGGGGAGGGAGAGGGAAGATAGGGGAGGGGGAGGATGCGGTGGGTGAGGGGGAGGAGGAGGAGGGGGAGGGAGGGAAGGTGAGGGGGAGGGGGGAGTGGGGAGGGTGAGGAGGAGGGAGAGGAGGTGAGGCGGTGAGGGAGGGGGGTGAGGGCAGTGAGGGCAGAGGGGGTGAGGGTGAGGGGGTAGGGAGGGAAGGTGAGGGGGTAGGGAGGGAAGGTGAGGGGGTAGGGAGGGAAGGTGAGGGGGTAGGGAGGGAAGGTGAGGAGGTAGGGAGGGAAGGTGAGGGGGTAGGGAGGGAAGGTGAGGGGGTAGGGAGGGAAGGTGAGGGGGTAGGGAGGGAAGGTGAGGGGGTAGGGAGGGAAGGTGAGGAGGTAGGGAGGGAAGGTGAGGGGGAGGGAGATTGAGATTGAGGGAGATTGAGATTGAGGGGGAGGGAGATTGAGGGGGAGGGAGATTGAGGGGGAGGGAGATTGAGGGGGAGGGAGATTGAGGGGGAGGGAGATTGAGGGGGAGGGAGATTGAGGGGGAGGGAGATTGAGGGGGAGGGAGATTGAGGGGGAGGGAGATTGAGGGGGAGGGAGATTGAGGGGGAGGGAGATTGAGGGGGAGGGAGATTGAGGGGGAGGGAGATTGAGGGGGAGGGAGATTGAGGGGGAGGGAGATTGAGGGGGAGGGAGATTGATGGGGAGGGAGGATTGAGGGGGAGGGAGATTGAGGGGGAGGGGAGATTGAGATTGAGGGGAGGGGAGATTGAGGGGAGGGAGATTGAGGGGGAGGGAGATTGAGGGGGAGGGAGATTGAGGGGGAGGGAGATTGAGGGGAGGGAGATTGAGGGGGAGGGAGATTGAGGGGGAGGGAGATTGAGGGGAGGAGATTGAGGGGGAGGGAGATTGAGGGGGAGGGAGATTGAGATTGAGGGGGAGGGAGATTGAAGGGGAGGGAGATTGAGGGGGAGGGAGATTGAGGGGGAGGGAGATTGAGGGGGAGGGAGATTGAGGGGGAGGGAGATTGAGGGGGAGGGAGATTGAGGGGGAGGGAGATTGAGGGGGAGGTGATGACCTGTCCCCCCCCCCCGGGTCTTACCTGTGTTGACCGCGGGGAGGCTGCTCTGGTCGATGCTGAAATCCGCCATGTCCGCGATCCGGGATCCTCCGGCCGCAGGGGGAGCGGCTCCTGGTCTCTCCCCCCGGTCCCCGGTCCCCGGTCCCCCTGTCTCTCTATCCGGTGGGCGCTGCCTCCTTTGCCCCGCAGTGTCCGCCCCTCTCTCCGGTCCCCCCTCACCCCTCACCCCTCACCCCCTGCTGCCTCCTTTGCCCCGCACGGGGTCCGCCCCGGCCTCACTCCCACCGCCCCGGCTCCCCGGGGAGTTCGTTCCGCGCGGAATGCCCGGCGCTCTGGCCGTTGACCACCTGACGCATGCGCAGTGGCCCTCCAGCCGGTGGGACGGCGTCCCGGGGAGCCCGAAACGCACGGACGCTCCCAGCGCAATCCAGCAGGTTCAAAACCCCTGTCTGCACAACCAGTGCCTCACACAGCAGCCCCTCCACACAGTCAGCGCAGCACAGCACAGTGGGGAGGGGCTGCAGTCTCGTCAGAAAATAGCCAATCCTGCCTCAAGATATCTTAACAATCTTTCAACTGACAGTGAATATGAAACTTGTCTTTCACTTCCAAACAAATGGTTCGATGGGGGAACCTGATGGAATTTTAGGTTAAAAAATCCCCTAAGTTTACTTTCCAGTAAATTCTCCCCCCACCACCACCACCCACCAACCAACCAACCAACCAACCAACCAACCAACCAACCAACCAACCAACCAACCAACCAACAACCAACCAACCAACCAACCAACCAACAACCAACCAACCAACCAACCAACAACCAACCAACCAACCAACCAACCAACCAACCAACCAACCAACCAACCAACAACCAACCAACCAACCAACCAACCAACCAAACTAAACTATTCCCTCCTCATCCCCGCTGTTGTTTCAGCGTTTTCTCGTTTCTGGTCAGTGCCAGGCACTCTCCCTTTTCAACATCCAACCCGACTGCACTCGCCTACATAAAAACAAAAAAACCGCCGATGCTGGAAATCCAGAACAAGAACAGAATTACCTGGAAAAACTCAGCAGGTCCGGCAGCATCGGCGGAGAAGAAAAGAGTTGACGTTTCGAGTCCTCGTCACCCTGCGACAGAACTCAGTTTCGGCGGAGAAGAAAAGAGTTGACGTTTCGAGTCCTCGTGACCCTGCGACAGAACTCAGTTTCGGCGGAGAAGAAAAGAGTTGACGTTTCGAGTCCTCGTCACCCTGCGACAGAACTCAGTTTCGGCGGAGAAGAAAAGAGTTGACGTTTCGAGTCCTCGTCACCCTGCGACAGAACTCAGTTTCGGCGGAGAAGAAAAGAGTTGACGTTTCGAGTCCTCATCACCCTGCGACAGAACTCAGTTTCGGCGGAGAAGAAAAGAGTTGACGTTTCGAGTCCTCGTCACCCTGCGACAGAACTCAGTTTCGGCGGAGAAGAAAAGAGTTGACGTTTCGAGTCCTCGTGACCCTGCGACAGAACTCACTTTCGGCGGAGAAGAAAAGAGTTGACGTTTCGAGTCCTCGTGACCCTGCGACAGAACTCACTTTCGGCGGAGAAGAAAAGAGATGACGTTTCGAGTCCTCATGACCCTGCGACAGAACTCAGTTTCGGCGGAGAAGAAAAGAGTTGACGTTTCGAGTCCTCATGACCCTGCGACAGAACTCAGTTTCGGCGGAGAAGAAAAGAGTTGACGTTTCGAGTCCTCATGACCCTTCGACAGAACTCAAGTTCTGTCGAAGGGTCATGAGGACTCGAAACGTCAACTCTTTTCTTCTCCGCCGATGCTGCCAGACCTGCTGAGTTTTTCGACTGCACTCGCCCTCTGGCCTGGGGACCACTTCTCCCCTTCGCCTGACTCACTCGCCAAATTCGCCCTTGCTCAGAGCCTTCAGACTGTCCCCACTCACACCACAACCTGGTCGCCGCTTCCCACCCTTCAGGGTTACCTCAAGGGGACGGGGTTGGAGGCTGGGAGGCTGGCCAGGGCTGGACGCGGATAGAGTTTCGAGGTTAGGGAAAGGCATGGAGGAGGATTTCAGTGGTAACCGAGCTGAGACGGGATGGAGAGAGCTGAAGGGGGGAAACCTTGGTGATGGGGTGGATTTGTGTTCAGAAGCTCATCTCGAGTTCAAATAGGACATCAAGAGTGTAAAGAGTCTGATCCAGCCTCAGACAGTTGCCAGGAAAGAGGAATAGAATCAGTGTCTATGGAACGGAGTTCATGATGAGAGCAAAATGCAATGGTCCAGTCTTTCCAATAACTACCTGGAGAAAATTTCTGCTCGTCCAGTACTGGATGTCGGATAATCAGTCTGATAACTTAGAGACAGTGAAGGAGTCGAGAGAGGTGGTTGGTGAGGTAGAGATGGTTGTCATCATTGTACATGTGGAAACTATCACTGTGATTTCGGACGATGTGATCAAGGGGCAGCATGTAAATGACAAATAGGAGGGGGCCTAGAATGGACCATGGAATCAGAGGTAACAGTGCAGCAGCAGGAAGGGAAACCATTGCAAGGGATAAAAGCAAAATCCTGCGGATGCTGGAAATCCGAAACAAAAATAGAAATTGCTGGGAAAACTCAGGAAGTCTGACAGCGTCAGTGGAGAGAAGAACAGAGTTAACGTTTCGAGTCTGCATGACCCTTCTTCAGAGCTCTGAAGGAGGGTCACATGAGCAAGGATGGGAACAGATCTGAGAGGCGACAGCACAATCAAGGACTTTTTTGGAGAGGGAAGTTATGTTAAGTAGATGCTGTAATGTTAACAGTCTGCAAAGTTCTTGATGACCCAGAGAGACCATTAAAACCAAAACAGGAGCTTACTCCGGCTGTGATCAATGGTGTACCATATTTACCTTTTGTACAATGTGATCCGTGCCTCAGTCAGATACAGGAATGTTGGAGCAGGGGAGGCCATTCAGCCCCTCAAGCCTGTTCCCAGCATTCAGTTCGAACATGATAAACCAGCACCTCAACCTCCGGGATGGGGAAGTGGGGCAGGACTCCTGTTTTCCTCAGTGTCTACTTAGCTATCCTGGAAAGTGGAAACATGTAGAAATGGAATGAGGGGCAGGGTCGGTCTTGGCAAATGTGTGTGTATGTGTCCCTGCCAGCGCCCACCACCACATTCATTGTCTGCCATCACTCCAGACATAAAACCACTTGGGGTCGTCTGCAAGAGGTCAGTCTGAATGAGTGGATCAGTGCCCAAAGCAGAGTCAGGTACTTCAAGAAACAGTTGAATCACTCAGAGACCACTCGGCCCATCATGCCTATGCCGTCCTATTGAAAGAGCTATCCAATTGGGCCACTGCTCGTGCTCTTTATCCAAAGTCCTGCAGGATTTTTTTTTAAATTGCCCATCCCTAGTTGTCCTTGAGAAGGTAGTGGTGATGAGCTGCCTTCTTGAACCGCTGCAGTCCATGTGGTGTAGGTACATCCACAGTGCTGTTAGGGAGGGAGTTCCAGGATTTTGACCCAGGTGATGGGAGAAGTCCACAGAGAAAGAATGAAATGCTGTAAATTTAACGCAAGCTTATCGTTTCTCTTTCCGCTAACTAACCTGCAGTTTATGACTAGGATCTTCATTTTTTTAAAAAGTTCTCTTTGTATTCCTTGCTCTATTTTTCCAAGCTTGCTGCTCACCCGCTGTTTGTTCGCTGTCTGAATGGCAGAGATTGGCCTCCGTTCTGGGTTCGATTAAGGTTAATCCATGGACACTGCTCACCCAGAGATTCAGAAGCTTTGAGTTTTGTGCCACCTGTTGGCCTATCACAGAACTGACACAACCCACTCAGACACTGAAAACAAAAACACAAACAGCTGGAAAAACTCAGCAGGTCTGAGAACATCTGCGGAAAGGAACACAGTTAACGTTTCGAGTCCGAATGACCCTTCAACAGGACTAAGGAAAAATAGAAAAGAGGTGAAATATAAACTGGTTTAAAGGGTGGGGGGGGGGGGGGTACAAGTAGAGCCAGTGATAGGTGGAGATGTCACAGACAAAAGGACAAAGAGGTGTTGAAGGTGGTGATATTATCTAAGGAATGTGATTATAAAGGTACAAATAGCCCTAGTGGGGTGGAGGGAATAGATCGAAACAAGCCACCCCACCCCCACTAGGTCTATCTGTACCTTGCTCGTCCTGCTTTCTACCCTTAATTAGCACATTCCTTAGATAATTTCACCACTTTCAACACCTCTTTGTCCTTTTGTCTGTGACATTTTTTGGTTATCTCCACCTATCATTGACCCTCTATCCAGCTCTACCTGTCCCACACACACACACACACCCCCTCCACCCCCCCCCCCCACCCCCAGAGGAGATTACGAGAGGAGGACCCTGGGACAGGGCAGTCAGCAGTCCCCATCCGAGTGTTGCAGACTGGCACATTCCAACATTCAGGACTACATGCTGAGGGACGCATTAAAGCTTGGGGCAGCCTCTGTAAAGGTGCAATGGGGAAAGGTCGCTGTCTAAGACCTTTCTGCCATAGTGCACTGTTATGACTGATGCAGTTGGTAAAGGGGAGTTATTTAAAAATCCCAGAGGGAAACATTAAACAACTGTCATAACCAATAATTTTTAGTGTTGTGTTAAGAGATGCGACTCTAAATCCAGGAATCAGACCACTAGTTCTTGAAGTTTTACTTTAAACTAAATGAAACAATTTATTAATTTACCCAGGTTAAAATATATACACATGGCTACAAATTATGACTATCATAGCTTTTAACAGATTCCCAAACTAATCTCCATTAAGGGAACAGCAACCCATAGACTTAACCAGACACCAGGTGAAGCATTTTCACCTTATGAATTCAAAGTGAGAATCCTTTCACTTTGGTTCCTTTGCAGACCCAGTGGTAGGCTGACCGGCTTAGATCTCACTCAGCCTCTGCTCTGCACGCACAAAATGGTTGTCTTGTTATACCTACCACTCTCATTAAATGTTAATTCTCATTGTATCAACAACCTCTGAACTAAACCTCTCTAACAATAAAACCCCTTTCAGTATCAATTTTATTCGTTGTGTAAACATATTGCCTGATAGCTGCAAGATAGGCATCAGTTTCACCCACTGCTTGAATGCTCTATTCAAAAAAATGGAAATGCACCCTACCTTTCTCACATAAAAAAACTAGTTCACATTAAAGCACCCAGACTGCCTGGCTTTGAACCAATTAAGACACACCCACAGACTAAACCTCTATTTTAAAAGAGAAATATTTTCCAAAATATTATATACATTAATAGCTTCATGACATGCAGTGAGGGGCTGCATGATTCACAAGGGGATGTATGCAGCGAATACTACATGTATGATAATTGTACTGAAGCACCTCAGAGTGCAACATGATCGATGTCGATAACGTGAATACCACTGCACTGTCTGACTGTCTGTAATGACCAAATTGAAATGGCTGTAATGTTCATTGATTGTATTGAAGCTCCTCATGACCCTCATTTCCCCATGTGGGAAACCGGAATCTGATGGCCCTTTTTACGATGGCCATTTTGAAATTTTTTGTAATGTTCTTTCAGATATTTTATGAATAAAGTATATTTTTCAAAAAAAATCAGCAACACCTATAGGATTTAGTCTATCTAGACGATCTAGTAGGAGGAAGGGTAAAATAAGAGCAAGGGTCCATATTCTGTTTAGTTAAGGTATGTCTGGGGAGCTCAGTCCCATGATTTGCACATCCTGCGCTATGTGGGAAATCCTAGAGGCTCCTGGCGGTCTGGATGACCATGTATGCAGGAGGTGACTCTGAATGGAGCAACTCAAGCTCTGGGTTTTGGAGTTTGAGCAGCAGCTGGGGGCACTATGGTGCATTCACGGAGCTGAGAGGTTCATGGACAGCACATTTCAGGACGTAGTCACCTTGCAGCTTAAGGAAGTGCAAGCAGAGAGGGAATGGCTGACCACCAGACAGAAGAAGGGGACCAGGCAGGAAGTGAGGGAATCCCCCGAGTGCATCTCACTCGCAAACCATTTTAAGGCCTTGGAAAATGGTTAGAGTGATGGTTCCTCTATGGAGGCCAATCAGAGCCAAGGCCATGGCACTGTGGGTGGTCCAGCTGATCCGGGGGGGGGGGTTGGGGGGGGGTGGGGTGGGGGAGAAGAACTGTGGAAGGGCAATAGTGGTAGGGGATTGGTTAGTAGGGGAGTAGACAGGTGCTTCTGTGGACATAGACGTGACTCCAGGATGTTATGTTGCCTCCCGGGTACAAGGGTCAAGGATGTCAGGGAACAGCCGCAGGGCATTCTGAAGGGGGAAGGTGAACAGCCAGAGGTTGTCCTTCATGTTGGGACCAATGACATAGGAAGAGAGAGAAATGAGGTCCTGCAAGCAGACTTTAGGGAGTTGGGTAGGAAATTGAAAAGCAGGACTTCAAAGGTACTAATCTCTGGATTACTCCTGGTGCCACACAGTAGTGAGTATAGGAACAGAAGGATGGAGCAGATGAACGTGTGGCTGGAGAGATGGTGCAGGAGGGAGGGCTTTAGATTTCTGGGGCATTGGGACCGTTTCTGGTGGAGGTGGGACCCGTACAAGTTGGACGGGTTAAATCTGAACAGGAACGGGACCAACGTCCTCATGGGGAGGTTTGTTAATGCTGTTGGGGAGGGTTTAAACTAAATTGTCAGGGGGATGGGATCCTGAAAAGTAGTTTAGAGGGGAGAGAAGCTGAGATGGAATTAGAAGTTAAAACACTAGTGAGTGAGTCTGCAAGGCAGAGGAAACATAGGCTAGATAAGAAAGAAGTGAGTTTAGCAAGGCTAAATGGAATATATTTTAATGCAAGGAGCCTGAGGAATAAGACAGAGGAGCTAAGGGCACAGGTAGGCACATGGGAGTATGATCTCATAGCTATGACTGAGAACTGGCTAAAAGGGCAGGATTGGCAGCTCAACATTCCTGGTTATCAGGTATTCAGACGAGATAGAGAGGGGGGAGATTGCAATATTGATCAAGGAATCAATTATAGCAGTGCGGAGGGATGATATCTTGGAAAGATCATCAAATGAGGCCATATGGGTAGAAGTAAAGAACACAAAAGGAGCAAACACACTGTTGGGTGTGTACAATAGGCCCCCAAACAGTCAGGGAGAGATAGAGGATCAAATATGTAATAAAATGTCAGAGAAGTGTAAGAATAATAAGGCAGCAATAGGGGATTTTAACTACTCAAATATTAACTGGGATAGTTTTAGGGTGCAAGGCAGGGAGGGAGAAAAATCTTAAGCTGCATCCAGGAGAACTTTTTTAGCCAGTACGTAGAAAGCCCAACAAGGGAGGGGATAGTTCTGGACCTAATATTTGGAAATGAGCCCAGGCAGGTGGAAGGCGTATCAGTAGGGGAGCATTTTGGAGATAGTGACCATAACGCAGTTAGATTTAGGATAGTTATGGAAAAGGATAAGGTTGGGTCAGGAATGAAAGTTCTAAACTGGGGAAAGACTAGTTTTACTCAGATGAGATGTGATTTGGCCCAAGTGGACTGGGAGCAGCTACTTGCAGATAAAACTGTGTCTGAGCAGTGGGAGGCATTCAAGGAGGAAATAGCGAGAGTACAGGGCAAATATGTTCCTGTAAAGACAAAGGGGGGGACGAAGTCCAGAGATCCCTGGATGTCAAGGGACATAAAGGTTGGGATTAAGAAAAAAAGAGAAGTTATGGCAGATACCGAGGGCTCAATGGAGCAGAGTCCCTAGATAAGTATAAAAAGTGCAGAGAGAACTTAAAAAGGAAATTAGGAAAGCTAAGAGAGTGCATGAGAAAGCATTGGTGGGTGGAATAAAGGAAAACCCAAAGGGGTTTAAAATATATAAAGAGCAAGAGAATAACTAGGGTAAGAGTAGGGCCAATTAGGGACCATTGAGGTAATCTGTGTGTGGACCTGGAAGAGGGGGTTACAGTCCTCAATGAATAATTTGCATCGGTCTTCATAATGGAAAAGGATGATGCAGATATAGACATCAGGGTGGAGGACTGTGAATTATTAGAGGAAATTAACATAGAGAGAGGAGGTACTAGTGGGTTTAGCAGCCTTAAAAGCAGATAAATCCCAGGCTGTTGAGGGAGGTAAGGAAAGAGATATCAGGGGCCCTGGCAGTAATTTTCAAACCCTCCCTGGTCACAGGTGAGGTGCCAGAGGACTGGAGGACTGCTAACTTTGTCCCATTATTAAAGAAGGGAGGAAGGGATAGACCAGGAGATTACAGGTCGGTCAGTCTAGCCTCGGTGGTGGGGAAGTTACTGGAAAGGATTCTGAGGGACTGAATATATCTGCACTCGGAGAGACACGGATTAATCAGGGATAGTCAGCATGGATTTGTTAAGGGAAGGTTGTGTTTGACAAATTTGATCAAATTTTTTGAGGAGGTAACCAGGAGTGTTGATGAGGGTAATGCATTTGATGTGGTCTACATGGACTTTAGCAAGGCTTTTGATAAGGTCCCTCATGGCAGACTGGTCAAGAAAGTAAGAGCCCATGGGATCCAAGGCAAAGTGGCACATTGGATCCAAAATTGACTGAGAGGTAGGAAGCAGAGGGTGATGGTAGAGAGATGTTTCTGTGACTGGAAGTCTGTTTCCAGTGGGGTTCTGCAGGGCTCAGTGCTGGGGCCCTTGCTGTTTGTGGTGAACATAAATGATTTGGACTTAATTGTAGGGGGTAGGATAAAGATTATCACGATGACGCAACAATTGATAGGGTGGTAAATAGTGAGGAGGATAGCTGTAAACTGCAGGAGGATATCAATGGACTGGTCAGGTGGGCAGAGCAGTAGCAAATGGAAAAGTGTGAGCTAATGCACTTGGGGAGGGCTAACAAGGCAAGGGGTTACACCATGAATGGTAGGCCCCTTGAAAGTACTGAACATCAGAAGGACTTGGTGTGCATATCCATAGGTTCCTGAAGGTAGCAGGGCAGGTAGATAAGGTGGTTAAGAAGGCATATGTGCTACTTGCCTTTATTAGCCAAGGCATTGAATACAAGAGTAGGGAGGTTATGCTGGAACTCTATAAAATGCTGGTTAGGCCACAACTAGAGTACTGCCTGCAATTCTGGTCACCACATTATAGGAAGGATGTGATTGCACTGGAGAGGGTGCAGAGGAGATTTACCAGGATGCTGTCTGGGCTGGAGGTTCTGAGCTAGGAGGAAAGATTGGATAGGCTGGAGTTGTTTCCCTTGGAGCAGCGAAGGTTGCGAGGGGACCTGATAGAGGTGTATAAGATTATGAGGAGCATAGATAGGGTGGATAGGAAGACACTTGTTCCATTAGTAGACAGGTCAATAACCAGGGGGCATAGATTTAAGATAAGAGGTAGAAGGCTAAGAGGGGAGTTGAGGAGAAACTTTTTCATCCAGAGGGTGGTGGGAGTCTGGAACTCACTGCCTGAAAGGATGGTTGAGTCAGAAACTCTCATAACGTTTAAGAAGTATTTAGATATTCACTTGTGTTTCCATAGCCTCCAGGGCTTTGGGCCAAGCGCTAGAAAATGGGATTAGTGTAGTTAGATCTTTATTGATGAGCGTAGATATGATGGGCCGAATGGCCTCCTTCTGTGTTGCTGGCATCCATGAGTCTGTGCGTCACTCTGGTAAATCTCGTCTGCATCCTCTCAAGGACCCTCACATCCTTCCTAAAGTGTGGTGACCAGAACTGGACTCAATGTTCCAGTTGTGCTGTCACCAGAGCTTTAGGAAGGTTCAGTATAACATCCCTGCTTTTTGTACTTAATTCCTCCATTAATGAAGCACCGGAACCCATTTGCTTTGCTAACCACTCTCTCAATATGTCCGACTATCTTTAAAGATCAGTGCACATGAACCCACAGTCCCTCTGTCCCTTCACACTCTTGGGGACTTTGCCATTAAGTCTATATTGTGTCTCCCCATCTCTCCTGCCAAAATACATCACTTCACACTTATAAAAGCAGGGATGTGCTGCTGAGGCTTTATAAGGCTCTGGTCAGACCACATTTAGAATATTGTGAGCAATTTTGGGCCCCGTATCTCAGGAAGGATGTTCTGGCCCTGGAGAGGGTCCAGAGGAGGTTCACAAGAACGATCCCAGGAATGAAAGGCTTAACATATGAGGAACGTTTGAGGACTCTGGATCTATATTCGATGGAGTTTAGAAGGATGAGGGGGGATCTGATTGAAACTTACAGAATACTGAAAGGCCTGGATAGAGTGGACGTGGGGAAGATGTTTCCATTAGTAGGAGAGACTAGGACCCGAGGGCAAAGGGAAGACCTTTTAGAACAGAGATGAGGAGAAACTTCTTTAGCCAGAGAGTGGTGAATCTATGGAATTCATTGCCACAGAAGGCTGTGGAGGCCAGGTCATTGAGTGTATTTAAGACAAAGATAGATAGGTTCTTGATTGGTAAGGGGATCAAAGGTTACAGGGATAAGGTGGGAGAATGGGGTTGAGAATCTTATCAGCCATGATTGAATGGCAGAGCAGACTTGATGGGCTGAATGGCCTAATTTCTGCTCCTATGTCTTATGATCTTATGGTATTAAATTTATTCTGCCACTTGTCTGCCCATTCTGCTAGCCTGTTTGAGTTAGACCGTCGCCAAAATTTGCCGTTCTAGGTGACCACCTAGTTTGCTGAGCAGTTGCATTGGCCCTGGGCACACAGCAGAGACTCCTGCACTTCCTGCCTCTTTGTACTCTTCCGGACAGTCACCTATTTACCATCCTGATCTCTTGTTGTCAGTGGGGTGAAAACCTACAGCAACGTATGATCGCGGATCTCTCATCTTCCCTGACGCTCTGCAGTGTCTCCAGCTGCCTGCCAGGCTCAAAAATCTTGAAATACCTGGAAAAACTCAGCAGGTCCGGCAGCATCGGCGGAGAAGGGCACCGCCGACGTTTCGAGTCCTCATGACCCACTCGAGATGTCGGCTGTGCCCTTCTCCGCCGATGCTGCCAGACCTGCTGAGTTTTTCCAGGTATTTCTGTTTCTGTTTTTGTTTTGGATTTCCAGCATCTGCAGTTTTTTGCTTTTATCAAAAATCCTGAACTTGATCTTAAGCACCTGGAAACACCTACACACACTGTCACCTTAGACACGTGAAGGATTCTGAAGTTCCCACATGACACAAGCATTGCAAACAGCAGGTCTCAGCTGCCCATTCATCTCGTAAAAAAAACCCTCTTTTAGAATCTAGTTAGCACCTTGTTTCAACAATAAGTTTTCATTAATGCCTCCAGACCTGTTCTGTGCTATTGCTTCTATTATTCATACATTTTACTGCTATATTTACCTTCATTGAAATTTAAAATTTCCCAACTCCTGGTTTGAACGAATGCCTTAATTAGAGAGAGAAAAAAAGAAAAATCCTCACCAACCAAACATTTAGTGGCTTTCCTGTGAGTCACATTTTGTTTTTCATCTCCGCTCTGGCACTCAACTCCCGCTCTTTGCAAACCTCTGCTCTGGCTCGCACTCTGATTGTGTTCATTCTGTCTGCATTTTGTGTCTATTCTCTTTCTTCTGAGTTTAATGTTTGACTGTTTATTCTGGCTGTGTTTATTATAACAGACTGCTTATTCAGGCTGTGTTCATGTTTATTCTGTTTGTGTTTACTCTGTTTAATATTTATTCTTTTTTGATTCATTTATGGAATGTGGGTGCGGCTGGATGGGCCAGCATTTACTGCCCATCCCTAATTGCCCTTGAGAAGGTGGTGGTGAGCTGCCTTCTTGAACCGCTGCAGTCCATGTGGTGTAGGTACACCCACAACACTGTTTTGAGGGATTCCAGGATTTTGACCCAGCGACAGTGAAGGAACAACGATATATTTCCAAGTTAGGATGGTGAGTGGCTTGGAGGGGAACTTCCAGGTGGAGGTGTTCCCATCTATCTGCTGCCCTTGTCCTTCTAGATGGTAGTGGTCGTGGGTTTGTAAGGTGCTGTCCAAGGAGTCTTGGTGAATTCCTGCTGTGCATCTTGCAAATGTACACACTGCTGCCACTGTGCGTCGGTGGTGGAGGGAGTGGATGTTTGTGGATGGGGTGACAATCAAGCAGCTGCTTTGTCCTGGATGGTGTCAAGCTTCTTGAGTGTTGTGGGAGCTGCACTCATCCAGGCAAGTGGGCCGAGGACATTACCCTGAGGAACTCCTGAAGCCCACACCCCATAAATGAATAATAAAAATAAACCGGATGTGGCAGGACTGTACTGAATACTGTTGTGAATGGTGGTGGACAGTTGAACAACTCACGGGAGGAGGAGGTTCCACAAATATCCAAACATCATCAATGAGGGGGAAACCCAGCATCAGTGCAAAAAATAAGGTTGCAACAATCTTCAGCCAGAAGTGCCGAGTAGATGACCAATCTCAGCCTCCTCCGGAGGTCCCCAGCATCACAGACGCCAGTCTTCAGCCAATTCGATTTACTCCACTTTATTAAGAAACAGCTGAAGGCACCATCTACTGCAAAGTTTATGGGCCCTGGCAATATTCCAGCAATAGTACTGCAGACGTGTGCTCCAAAATTTGCTGCACCCCTAGCCCTAGAGGGTTGATTCTCTGGCTTGATGGTAATGGTAGAGTGGGGGATATGCTGGGCCATGAGGTTACAGATTGTGTTTGAGTCCAATTCTGCGGCTGCTGATGGCCCACAGCGCCTCATGGATGCCCAGTCCTGAGTTGCTAGGTCTGTTTGAAATCTATCCCATTTAGCACGGTGGTAGTGCCACACAACACGATGGAGGGTATCCTCAATGTGAAGACGGGACTTCATCTCCACAATGACTGTGTGGCTGTCACTCCTACCGATACTGTCATGGGCAGATGTATCTGTGACAGGCAGGTTGGTGAGGATGAGGTCAGGTATGTTTTTCCCTCTTATTGGCTCCCTCACCACCTGTCACAGACACAGTCGACAAGGCCAGCGTTTATTGTCCATCCCTAACTGCCCTTGAGAAGGTGGGGGTGAGCTGCATTCTTGAACCGCTGCAGTCCATGTGGTGTAGGTACACCCACAGTGCTGTTAGGGAGGGAGTTCCAGGATTTTGACCCAGTGACAGTGAAGGAATGGCCGATATAGTTTATCCTGACTGTGTTTCTGCTAATTTTGACTGTTTATTCATGACTATTCTGCAAGCCTGACCCTCAGCTTCCGGTAACTTGTCATTTGGGATCTCCACCTTGCTCCTAATCTGACCTTTCTGTCCTTGACCTGCCACAGTGTCCTAATGAAGGTCAATGCAAGCTCAAGGAGCAGCATGTCATCTTTCAGCTGGGCACTCTCCAGCCTTCCAGACTCAACACTGAGTTCAACAATTTTATATCATCATAACCTCTGTCCCCTTTTGTCTCGTATTTCTTTACTGGTTCAGTATTTTTTCTCTTGTTTCTTTCTTATTTCTTTGAGTTTGTGTTCAGGTATCACTTCCTTCAGACACATCAGCTATCCTGCCACTCTCACTTCCTTCAGACACATCAGTTCTGATTATTGACCTGAATCAATAACTCTGTTTCTCTCCAGAGACGCTACCAGACCTGCTGAGTATTTCCAGCATTTTCTGTTTTTATCTCAGATTGCCAGCCTCCACTGCATTTTGGCTTTGGATTACTGATTGGTCATGTTTTTGAAATGCCACTGTTCTGGTTCCAGTAGCTCTGTTTTTTTTTGTGAAAAATATACTTTATTCATAAAATATCTGGAAGAGCATTACAAAACGCTTCAAAATCACCATCACAAAAAGTACGATCAGATTCGATCTTATTATCCGAGCTGAGTCAGGTTGGACACTCTGTTTAATAAGGTTACAGTGATGCAGTCATGCAACAATAAGAAATATTGCACTTTATTCGCACCATGTGTTAAATAACTGCTTTAAGGACACTTGGGATAGCATTCATTGGGGGATATCATATGTCACCAACGCTGTAAATAATGAATACGGAGATAATCAAACTTTCACCAATGACAGCAGGATAACAGCTCATCGTATTAATGTGTGGGGATTACGTCAGCAATCCATGCTCGATGGTCTGAGCATCAATCTACTGTTTCTAGAACTTTCTAAGTGAGAAAACGACAGGAGAGGACAAAGCCCACAATATAGGACCTTACTGAGATTGCGATAGAAGAGAAGATGAAGTAAATCAGAAATCAATGCGGCCAAAATCTTCATCCGTGATTTTTTTTTTCCCACTGACGTGACAATTTCGATGTTCTGTGGCTGTCCACCCATCCTCAACACTCTGTAAAAATTCAATTTATCCTAAACTCTGCTGTTCATATCCTAACTCACACCAAATCCTGCTCGCCCGTTGTCCCTGTGCTCACTAAATGATTTCAGTGTGCAGCACCAGTGTAAGGCCCTCTGCTGACTGGCTGCATGCTCAGCATGGGTGTGTGTGGTTAGTGTGATACACAGCTCGCCTGCATCTCCTGAATGCTTCCTGCCCCTCTTAAAGGGGAATTACACTCAGTCTGCAGCCACAGCTGCACCAATCTCTGGAATATTTAACTAGAAGGAAAAGCACAACAAATGAAGCAACAGGCAAGGGACAGGGTCCCCAAGTTTTCCGATGTGGCACTGAAGGCATCAGTGATGGAGGTGCTGGCATTGTGGTATTGTCGCTGGACTAGTAATCCAGAGACCCAGGGTAATGCTCTGGGGATCCAGGTTTGAATCTCACCACGACAGATGGTGGAATTTAAATTCAATAAAAATCAGGAATTAAAAGTCTAATGATGAACATGAAACCATTGTCGATTGTTGTAAAAACCCATCTGGGTCACTAATGTCCTTTAGGAAGGGAAATCTGCCATCCTTACCTGGTCTGGGCTACATGTGACTCCAGACCCACAGCAGTGGGGTTGACTCTTAAATGCCCTCTGAAATGGCCCAGCAAGGCACTCAGTTGTATCAAACTGTTACAAAGTCACAAAAAAGGAATGAAAACGGACGGACCAACCTAGGCATCTGAAACGACAATGGCAAACTCAGCCCTGTCAACCCTGCAAAGTCCTCCTTACTAATGCCTGGTGGCTAGTGCCAAAATTAGGAGAGCTGTCTCACAGACTTGTCAAGCAACAGCCTGACACAGTCATCCTCATGGGATCGTACCTTACATATAATGTCCCAGACACCACCATCACCATCCCTGGGTATATCCTGTCCCATTGGCAGGACAGACCCAGCAGAGATGGGGGCACAGTGGTATAGTGTCTGGAGGGAGTTGCCCTGGGAGTCCTCAACATCGACTCCGGATCCCATGAAGTCTCGTGACATCAGGTCAAACATGAGCAAGGAAACCTCCTGCTGATTACCACGTACCTCCCTCCCTCAGCTGATGAATCAGTGCTCCTCCATGTTGAACACCACTTGGAGGAAGCACTGAGGGTGGCAAGGGAACAAAATGTACTCTGGGTGGGGGACTTCAATGTCCATCACCAAGAGTGGCTCGGTAGCTATTGGCCAAGTTGGCCGAGTCCAAAAGAACATAGCTGCTAGACTGGGTCTGCAGCACGTGGTGAGGGAACAAACAAGAGGGAAAAACATACTTGACCTCATCCTCACCAACCTGCCTGCTGCAGATGCAACTGTCCATGACAGTATCAGTAGGAGTGACCACCGCACAGTCGTTGTGGAGACAAAGTCCTGTCTTCGTATTGAGGATACACTACCACTGTGCTAAATGGAATAGATTTCGAACAGATCTAGCAACTCAAGACTGGGCATCCATGAGGTGCTGTGGGCCATCAGCAGCAGCAGAATTGTACTCGAACGCAATCTGTAACCTCATGGCCCAGCATATCCCCCACTCTACCATTACCATCAAGCCAGGGGATCAACCCTGGTTCAATGAAGAGTGCAGGAGGGCATGTCAGGAGCAGCACCAGGCAAACCTAAAAATGAAGTGTCAACCTGGTGAAGCTATAACACAGAACTACTTGCGTGCCAAACAGCATAAGCAGCAAGTGATAGACAGAGCTATGCAATTCCACAACATACAGATCAGATCTAAGCTCTGCAGTCCTGCCATATCCAGTCATGAATGGTGGTGGACAATTAAACAACTCACTGGAGGAGAAGGCTCCACAAATATCCCCATCCTCAATGATAGAGGAGCCCAGCACATCAGTGCAAAAGGTAAAACCTAAAGCATTTGCTACAATCTTCAGCCAGAGTTGCCAAGTGGATGATCCATCTCAGCCTCCTCCGGAGGTCTCCAGCATCACAGATGCCAGTTTTCAGCCAATTCGATTCACTCCATGTGATAGCAAGAAATGGCTGAAGGCACTGGATACTGCAAATACTATGGACCCTAACAATATTCCGGCAATAGTACTGAAGACTTGTACTCCTGAACTTGCTGTGTCCCTATCCAAGTTGTTCCAGTACAGCTACAACACTGGCATCTACCCGGCTATGTGGAAAATTGCCCAGGTATGTCCTGCACACAAAAAGCAGGACAAATCCAACCTGGCCAATTACAGCCTATCAGTCTACTCTCCATCATCAGTAAAGTAATGGAACAAGTCATCAACAGTGCTATCAAGTGGCACTTGCTTAGCAATAACCTGCTTCCCGACACTCAGTTTGGGTTCCGCCAGCATCACTCAGCTCCTGACCTCATTGTAATACGTTGGTACAAACATGGACAAAAGAGTTGAACTCCCGAGGTGAGGTGAGAGTAACTGTCCTTGACATCAAGGCAGCATTTGACCGAGTGTGGCATCAAGGAGCCCTAGTGAAACAAGAGTCAATGGGAATCGGGGGGAAAACTCTCCACTGGCTGGAGTCATACCTAGCACAAAGGAAGATGGTTGTGGTTGTTGTAGGTCAATCATCTCAGCTCCAGGACAATCACTACAGGAGTTCCTCAGGGTAGTGTCCTCGGCCCAACCATTTTCAGCTGCTTCATCAATGACCTTCCTTCCATCATAAGGTCAGAAGTGAGGATGTTCACTGATGATTGCAAAATGTTCAGCACCATTCGCGAATCCTCAGGTACTGAAGCAGTCCATGTCCAAATGCAGCAAGACCAGGACAATATCCAGGCTTGGGCTGACATGTGGCGAGTAACATTCACACCACACAAGTATCAGGCAATGACCATCTCCAAAAGAGAGAATCCAGCCATTGCCTCTTGACATTCAATGGCATTACCATCACTGAATCCCCCACTTTCAACATCTTTGATGTTACCATTGACCAGAAACTGAACTGGACTAACCATATAAATACTGTGGCTACAAAAGCAGGTCAGAGGCTTAGATACCGTGCAGTGAGTAACTCACCTCCTGACTCCCCAAAGCTTGTCCACCATCTACTGGGCACAAGTCAGGAGTGTGATGGAATACTGCCCACTTGCCTGGATGAGTGCAACTCAACAAACTTGACACCATCCAGGACAAAGCAGCCCACTTGATTGGCACCCCATCCACAAACATTCACTCCCTCCACCACCGACACACAGTAGCAGCAGTGTGTACCATCTACAAGATGCACTGCAGGAATTCACCAAGGCTCCTTAGACAGCACCTTACAAACCCACGACCACTACCATCTAGAAGGACAAGGACAGCAGATACATGGGAATACCAGCACCTGGAAGTTCCCCTCCAAGTCACTCACCATCCTGACTTAGAAATAGATCGTCGTTCCTCCACTGTTGCTGGGTCAAAATCCTGGAACTCCCTCCCTAACAGCACTGTGGGTGTACCTACACCACATAGACTGCAGCGGTTCAAGAAGGCAGCTCACCACCACCTTCTCAAGGGCAACTAGAGATGGGCAATAAATGCTGGCCCAGCCAGTGACACCCACATCCCGTGAATGAATAAAAAAATGGTGCATAGGAGGAAGACTCCATGTTTCTGCAGGTAGCAAGAGCACTCTCAAGGATCACCCTGCAAAGGGAAAGGGAGCAGAGGGACAAGGAGGTCAATACCCAGTCTCTGTCGCTGCACAAAATGAGTTTGACCAACTGATTTGGCATAACACACAGAATCACAGAATCACATGGTGCAGAAGAGGCCCTTTGGCCCATCAAGTCTGCACCGACACGTGAGAAACACCTGACTTGTCTACCTAATCCCATTTACCAGCATTTGGCCCATAGCCTTGAATGTTATGATGTGCCAAGTGTTCATCCAGGTACTTTTTAAAAGGATGTGCGGCAACCCACCTCCACCACCCTCCCAGACAGTGCATTCCAGACTGTCACCACCCTCTGGGTAAAAAAAGTTTTTCCTCACATCCCCCTTAAACCTCCTACCCCTCACCTTGAACTTATGCCCCCTTGTGACTGACCCTTCAACTAAGGGGAACAGCTGCTCCCTATCCATCCTGTCCATGCCCCTCATAATCTTGTACACCTCGATCAGGTCACCCCTCAGTCTTCTCTGCTCCAATGAAAACAACCCAAGTCTATCCAACCTCTCTTCATAACTTAAATGTTTCATCCCAGGCAACATCCTGGTGAATCTCCTCTGCACCCCCTCCAGTGCAATCACATCCTTCCTACAAAATCAAACCCAAAACGAAATCAAACCACTAGTAATACAAGAAGTATTTAGTTGAGCCTTGAACTGCATAGCATGCAGGGCCAAGAGCCAAGGGCTGGAAAATAGGAAAGGTGCTTGATGGCCAGCATGGACACGATGGGCTGAAAAACCTCTTTCTGTGCTGTATAACTCTATGGCTCTATGACTCGAGACAATTTCAGTCAGGAAAATCACAGGACTGCTGATGTGGGGAATGAAAAATGTTAGACTGGGGCAGTACCTGAGGCCGATCCGAGATTAGCTCTAACTCACATGGTTAGAGAGTGCAAAGGAATCTTTACTCTGTATCTAACCCCGTGCTGTACCTATCCTGGGAGTGTTTGATGGGGACAGTGTAGAGGGAGCTTTACTCTGTATCTAACCCCGTGCTGTACCTGTCCTGGGAAAGTTTGATGGGGACAGTGTAGAGAGAGCTTTACTCTCTATCAAACCCAGTGCTTTACCTACCCTGGGAGTGTTTGATGTGGAGGGAGCTTTACTCTGTATCTAACCCTGTGCTGCACCTGCTCTGTGGGTTTTGGATAGGGACAGTGTAGAGGAAGATTTAGGCTGTTCTTTGTCCACATGCTACTTTAACTTTGGTTTGGTTTCTCCTCTGTTAATGTTGGTAATTTGCTGATGTCAGTACTGCCTCCTGTCACCTTTTAGCACCTGACATCACCGGAATCCGGAGTTTATATCAGATTGATTACGCACTGTCCCATCGAAGATTTATAATGGTGAGTGACAGTGAAAGTCTGCTACAATCTATCAGGTGCAGGAATGACCCGAGTGTCCTTCGATGCCTGTGATTCACCAACTGATACGTTAACACGTCAATTAGACTGAGAAAAGATTGAGAATGACTTTATTATTAAAATAAAGACCTGATTGTTGGTGAATTTTTAACCATCTTTGGAGGAATTGTCTCTTTTCATCTCAACAAATTTCTTGCCATCTCTCCTGGTAAATGCAACTCTTGCTGGGCATCAGAGCCCTACCCCCAGTGGGTATCTCCCACCCCCAGCAAATATCTTCTGA
The DNA here is from genome assembly GCF_017639515.1 of Carcharodon carcharias. Lineage (NCBI taxonomy): Eukaryota > Metazoa > Chordata > Chondrichthyes > Lamniformes > Lamnidae > Carcharodon > Carcharodon carcharias. Next base: position 6,664,595 of record NC_054468.1, read on the forward strand.
TACCCCACCCCCAGCAAATATCTTCTGATACCCCACCCCCAGCAAATATCTTCTGATACCCCACCCCCAGCAAATATCTTCTGATACCCCACCCCCAGCAGGTATCCTCTGAGACCCCCTCCCCAAAGGGTATCCTCTGTTCCCCACCCCCAGTGGATAACCTCTTTACCCCACCCCCAGTAGGTATCCTCTGTACCCTACCTCCAACGGGTATCTTCTGAGACCCTACACCCACTGACCATTCTTCACCAATGAATCTCAGCAGACCATTCAACATCATTGGGCATATCATAGTCAGGAGTGGGTGGGGGCAGGAGGAGGGTGTTGGGGTCACTGGAAAAGGATCCAGAGTAGCGTGGCCTGGCTGTTTTCCCAGTCCAGGTACTGAGGTCAATTGTAGAATCCCTGAGACTGTAAATAGATGATAGGAGCCCAGAACTTGACTTCCAGTTGGACAGAGAGCACTCCAGACAAGGCTGTAGGACCAGGTTGGTCCAATCCCAGGGGAAATCCAAACCAGTGAGGTGGGGGCAGGGGGGATTACATGGTGTGATGATTGTGTGAGTCTGATAATGGGGGAGATCCTCTTGGGCCACAGGAGAGCTCCCTGAGGCTCTCTCTACTTCACTGCATTTCCAGGATCCCTGGGCTGGGGGAACATGGCTGACTATTGTTAAACTTGGGAAGCACATTTAGCCCAATTAACATATTTAAAACGCTAACTGGCTCCCTGGGCGCTGGTTGGCTGCCTGCCCCTTATCCCACCTCCTTAAGTTTGAGCCATATTGCCAATTCAGTTGAAATATTTCCCAATTAACCCCCAATCTATTCCCATGAGACCACCGATGTTAAAATAAGGCCTCACCCCCACCATACCTCTGTGTTCCCCCCCCACACACCATAAAACCACAAGTGCTGACATGATAATATATAGCAATAGGGAAACACCAGTCAACCCTTCAGGACTGTTCCGCCATTCACTCAGATCATGACTCATCTGTACCTCAACTCCATTTACCTGCCTTAATCCCAATCCCACAATAGCCTCACCCAAAAACAATCGAATCCATCTCAACTTCTGAAGGCTCCAATTGAGCTCCAGCATCTGCAGCTTTTTGGGAGAGAGAATTCCAGAGTTCCAGGTGCTTCGTTCCTGTTGTTATGTTTCATCATTTGTCCTATCCATTCTATTCTTTCTACACCTTCCATTCTGTCAAGACGATTTACTTCTGTGCATTCTTCAGAATTTGGAGAGTTTTCCATTTCACCTCCTTTGAAGTTTGTCACCTTTTCCTCCTCTTTGCTTTTCTCCAGGGCCCAGGTCAGTTGGTAGATCCTTTTCCTTTCCTCGTTCGAGCCCCAGTCTATGGTCAGATTGCCGCAATTTTGGGAAGATATTCCTCCATTTTGGGATGTCCAAGATCTTTGTTTGAGGAAGTGCTTCCAGAATGGCCTAGGTCTAATTTTAAGATTGCTCAGAAGTAAGTCCTCTCTACATCTACCCTATCAAATCCATTTATCATTTTCCATAACTCAATCAGATCAACTGTCAACCTTCAAAACACAAGAGGACACAACAACAACTTTCACTTATGCAGTGCCTTTAACACAGATATTAGGACAGGTCACCAAAAGCATGGGAGAGCAGGTAGATTTTAAGGAGCATCTTAAAGGAGGAGAGAGAAACAGAGAATCAGAGAGGCTTAGGGAGGGAATTCCAGAGCTGAGAACCTAGTCGGCTGAAGGAACAGTAGCCAAATTGGAGCGATGAAGCCTCAGTGTCATTCTGGTGACTCGGCTCTGCTCCCTCTCCAAAGCCAATATCTCCTTCTTGAGGTGCGGTGTCCAGAGCTGAACACAGTTACTCCAGATAGGGTCTGACTGGAGCTCTGTCTAACTGTAACATCACTTCCAGCCCACTGAAGTAAAGGCTGGCCCTTTCTGATTCCCTCTTGATACAAAGAAAGAAAATTGTGTATTTATCCCGATCTCTGGATGTCCCAAAGTGTTCAGCAGCCAATGAAATATTTTCTAAGTGTAGTCACTGTTGTAATGTATGAAACACGGCAGGTAATTTATGCACAGCAGGATGCCACAAACAGAGATGAGATAATTACCAGATAATCTCTTTTTATTTAATGATGTTTATTTTGGGATAAATATTGGAAGGAAAACTGGGGTAAAGTCATCTGCACCAGCTTCAAAATAGTGGTATAGTGGTCATCTTTTATATCAGCCTAAGGGTCCAAACAGGTCCTCAATTTAATGTTTTATCTAAAGGAAGGCACCACCAACAGTGTAACACTCTTTCAGTACTGACCCTCTTGACAGTGCAGCACTCTCTCAGCACTGACTCTCTGAAAGTGCAGGACTCCCTCTGTACTGACCCTATGACAGTGCAGCACTCCCTCAGTACTGACCCTCTGACAGTGCAGCACTCCCTCAGTACTGACACTCTGATAGTGCAGCACTCCCTCAGTACTGACCCTCTGACAGTGCAGCACTCCCTCAGTACTGACACTCTGATAGTGCAGCACTCCATCAGTACTGACCCTCCGACAGTGCAGCGCTCCCTCAGTACTGACCCTCTGACAGTGCAGCACTCCCTCAGTACTGACCCTCTGACAGTGCAGCACTCCCTCAGTACTGACCCTGCGACAGCGCAACACTCCCTCAGTACTGACCCTCCGACAGTGCAGCACTCCCTCAGTACTGACCCTCTGACAGTGCAGCACTCCCTCAGTACTGACCATACCACAGTGCAGCACTCCCTCAGTACTGACCCTCTGACAGTGCAGCACTCCCTCAGTACTGACCCTCTGACAGTGCAGCACTCCCTCAGTACTGACCCTCTGACAGTGCAGCAATCCCTCAGTACTGACCCTCCGACAGTGCAGCACTCCCTCAGTACTGACCCTCTGACAGTGCAGCACTCCCTCAGTACTGACCCTACCACAGTGCAGCACTCCCTCAGTACTGACCCTCTGACAGTGCAGCACTCCCTCAGTACTGACCCTACCACAGTGCAGCACTCCCTCAGTACTGACCCTCTGACAGTGCAGCACTCCCTCAGTACTGACCCTCCGACAGTGCAGCACTCCCTCAGTACTGACCCTCTGACAGTGCAGCACTCCCTCAGTATTGACCCTGTGATAGTGCAGCATTCCCTCAGTACTGACCCTCTGACAGTGCAGCACTCCCTCAGTACTGACCCTCCCACAGTGCAGCACTCCCTCAGTATTGACCCTCTGATAGTGCAGCACTCCCTCAGTACTGACCCTCTGACAGTGCAGCACTCCCTCAGTATTGACTCTCTGACAGTGCAGCACTCCCTCAGTACTGACCCTCTAACAGTGCAGCACTCCCTCAGTACTGACCCTACCACAGTGCAGCACTCCCTCAGTACTGATCTTCCCACAGTGCAGCACTCCCTCAGTACTGACCCTCTGACAGTGCAGCACTCCCTCAGTACTGACCCTCTAACAGTGCAGCACTCCCTCAGTACTGACCCTCTGACAGTGCAGCACTCCCTCAGTACTGACCCTCTGATTGCAGCACTCCCTCAGTACTGACCCTCCGACAGTGCAGCACTCCCTGAGTACTGACCCTCCGACAGTGCGGCACTCCCTCAGTACTGACCCTCTGACAGTGCAGCACTCCCTCAGTACTGACCCTACCACAGTGCAGCACTCCCTCAGTACTGACCTTCCCACAGTGCAGCACTCCCTCAGTACTGACCCTCTGACAGTGCAGCACTCCCTCAGTACAGACCCTCTGACAGTGCAGCACTCCCTCAGTACTGACACTCTGACAGTGCAGCACTCCCTCAGTACAGACCCTCTGACAGTGCAGCACTCCCTCAGTACTGACCCTCTGACAGTGCAGCGCTCCCTCAGTACTGACCCTCTGACAGTGCAGCACTCCCTCAGTACTGACCCTCTGACAGTGCAGCACTCCCTCAGTACTGACCCTCTGACAGTGCAGCACTCCCTCAGTACTGACCCTCTGACAGTGCAGCACTCCCTCAGTACTACTGTGAGAATGTGAGCCTGTATTTTTGTGCTGGAGTCTGAAACCCATGATATTTTGACTCCTATGTGCGCCAGTGGCAGAGGGAGTTCAGCCCAGTCGGGGTGATATTTGCTCCAGTTATGCTGGGGATTCGAGTCTCCCCCCTCACCCTCAGCCCCTGTGCAACGGGAAAGGGTCGCTTCCCAGCCCCTTCATCCCCCTCTGCACAATTGACCAGTTTAACCTCAATCCTCTCGGCCAATTTTCCAATTTCGCACCAGCCCTTCAGCCACGGAGAGTGAAGCTAATAAATCGGGAGACGGCAGGGGTGGGCGAGAGGTGAGCGGTAAATTAGCGGTGAGTCAGAATTGCAAACTGATGTATTCCCACGCACTGAACCCGCATCACCTCAGCTCATCCAATTCAAGCAGACTCCAGAGCTTTAAAAGCCTCTCCGGCTGGCAGGGATTGCATTGCAGCAGCATGGACCACCCGAAACAGCTGTCTCTCGGCACTTGGGCTGTGTTTCTGATGATGCTGATGTTGCTGGTGGAGGGAAGTCAGATCCCACATGAGGGTGAGTGGCATTTCTCCATCCTTCTCTCTCTCTCTCTCTCTCTCCCTCTCTTTTAAACTGTGTAAAATTATCTTCACTTTCACAGGGAGGTTTAACCTGGGGCTTGGGTGATGCTGACCAAAGGGGAGACCCGGTGCTCTCAAGTGTGAAGAGCGAGCCGTCCCGATGACTGTGGGATCAAATTGTGTTTCTCTCCCCTTTTAAAGGAGGGATGTCCGTGTGTGGAGCAGCCTTCTGCAGCACCTCAAGTTGTTCCAAAGTGAATGAAGTACTTTTGAAGTATATTCAGAGCAAGGCAGCCAAATTGCACACAGCAAGCTCCCACAAACACAATGACCAGTAAATCTGCCTTAATTTGTTGAGGAGAGATATTGACCTGGACACTGGGGGCACTCCCTGCTCTTCCTTCAAATTGTGGCTGTGGCATCTTTTACTTTTACCTCAAAAGGCATGTGAGAACTTGCTTTAGTGTTGCTCCCTCAGTCCTGCTGCTCAGACAGTGCAGCACTCCCTCAGTCCTGCTGCTCAGACAGTGCAGCACTCCCTCAGTCCTGCTGCTCAGACAGTGCAGCACTCCCTCAGTCCTGCTGCTCAGACAGTGCAGCACTCCCTCAGTCCTGCTGCTCAGACAGTGCAGCACTCCCTCAGTCCTGCTGCTCAGACAGTGCAGCACTCCCTCAGTCCTGCTGCTCAGACAGTGCAGCACTCCCTCAGTCCTGCTGCTCAGACAGTGCAGCACTCCCTCAGTCCTGCTGCTGGGACAGTGCAGCACTCCCTCAGTCCTGCTGCTCGGACAGTGCAGCACTCCCTCAGTCCTGCTGCTTGGACAGTGCAGCACTCCCTCAGTCCTGCTGCTGGGACAGTGCAGCACTCCCTCAGTCCTGCTGCTCAGACAGTGCAGCACTCCCTCAGTCCTGCTGCTCAGACAGTGCAGCACTCCCTCAGTCCTGCTGCTCAGACAGTGCAGCACTCCCTCAGTCCTGCTGCTCAGACAGTGCAGCACTCCCTCAGTCCTGCTGCTCAGACAGTGCAGCACTCCCTCAGTCCTGCTGCTCAGACAGTGCAGCACTCCCTCAGTCCTGCTGCTGGGACAGTGCAGCACTCCCTCAGTCCTGCTGCTGGGACAGTGCAGCACTCCCTCAGTCCTGCTGCTGGGACAGTGCAGCACTCCCTCAGTCCTGCTGCTCAGACAGTGCAGCACTCCCTCAGTCCTGCTGCTCAGACAGTGCAGCACTCCCTCAGTCCTGCTGCTCAGACAGTGCAGCACTCCCTCAGTCCTGCTGCTTGAACAGATGCAGCACTCCCTCAGTCCTGCTGCTGGGACAGTGCAGCACTCCCTCAGTCCTGCTGCTCAGACAGTGCAGCACTCCCTCAGTCCTGCTGCTGGGACAGTGCAGCACTCCCTCAGTCCTGCTGCTTGAACAGTGCAGCACTCCCTCAGTCCTGCTGCTCAGACAGTGCAGCACTCCCTCAGTCCTGCTGCTGGGACAGTGCAGCACTCCCTCAGTCCTGCTGCTCAGACAGTGCAGCACTCCCTTCGCACTGACCCTCCAACAGTGCGGTGCTCCCTCAGTACTGACCCTCCAACAGTGTGGTCCTCCCTTGGTCCTTACACCTTACAATAAATCTCCATCTCTAATTAAACATAAAGAATATCAAAGTTGGGTCATTATGTTTGAACAAGGTAAATCACAGGGCGATGTGATAAAAGTGTTTAAAATGATGAAAGGGTAGATAGAAGCAAACTGTCTCCAGCTGTTGAGGGTCTTACTATGTTAAAGGAATTATATAAATGCAAGTTGTTGATGTTGCTACTGTCAGGAATGAAGGGCAGTAGACACAATATTAAATGCGAGGATTTTTAAACAGAGAGCAGGAGAAACCTCTTCACACAGACAGTTGTGAGGCTGTGGGATTCACTGCTAGGGTTAATTGTTAAGGCAGAAACTGTCAATATTGATGATTGGATTGGAGTGGGGGGTGGGGGGAATGAAGGAAAAGGGATGGGGGAACAGGGGAGGGTAAATACGATGAGGCATTTCTGATTGTGTGGAGGGTAAACACCAACACACTCTGGATGGGCTAAATGGCCTGTTTCAGTGTCGTAACTTTGATGTGCTTCTGTGTAGGAAAGGAAGGGCCAAGGATTTGAGCCAAATCGCTAGAATCCTATTAGTAGAATATCACTGTGCTGAGGTTTCAGAAGTTTGGTCACGTCTAATTTTCTCTTAGTTTAGCCTGGGAACTGGAAGATCTGTCCCTCATTTCCATAATGATGATGTCATTGTGTCAGGTAATGGATCAGAGAATGATAGAGGAGGATTTCCATCTCTGTTATTTGTTGCCTGCCCATTTATCTGGCATTTTATTTGAAAATGTGCATGTTATTACCCTTGAACCTTACCATCAAAGCAACAATTTACATTTATCTGGCATTGGGGACAAAAGAACGTTTCTGTCTTTCCCTTGATTGAAAGATATAAAATCCTGAAGGGTCCGGACAGGGTGGACAGGATGTTTCCTCTTGTGGGAGAATCTAGAACTTGGGGCCACTGTTTAAAAATAAGGGGTCACCCATTTAGGACAGAGATGAGGAGAAATTTTCTCCCTCTGAGGGTGTTGTGTCTTCAGAACTCTCTTCTTCAAAAGGCAGTGGAAGCAGAGTCTTTGAATATTTTTAAGGCAGAGCTGGACAGATTCTTGATTAACAAAGAGGTGAAAGGTTTTCGGAGGTAGGCAGGAATGGGGGGGTTGAGGTTACAAATCAGATCATCTTATTGAAGGATGGAGCAGGCTCGGGAGGGGCTGAGTGACCTACCCCTGCTCTTAATTCATCTGTCCTAATGCATTATAGAACCTTACAGCATAGAAAGTGATCCTCTGGTCTGCCATGTCTATGTCAGCTCTTGAGCATTATTCCAAATCCAACTTTTTCCCCATTACCCTGCATCTTCCTCCTCTTCAACTGCTTGTCCATTTGTCATTTGAAAGTTCCTGAGGAATCTGATTCCGCCAGCCTTTCAAGTAGAACATTCTAGATCTTAATAATCCTCTGTGTATAAGAAATTCTCCTCATTTCCCCTGTAGTTCTGTTGCTAATCATTTTAAATCTCTGATGTTGATTACTGACCAATTTTCCAAAGGAAATAACTTCTCCTTATTTGCCCTTATCCAAACCCCTCATAATTTTGAACAATTTAGTTAAATCTTCCTAAACCTTCTCTGCTCCAAGGAGGACAATTAATCTCTCCACATTTCTGAAATCCCTCATCCCTGACATCATCCCTGTGAATATTCTGTGCACCCTCTCCCTTCCTTGTTTCACAAGCAGCTTATTTTTAAGAAAGCTACTTGCTTTCAAAAAGCCTTCTCCAACTGCACGCTGAGGGATTCAATTGTTCTTTCGAAAATGTATCAGATAAAAAGCCAAAACATTGATTATTAACTTGGGAAGCAATCAGCAAACATAGCAAGTGTTAGAAATGATTAACATGCTTCACTGGGCTATTAAATAGCACAATAATCACCCGAGCATTGACAACAATTCAGACACCTCAGGGCTGCAGAGAAATGGGGGGGTGGTGGGACAAGTTGTTCTTGCAGAGAGCTGACATTGGCTCGATAGGCCGAATGGCCTTCTCTGCTGTAGTCATTCTAGGATTCTACTTACGGCACAGAGACAGATAATTCAGCCCAACTGGTCCACATCTGTGTTTTATGTTTCAAGTAAACTTCCTTGGTTTATGAGTGAGGCTAAGATAAAACTAAGGCAATCATAAGGTGTGTTCAAATGGCTTTTACAATCTGCTAGCACCGAGGAGGATCTGCATGTTGGGAGTTGGTAGCACTAGCATGATATAGAAGTGGCTTCAAAATTGGAATCTATAAACATTCTCCACTTAGTTTCAAGTGAAGTTTGATGGCTTCTTTCATCAATAATCCCTGTGCCCTCCCCCATTGCATTACTGGTCAATGATTTCCTTTATTGTATGGATTTGCTTCATAGGATCATTCAGGAAAAAGTTATAGTCCTTAATTGTAAGTGCAGAATGCCCTTCCTTTCTGTCACTAACAGAACCTCATATTTCTGTGCCTGTGTGTTTGTGCACGTGTGAGCTTCTTTGATAATGCAAGGTCCCTGATAACTAAACAAACAGGTCACATGGTGTTGGTGGTGGGGGTTGGGGTGGCGGTGTGGAGTGTCGGTGTGTCCTTAAGGCTGAATATTGGATTAGGGCACCTAATATTCTTGCACCAGCCCAGCACCCCCCCCAATCCCTCTGCATCTCACCCCATTAACATATCCTTCTATTCTTTTCTCTCTCATGTTTTTATCTAGCTTCCCTTTCAATGCATCTATCCATCTCAACCACTCCCTGTGTTGTGACTTCCACATTCTCACCACTCCCTGGGTAAAGAAATTTCTCCTGATTTTCCTATTTATTCTCCCTCTTCTCTATTTTCTGTCTGTAGACAGCCTCCTATTCATTCAGTCAACTGTCTTAGTCATGTGGCACCTTATCAAAGGCCTTTTGGAAATCGAAATATATTATATCCAAGAGCATAAGTTCATAAAATTAAGAGCAGGAGTAGACCCTCGAAACTGCTCCGTTATTCAATATATCGTGGAAGATCGTCAGCCTCAACTGCACTTTCCCAACTATCTCTTCTTTCCCTGTGAGACCAAAGATCTGTCTATCCCCGCCTCCAATATATTCTATGATGGGTCACAACTGGGGGGGAAGAGAATTCCAAACATTCACAACCCTTTAAGTGAAGAGATTTTTCCACATCTCAGTCCCAAATGATTGGACCCTTAACCTGAGACTGTGCCCCCTGTGTTCAAGATTCCCCAGCCAGGGGGAAACAGCCTCTCAGTGTCCACCCTGTCGAACCCCTTCAGAATCTTATATGTTTCAATGAGATCATGTCTGGTTCTTCTAAACTCCAGAGCATTTAGACCCACTTCACTCGGCCTCACACCACAAGACAACCCTCTCATCCCAGGGGACTAATCCAGTGAAGGTCAGCTCTACCACCTCCAAGACAACTATATCCTTCCTTAAATATAGAGAACAAAGCTGTGCATTTTATTCCAGGTGTGGTCTCACCAAAGCCCTGTACAATTGCAGCCAGACTTGCTCATTTCTTGTACTCCAATCTGCAAACGTGCCATTTATCTTCCTAATTACTGAGTGTACCAGCATACTAACATTTTATGATTCATGTCAAGTACACGCAAGACCCTCTACTGCATTAAACTTCTCTACCCTTGCTGTTGCTTCCTGTTACTAGTCTAGCTTCTCCTCAAATGTATCTATTCTACCTGTTTCGACCACTCCCGGTGATAGCGAGTTCCGCCTTCTTATGACTCTTTGCTTAAATAAATTTCTTCTGAATTCCCTATTGGATTTCTAGCTCTTATTTTATATTATATTATATCTTATACTAATGGCCCCTAGATATATTGTTGCCCAAAAGAGGAAACATTCAAATTTCCATCACTAAACATATGACCGTGGAGCTACCTTGACTCGAAAGGGTTTTTATCTGCCTCCTCAAGGCATAACTCATGGAAAAATATATGTAAAATTCCTGAATGGAAATAAACGATTAAAAGTTGAGGTTTATTTTCAGGTGTGATTGTTGTTGTTACATGCAAGTCATAGAAATTATGCAAATACTTAACTTGATGGCATCATCGAAATATGAATAAATTTAAAGTACATTTGTCATCGATGGTTAGAAAGAAAATAACATTGGTTTAAATTCCTCATGAGACAGCCTGAGGATGTTTATTTTTTATTCATTCACGGGATTTGGGCTTCGATGGCTGGGCCAGCATTTATTGCCCATCCCTAGTTGCCCTTGAGAAGGTGGTGATGAGCTGCCTTCTTGAACCGCTGCAGTCCATGTGGTGTAGGTACACCCACAGTGCTGTTAGGGAGGGAGTTCCAGGATTTTGACCCAGCGACAATGAAGGAACGGTGATATATTTCCAAGTCAGGATGGTGGGTGACTTGGAGGGGAACTTGCAGGTGGTGGTGTTCCCATCTATTTGCTGCCCTTGTCCTTCTAGATGGTAGCAGTTGTGGGTTTGGAAGATACTGTTGAAGGAGCCTTGGTGAGTTCCTGCAGTGCATCTTGTAGATGGTACACACTGCTGCTACTGTGCATCGGTGGTGGAGGGAGAGGATGTTTGTGGATGTGGTGCCAATCAAGCGGGGCTGCTTTGTCCTGGATAGTGTCAAGCTACTTGAGTGTTGTGGGAGCTGCACTCATCCAGACAAGTGAAGAGTATTCCATCACACTCCTAACTTGTGCCTTGTAGATAGCGGACAGGCTTTGGGGAGGCAGGAGGTTAGTACTCATCACAGCTTCTGACCTGCACTTGTAGCCACAGTATTTATATGGCTAGTCCAGTTCAGTTTCTGGTCAATGGTAACCCCCAGGATGTTGATAGTGGGGGATTCAGTGATGGTAATGCCATGGAACATCAAGGAGTGATAGTTGGATTCTCTCTTGCTGGAGAAAGTCATTGGCTGGCACTTGTGTGACACGAATGTTACTTGCCACTTGTCAGCCCAAGCCTGGATATTGTCCAGGTCGTGCTGCATTTGGACACGGATTGCTTTAGCATCTGAGGAGTCCCAAATGGTGCTGAACATTGTGCAATCATCAGCGAACATCCCCACTTCTGACCTTATGATGGAAGGAAGGTCATTGGTGCAACAGCTGAAGATGGTTGGGCCGAGGACACTACCCTGAGGAACTCCTGCAGTGATGTCCTGGAGCTGAGATGACTGACCTCCAACAATCACAACCATCTTCCTTTGTGCTGGGTATGACTCCAACCAGCAGAGAGTTTTCCCCCTGATTCCCATTGACACCAGTTTTGCTAGGGCTCCTTGATGCCACACTTGGTCAAATGCTGCCTTGATGTCAAGGGCAGTTACTCTCACCTCACCTCGGGAGTTCAACTCTTTTGTCCGTGTTTGAACCAAGGCTGTAATGAGGTCAGGAGCTGAGTGGCCCTGGCGGAACCCAAACTGGGCATCAGTGAACAGGTTATTGCTAAGCAAGTGCCACTTGATAGCACTGTTGATGACCCCTTCCATCACTTTATTGATGGTGGAGAGTAGACTGATGGGGTGGTAATTGGCTGGGTTGGATTTGTCCTGCTTTTTATGTACAGGACATACCTGGGCAATTTTCCACATAGCAGGGTAAATGCCAGTGTTGTAGCTGTACTGGAACAGCTTGGGTCAGGGTGCAGTAAGTTCTGGAGCACAAGTCTTCAGTACGATTGCCAGAATATTGTCAGAACCCATAGCCTTTGCAGTATCCAGTACCTTCAGCCTTTTCTTGATATAATGTGAAGTGAATCAAATTGACTGAAGACTGGCATCTGTGATGCTGGGGACCTCCGGAGGAGGCTGAGATGGATCATCCACTTGGCACTTTTGGCTGAAGATTGTAGCAAATGCTTTAGGTCTTATCTTTAGCACTGATGTGCTGGGCTCCTCCATCATTGAGGATGGGGATATTTCTGGAGCCTCCTCCTCCAGTGAGTTGTTTAATTGTCCACCACCATTCATGACTGGATGTGGCAGGACTGCAGAGCTTAGATCTGATCCGTTGGTTGTGGGATCGCTTAGCTCTGCCTATCACTTGCTGCTTATGCAAGTATTCCTGTGTTATAGCTTCACCAGGTTGACATCTCATTTTTAGGTATACCTGGTGCTGCTCCTAACATGCCCTCCTGCACTCTTCATTGAACCAGGGTTGATCCCCTGGCTTGATAGTAATGGTAGAGTGGGGGATATGCCAGGCCCTGAGGTTACAGATTGTGTTTGAGTAGAATTCTGCTGCTGCCCCACATCATCTCATGAATGCCCAGTCTTGAGTTGCTAGATCTGTTCGAAATCTATCCCATTTAGCTCTGTCGACCCCACAAAGTCCTCCTTACAAACATCTGGGTCCTTGTGCCACACAACACAATGGAGGGTATCCTTAACGTGAATGTGGGACTTCATCTGCACAATGACTGTGCGGTGGTCACTCCTACCGGTACTGTCATGGACAGATACATCTGCGGCTGGCAGGTTGGTGAGGATGAGGTCAAGTATGATTTTCCTTCTTGTTGGTTCCCTCACCACCTGCTGCAGACCCAGTCTAGCAGCTATGTCCTTTAGGATTCAGCCAGCTCGATCAGTAGTGGTGCTACTCTTGGTGATGGACATTGAAGTTCCCCCACCCAGAGTACATTCTGTGCCCTTGCCACCCTCAGTGCTTCCTCCAAGTGATGTTCAACATGGAGGAGCACTAATTCATCAGCTGAGGGAGGGCGGTACATGGTAATCAGCAGGAGGTTTCCTTGCCCATGTTTGACCTGATACAATGAGACTTCATGGGATCTGGAGTTGATGTTGAGGATTCCCAGGACAACTCTTTCCCGACTGTATACCCCTGTGCAACCACCTCTGCTGGGTCTGTCCTGCTGGTGGGACAGGACATACCCAGGGATGGGGATGGTGGAGCCTGGGACATTATTTGTAAGATATGATTCCATGAGGATGACTATGTCAGGCTGTTGCTTGACTAGTATGTGAGACAGCTCTGCCAATTTTGGCACTAGGACACAGATGTTTGTAAGGAGGATTTTGTGGGGTTGACAGAGCTGAGTTTGCCGTTGTCATTTCAGTGCCTAGGTCAACGCCAGGTGGCCCATCTAGTTTCTTTCCTGTAACTGAGTGTCTTGTGAGGCCATTTCAGAGTCAACCACATTGCTGTGGGTCTGGAGTCACATGTAGGCCAGACCAGGTAAGGACAACAGATTTCCTTCCCCAAATGATTAGTTTTTATAACAATTATTCCATGGTCACCATTAGAATTTTAAAGATTTTTATTGAATTCAAATTCCACCACCTGCAGAGGTGGGATTCGAACCCAGGGTCTCTCTGGATCATTAGTCCAGCAACAATACCACTACACCATCACCTCCCCCACAATAGAACAAATTAGAATACAATAGAATGGTGCATTGCAGAGTGTGGGAGGGCTAACGCTGCCTGTGAAACTACACGCTGGATGGAGTCACTGCTTTTAGGAGGGGAAAACTGGAAAAAGACAAATAAGTTCATTGTCTTAAATCAAATTACAAGGCCTCAGGGAACTAAAGAGATCCCTTTGTACCACATATAACTTGTTGCTGATAACAATAAGCTCAATTCAAGGACTTTGGAGAAGAAAGGGAGATTGGAGATGGGATGGGAGTTTGCAAGGATGGAGGAGTCAAGGGTTGTTTTTTTAATGGAAGATTTGATAGCGAGAGGAACATTAACGCCATCAGCTAACATGGGAGCCAAGAGCAAATTTAGGTGGTCAGCAGTTTAGTGGGGACAGAGTCAAGGGAGCAGCTGGTGTGCCTCCTGGACAAGATAACATGGGAGAGAAACTAGAAAAAAGTGAGAGTTGTGAGTTCAGGGCTCAGGCAGGGGGGAGTCTTACTGGATGGTTGGCTGGGGGAGTGGGGGGGTGGTGGAGGTGCAGGGTAGGGTATAGGAGGCACTGCAGGATGCCTCAATAGGTTCTTCAGAGCATGCCTAGAGAGGCACAAAGGAAAATTGTAGGTTTAGGTAAGAGGGAGTTAATCCTGGGATGGCAACAAGGGAGCAGCAAGGTCAAGGAGTACTGAAGGATTGCAGTAGGGATTAGGGATAGGGGAGACAGAATACCTAAGAGAGGAACAATGAAAGTGAACATGAAGAGAGGAGTGAGGGAACTATAAAGGAAGAAGGGAAAAAAAGTAAAAGAGGAACAAATGAAGTGGGAATAGAAGTGATGGGCTCAGGTCCAGAGTGGCAGGCAAAATGTGCACATGAATGGACACAGGGAAAACTCAAGTTACAGAGGCCTGGTTATATAGCAATTGCTAGATAAGTACATCTTGAAAGTAAGCAGGAAATAAAGAGGAGAAAATAGGATAGAGTCCAGGTTCAGGGTGCCCCTGGTGGTATAAAGTTGATGTAGGTAAAGTGGAGTTGGCATGGAGCATCACAAGCTGTTGACCTAGTTCAGAGAGAGAGGCAGGTGTGGTGGGCCAATGAAATCTTGAAGCTATTGAAGGCTAGAGTGTTGGAGGATGTACTAATGGAGGTATTTTCAGGAGATGCGCAGAATCAGCTGGGCAACGGAGATAAAGCAATGATGGCAAATTGGGAGGTTAGGATAAAAGATAGAGAAGTGGTAGAGAAAGCACTTCAGCCCAGGACAGTGAATCTCCGGCCAGGAACCAGACTGTAGCTCGAGCTGAGAAACCAGTGAGCAGAGTCAAATGATAAACAAATAACAGGAATGGTGGGCAAAGGGCTGTAAACTGATCAAAGTGACTTTAAATTTAAGCAGCAGAGTAGGGATCAAAAACAGAACAGCAGAGTCTTAGGGTATAATTCAGTGTAGCATCATAGACTTGATGTTCAGAGAAGTCCCGCAATTTGGAACCAAATTTGAGAAAAGACCCAATGCAAGTAAAGATGATGGGGGAATATTAGAACATATGAAATAGAAGCAGGAGTAGGGCATTTGGTTCCTTGAGCCAAGTCCACAATGACATCTTAACTGACTCCACATTCACACCATATCCCTTGATTCCTTTATTGTCCAAAAATCTCTCAATCTCAGTCTTGAATATCCTCATCGACTGAGCATCCACGACTCTCTGGGGTAGAGAATTCTGAGGATTCACAGCCCTCTGAGTGAAGAAATTTCTCCTTGTCTCAGTCCCCTATCCTATAACGACCCTTACTTCTGGATTCTTTTGTTGGGGGAAACAGTGTCTCATTGTCTAACCTGGCAAACCCTCTAAGAATTTTCCATGGTTCAATGAGATCACTTCTCATTCTTTTAAAATCCAGAGTTTTGACCCAAAACGATTGTAACCAGTTAACAGATGTTCTGTATCATGCTTTGTTCTCCATTCTACTCAATCTCTCCTCATAGAATAACCTTCCCACCCCAGGAATCAATCTCATGAACCTTTGTTGCACTCATTCTAAGGCAAATATAATCTTCCCTATGTATGGAGACTAAAACTGTTGTTACGAAGCCACGCTTTATCAAAAAAAAAATAACTTTTTTGAATTTACTGGCTGGCTATCATGGTCGAAGTTTTAAAAAGGACTAAAATGGCAAGCTGTTGTGACAACTGCCAAGGGTCCAGTTGTAACTTCTACACAATTATCTCAAGTCTTCTGAGAGTTCTTAATTAAGTGACATTGGGGTGCCTACTTTTCTTTTAATGGATATGTTGAGATGAAACCATCAATGGAATTCATACCCTCTTATTGTCCATGGGCTTACCAAAACTCAAAATCCATGGACTCGCAGACTCTGTCTCCAAATTTGAAACTTAACAAAGAGAGCTGTAAAGAAATCAGTTCATCATAAGTAGGTGTGAATAGCCACCATCCATTCTCCATTGTGTAGCAATGGCATCTAACTTGTAACCATTTATGTGGACAATTTGACTTCAGATAACCAATCTTACTGATTCTGAGCACCAGGGAGAAACAAGCCTGCCTGCAAACAAACAGCACAGAAAATCCCTGTGTGGTTCTCTCTCTCCCTCTCCACCTATTTTTGCAAGCTAGAACCCTGTCAGCTGTTTATCACTATCCATGTGCCACAGACAGAGATTATTTTGAAATAACTCAACCGAGCATCTGCTGTCCCCAGAAGAACAGATAAATTGTCTGATCACATCTTTAAACGCCTCATCTTCACCTCAACACCAAAACCAGAAGGCCAGTCTGGATCTGCCCAAGTTACCAACCTGTTGTAATATGGCTTTAAGGGATAGCAGCATGCCATCACTAGAAGAAAAGTCTCAGTTTCACTTTGGCCTGTGAGCAGAGCACATGGCACACAGCTCTGCTGATGATGTCTTCAAGCTTTCTATCCATGTATCAATGCTCTCATGTGCCTAGTCTCAATAAATGAGCCCACAACATGTTTACACAAACCCCAGTGAGTGATTGGTGCCTTTATATCATTATAACAACATGACATAACCGACAAGAACCGTATCACTTTACTCTTCATTGGACTTTAAAATGACCCCTTAATCTATCCTACCACTTTGTAAGCTTATATTTCACGTGTGACTCTGAGTTTGTGTGTGCATGAAAGTTGGAGCATTTTATTATTTTTCTTAGACTGGGTTAAATACAATACAAACTATCCTCTTTTCAAAAAGTCTCAAGTAAACCTGTCTGTTTGTGTCTATTACAATCACAGCAAATAAACTGTTAAACATTGGCCAATTTGGCAAGCATATCCTTTTAAAAAAAGCCTGTTGTGCAAACAATGAGTGGGAAAAGAGGGGATTTGTTCCACCGCAGGAGTCTGGGGAACACATTTAGCATTTCCAGAGTGGGGGGTCAGACAGTGGGTGGATGTAAGAATCTCGGAGATGGTCCTGAGGCTCAGCATCGAGCAGGACACTGGGGCTGGAGAGTTTGCGGGTCAGTCTGAGTGAGGAGCAGTTTGCAACATCCTGAGGAAATGAAAGGCACCATTTCAGCTTTTTCTTCTTCTCTCTTTTTTGTAGAGGGTGACATCTTTCTTGGAGGAGAAAACAGCGACATGGCAGAACTCTCCAGAGGGCTGGTGATGATACTTCTAAGGAGGAGTCTAGAAATGTCAGCGAGGAAAGAGAGGAGTCTTGAACTGGCTCTGAAGAATGTGAAGAATCCAGAATGGAGAGGTATGGTGGCAGATGTGACACCCTCCTTGTTGAAATCCCACCCTGCAGCTTAAAAGAAAGGCATTCAAGAGATCACTGAGACCACCTCATGGGTAAATGGGATGGGTTGCAACTGAAATAAACTGGTATTGGGGTAAAATATAGAGAACTGGTGGGCATGAGATCTTCAACTAGCAAGAGAAGATCAAATTAAAATGTTGAAATATTCTGGAGGAAGTTGAGTGGTAGAAATCTTAGATGAGATAGTACCCTCACAGCATCATTGATACAGGGCTATGAGGAGAGAGTGGGTCAGTGGAATTGGTTTAGGATTGATACAGGGCTACGGGGAGGGAGTAGGACGGAGGGCTTAGTGTGGGATTGATACAGGGCTATGGGGAGAGAGTGGGACAGTGGGATTATTATGGGATTGATATGGGGCGATGAGGAGAGAGAGTGGAGCAGTGGAATTAAGTTGAGATTGATACAAGACAATGGGGGGGGAGTGGAGCAGTGTGATTACTTTAGAATGGATGCAGGGCTATTGGAAGCGAGCAGGGTAGTGGGATTAGATAAGAATTGATGCAGGGCTATGGGAAGGGAGTGGGATTATGTTGGGATTGATACAGCACTATGGAGAGAGTAGGGCAGTGGGATTAAACATTTCATAAACATACACTCCCTCCACTACCGACACACTGTAGCTGCAGTGTGTGTACCATCTACAAGATGCACTGCAGGAACTCACCAAGGCTCCTTAGACAGCACCTTCCAAACCCATGACCACTGCCATCTAGAAGAACAAGGTCAGCAGATACAGTGGAACACCACCACCTGGAAGTCCCCCTCCAAGTCATTCTCCATCTGAACTTGGAAGTATATCGGCGTTCCTTCCCTGTCACTGGGTCAAAATCCTGGAACTCCCTCCCTAACAGCACTGTGGGTGTACCTACACCACATGGACTGCAGCGGTTCAAGAAGGCAGCTCACAACCACCTTCTCAAGGGCAACTAGGGATGACAATAAATGCTGGCCCAGCCAGCGAAGCCCATATCCCGTTAATGAATAAAAAAATTAGTTTGGGATTGGTGCAGTCGTTAATCAGTCGGGAACATTACAGATAAATCACAGAGGAACTTTGTGAAGAGTGAGCTGATGTGGCAGCAACTTCCAGGTCACTGATTCACAGAATCTTAACTGCACAGAAGGAGGCCATTCGGCCCATTGTGTCTGCACCGGCTCTTCAAATGACCATTATGATTCAGTTGCCCTGCCTTTTCCCCATACCCTTGCACATTATTTCTATTCAAATAATCTAATGCCCTCTTACATGCCTCAATTGAACCTGCCTCCCCCACACTCTCAGGCTGTGCATTCCAGACCCGAACCACTCGTTGTGTGAAAAAGTTTTTTCTCATGTCACATTTACTTCTTTTGCA
Organism: Carcharodon carcharias; assembly: GCF_017639515.1. Lineage (NCBI taxonomy): Eukaryota > Metazoa > Chordata > Chondrichthyes > Lamniformes > Lamnidae > Carcharodon > Carcharodon carcharias. Next base: position 6,683,367 of record NC_054468.1, read on the forward strand.
AATCACTTTAGATTTGTGCCCTCTCATTCTTGCTCCTTTTATGAGCAGGAACAGCTTCTCCCTATCTACTCTATCCAGCCCCCTCATGACTTTGAACATCTCTATCAAATCTCCTTTTAGCCTTCTCCTCTCCAAGGAGAACAGTCCCAACCTCTCCAATCTATCCCCATAGCTGAAGTGTCTCATCCCTGGAACCATTCTCGTAAACCTCTCCTGCACTTTCGGCAATATGTGTTCACATCCTTCCTATAATGTGGCACCCAGAACTGTACACAATATTCCAGCTGAGGTCTAATGAGTGTCTTATATAAATTCAGCATAACCATCCTGCTCTTGTACTCTATGCCCCTATTAATAAAGCCCAGAATACTATATGCTTTATTAACTGCTCTCTCCAACTGTACTGCCACCCTCAATGATCTATGCACATATACACACAAGTCATTCTGCTCCTGAACCCCCTTCAAAATTTCACCTCTTATTTTATATTGTCTGTCCATGTTCTTCCTACCAAAATGCATCACCTCACACTTCTCCACATTGAACTTGACCTGCCATCTATCTGCCCACTCCACCAACTTGTCTGTGTGCTCTTGAAGTTCCACACCATCATCCTCGCAGTTCACAACACTCCCAAGCTTCATATCATCCGCAAACTTTGAAATTGTCCCCTGCACACCAAATTCTAGATCAAGGGTCCCAATACCGACCCCTGGGGAATTCCACTACAAACCTTCCTCCAGCCTGAAAAATATCCATTGACCATTACTCTCTGCTTTCTATTTTTCAGCCAATTTTGTATCCATGTTGCTACTGTCCCTTTTATTCCAGGAGCAATAACTTTTCTCACAAGTCTGTTGTGTGGCACTGTCAAATGCCTTTTGAAAATCCTTGTAGACCACACCAACAGCTTTACCCTTTTTTGTTATCTCTTCAAAAAACTCCAGCAAGTCAGTTAAAGATGATCTCCCCTTTAGAAATCCATGCTGGCTCTTCCTTATCAACCCATATTTTTTCTATCTGACTACTCATTGTATCCAAAATAATTGTTTCTGGAATCCTGCCCACCACTGAAGTTAAACTGGCTGGTCTGTGATTGCTGGGCTTATCCTTTGTGAACAAGGGTGTAATGTTTGCAATTCTCCAGTCCTCTGGCACCATCTGTGTGTAATAGGCAGAAAGGGGGAAGATGACAGTATGAATGAAGGATGTGCTCAATGTGTTAGAAAGAAGGGATCTATATAACTGTGATCACAGGTGGAGTCAGAACAGGTCAAGTTAGTTGCCTGAACTCTTTCCCTTTTGTCGGACATGCTGACTTTCATCATCCCTGAAACTTCCTCCCTCTAGGGATGAGACATTTAAGAGGAAACTAGCTGAACACATAGGGAGAAGGGAATAGAAGGGTATGCTGATAGGGTGGGAAGAGGCTCATGTGCAGCACAGAGCAGTTGGACCGAATGGCCTGTTTCCACGCTGTGAGGAAAATGTGTTTTCTGAGCTCTCAGCTCACTTGATTTTTGTGAACTTTGTCCCTTTCTCCTCTTGTCTTTCGCTGGTGGCTCTGAGTTTGAACAGCTTTATCCTTTCATTCATTTAAAGGACTGACAACAAAATATTTCTGAGGATGCTGTTTCATTTAATGCTGCATTTCAGTGAATGGATCAGACTGATTTATGGAAATAATATCTGCCTTGAACATCAGATGAAAGAGCAGAACTTTCATATTTGTCTAATGAGGAACAAGAGATTTATCCATGAATCGACAACTCAAACTATCCTTTCATATCCACTCATTCATATTTTAAATATTGAGAACCAAGGGGCAATCCATTTGCAAATGATTTCTTTCTGCGGCAGGGAAATAATACGAGCTTCTCATTTCCTCATGAATTAATTCTGTGGGTTTCTTCATCAATGGTTTCCTTTTGACTAGTTCACCACCAGTTCTCCTCATTAGCTTCAGACCAAACTATTGCTTGTGTTCAACAGGTTACTAGTACAAGAGTAGCATTAAGTTTGAGGGCATCAGTCATGATGTAATTATAGACCTCCTCGAATTTTTGTCATAGTGACACTGCACATTTTCCATTACGTGGGTTCAGTCTCCTAGAGAGCCGCTCCCCCATAAACCAGCTCTTCAGAGTGTTTCTTTTGTTAATTCATTGGGAGTTGTGCGGGGCAGTGCCACACAATGCTGGACACCATCTGACTGGAAAGAGGGGGAGTTGAAGACCAAGCTGAGCAATTGGGACAATGATCAGGTTGTGCAGTGTATGTTTGAAAGGTTGTAGGAGGATGGGGAAAGTTTGGGAGGTCAGGAACTCCACGATTCAGAGGGCACAGGGAGGACTGAGTTTAGGAAGATATCAGCCTGAGCTCAGTGGGTAGCATTCTCACTTCTGAGTCAGAAGACTGTGGGTTTGAGTTCCACCCCAGAGACTGCAGCACATAAACTAGGCTGATATGTCAGTGCAGTACTGAAGGAGTGCTGCTCTGTCAAAGGTGCCATTTTGTTCAGGTAAGATATGAAAATCAAGGGCCCACCTGCCCTCTTGGGTAGATATAAAAGATCCCAAGGGCACTGTTGGGAGAAGAGCTGGGGAGTTCTCCCCGGTGTCCTGGACTAAACTTATTTTTCAACTAACATTAACGCAGAAACAAATTAATGTAGTTATATTGTCATTTCTGATTGTGCAATCTTGCGCAAATTTGATTGCTGTGTTTATGATAAAGTGAAAGTAATGAAACTTTCAATGTAATTAATTGATCATTGTGGCATGTGATGAGGATAGAGCTTGAGGGTGAGAGTCAATCTGAGATATGAAATAGGAAACAAATGTTTTAAAATAAAGTGTTTATACTGTTAAGTTGTAATAGCTGGGAGACAGAGTACAAAGCTAAAATATTCAGCAGTTCTGATGATGGGGAGAAAATTACAGTTTTTGAGCAGTGCAGAGGAGTAATAAAAGATCATTTCGGTTACTGGGAATTTTGGTTCTGAAAGGAAATTGTGTTCATTTGCTTTGGGAAAGTATCCACATGAGATATTCTACTGAGTTTGGCATCACTCTGTAATTTTTTTTTTATTCATTCATGGGATGTGGGTGTCACTGGCTGGGCTAGCATTTATTGCCCATCCCACATTGCCCTTGAGATGGTGGTGGTGAGCTGCCTTCTTGAGCCGCTGCAGTCCATGTGGTGTAGGTACACCCACAGTGCTGTTAGGGAGGAAGTTCCAGGATTTTGACCCAGCGACAGTGAAGGAACTGCTGGTGCTTCATCCTAAGCCATTTACTTGACAGTTTTTGTCAGTGGTGGTTTGACATTGCTTTCCACTGTTAGGGGCAGGAAGAAGAGGCAGTTCCCAAATCTACCTCAGCTGGAATGGGAATCGCTGTTGGGGTTATTCTGAAGCACACACTAGCAATCTACCCAACTGGCCCAATGCAAGTATAACTGACTAAATAAGGAGACCAAAACTGTCCACCGTTGTTATCTCACCAGAGCTCTGGACAATTGTAGCATCACTTCCCTACTTTTATACTCCATCCCTTTGCAATAAAGACCAACATTACATTTGACTTCCCAATGACTTGCCATACCTGTATGCTAGCTTTTTATGATTCATTTATGGAGACTGCAAATTCCTCTGTATCTGAGAGTTCTGCAGTCTCTCTCCATTTAAATAATATTCTGCTTTTTGATTCTTCCCACTAAAGTGGACACCCTCACATTTTCCCACATTCTACTCCATCTGCCAAGTTTTTGCCCACTCACTTAACCTTCCCTTTGCAGATTCTTTGTGTTCCCTTCACAATTTACTTTCCTACCTAACTTTGTGTCATTAGTAAATTTGGCTCCAATACACATGGTCCCTTCACCCAAGTCATTAACATAGATCGTAAAGAGTTGAGGCCTCAGCACTGATCCCTGTGGCACTCCACTAGTTACAGCTTGCCAACCTGAAAGTGAGCCTTTGAGGCTGACGCTGTTTCCTGCTTGTTTGCCAATCCTCTATCTGCGCAAATATATCACCCCATCTCCGTGAGCTCTTCTTTTGTGCGGTAACTTTATATGTGGCACGTTGTTGAATGTGTTGTGGAAATCCAAATACACTACATCTACTGATTCCCCTTTATCCATCCTGTTTGTTACATCCTCAAAGGGCTTGAATATTCATAGATGCTCTATCATTGAAGATATTTAAGGCTGGGATTAAGACAGATTTTGGGTCTCTCATGGAACCGAGGAATATGGGGAGCTGGTGGGAAAGTAGAGTTGAGGCCATAGATCGGCCATGGTCATCATATTGAATAGCAGAGCAGGCTTGATTTGCCAAATTGTCTGCTCCTGCTCCTTCTTCCTCTGTTGAACCCACAATACATGAAATTCACTGCCAGTAAACTTAGGAAGAAAGTTTCTCCCTTTCTGACTGTTTCCCCATTACAACTTGATGTGAATCTGTGAAATTTGTGAGTGAGATTATTAACCTTTGAGTGTGTGTGTGTGTGTGTGTGTGTGTGTGTGTGTGTGTGTGTGTGATAGTGAGTGTGAGCCCAATTTTAACCTTATACAATCGGGTGGGTATTGATTGAATTAAAATCAGGCTCTGTAGCTGAGTGGACTTTGGGTGAGAACAGGGCTGTGCCTATGATTGGGTCAAGGAGGTGGGGTACTGGAACTGTGGACTAATCAGCAGTTTCTGAGTCAGAAAGGAGCAAATCGAAAACCGCCTCAAAGAATTCAAGTTGTGATTGCTCGGTGACTGACACTGAGCTTACCTTCTGTCTGTTCCAGAGTCCGGACTGAGGAGAAAACTGGAAGATCTTGCAGAGGTAAGTGGAACAGGTGTTCATCGATCATGTTATTGTGTCGCTCGCCACTGCCAGTATACTCCCTGGTTGATCAGCTCTCACCCTCACTCTGTCACTTGCAGTAATCAATACTACTACCTGCCAGCCCCACCCTGCCCCCTGCCCGCCTACCACCCCACCACCCCCCTGGTCAATCAGCTCTTAGCTGATATGTTGAACACAATTCCTTGTTCTTTTCCCAATAATATGCCTGGGATGTTTTCCCATTTCAGGATATATTCCCCCTGCGATGATACTCTGGTCATGTGACTGATCGGATGGCGCTTCTCTCTGTTGTTTTCAATGACAGTCCCAACCCTTTGATCTCCTAAGACCAAGTAATCAGCCCGTTACCTAGTCTGATCTTCCTGTTGAGCTAATCTGGGCTACACTCCAAGACAACATTGATCCAATTCCAGATCCACAGTATCATAACAGTGGGAAATCAGCCAGGGTTCCTGCTCCTGATCACCGTCCAGTGATCCCTGGATTAGAGGGAGAGAGAGGGGAAATCAGCCCAAGTTCCTGCTCCTGATCACTGTCCAGTGATCCCTGGATTACAGAGGGAGAGGGGAAATCAGCCAGGTTCCTAATACTGATCACTGTCCAGTGATCCCTGGGTTAGAGAGAGAGAGGGGAAATCAGCCCAGGTTCCTGCTCCTGATCACTGTCCAGTGATCCCTGGATTAGAGAGAGAGAGGGGAAATCAGCCAGGTTCCTGCTCCTGATTGCCGTCCAGTGATCCCTGGATTAGAGAGAGAGAGGGGAAATCAGCCAAGGTTCCTAATACTGATCACTGTCCAGTGATCCCTGGGTTAGAGAGAGAGAGGGGAAATCAGCCTGAGTTCCTGCTCCTGATCACTGTCCAGTGATCCCTGGGTTAGAGAGAGAGAGGGGAAATCAGCCAGGCTTCCTGCTCCTGATCACTGTCCAATGATCCCTGGGTTAGAGAGAGAGGGGGGAAATCAGCCCGGGTTCCTGCTCCTGATCACTGCTAAGTGGCTCCTTTTGGAATCTGTGCAGTCATGAGCAATGTGAGGGTCAGGTTTGCTACAATGCTGCCAAGGCCAAGGGGCTTGCTGTCTCACAACATCGTGGATCCCACGGGTGAGACACCAGAGAGCAGCCAACACACATGGATCAGTGTCCCAGGGAGGATTTTGCGAGAAAATCCAAGAATGGGTTTGACAGCAGGTTTAACATTGATTCGATTTCTGATGTTTTTTTAATTCTCTTTGCAGTGGAAAGGAGTACCAGAACGCCAGTCTGAACACAGAAATTCCCACACCATCAACAGAATCTCCTCACAGCTATCCAATAAACGGGGTGACGTTTATTTTACAATGATTTACATCAGAATTCCATCTCAGATCGAGTGACAGTGTCATTAATTCTCAGGAAACTGCCCATCTCCTAGTTGCTGTGATGGGCTTTCCTCCTGAACATTAGTGATTTGATACCACTGAGTTACTTTCTGAGCCATTTCAGAGAGAGGCCAAGAATGAGCTACATTGCTGTGGGTCTGGAGTCCCTTATCTACCAGTCTGGGGAAAGACAGCAGAATCCATCCCTGAAGGACATTGGTCAATCAGAAGAGTTTTTGTGAAAATTCAACAGTTTCATGCTCAACTGATGACCAGATTTTTATTTCTTCAAAATTAATTCAAATTCTCCAAACTGCTACAATGGGGTTTGAACTCAATTTACCTGGTTGATTTGAATGATTGGCACAAACGTTCACTCCCTCCACTACTGATGCACAGTAACAGCAGTGTGTACCATCTACAAGGTGCACTGCAGCAACCACCAAGGCTCCTTAGACAGCACCTTCCAAACCCACGGCCACTACCATCTAGAAGGACAAGGGCAGCAGATAGATGGGAACACCACCACCTGGAAGTTCCCCTCCAAGTCACCCACCATCCTGACTTGGAAAGATATCTGTTCCTTCACTGTCGCTGGGGTCACCCCCTCCCTAACAGCACTGTGGGTGTACCTACACCACATGGACTGCAGCGGTTCAAGAAGGCAGCTCACCACCACCTTCTCAAGGGCAACAAGGGATGGGTAATAAATGCTGGCCCAGCCAGGGAAGCCCACATCCTGTGAAGAAATTTTTAAAAATTAGTCCAGGAGCAATTCCATTACTGTATCCTCAACATCTGAATTCTCAACCTTTTATTGGAGTGTTGTTGAGTTCCCAAATTCTTTCTGATTGGATTATAGTTCTCTTGAAGCCAACTTTTATATTTTAAAGTATGAATGTATTATTTTTCTTGCAAGCTGGTTGACCTGCCCAGAGGCACGGGGTGGAGTGAGGGTGGGGGTGGGGGAGTGGATGTGGGTCATCGGTGGTGGGGGGAGAGGTGTCATCTCACTTTTGATGCTCTGCCTTCTACAGAACTCTGATTTCTGCATAAGTACAGTTTCTTCCTAAATCACTTTCACTGAGAAAGATTAAATTCTTTCCATTTAGCGCGACCTTCAGCTGACATGAGGTCACGGACGGGAAGATGTGGGTCAGGTCATGAGCCCAATTTGGGAGACTTGACAGAAAATGGGGTCTCAGACCTCGCTGCAATAATCACGGAGAATTGACAGCATCCTCACAGGCACAAGGTCTGGCTCCTGTGTCCTGACCAATGGACATCAGCAGAGCCCTGTGGGGGGCTGGTGGTGGAGGGGGGGGGGTAGCTGGAAGTGGGTGGGAGAGGGGAGGATACAGTACCGGAGGGAAAGGAGGGGAAGTGAGGTGGGGGTTAATGGGAGGGTGAAGGCTATCATTTCATTCACTCAGTACACTAAACGACATTAGCAGCTGCTGCGATTAATCCGGATGCATAGAGATTTCTGCCCTTTTAAGAAATGAGTATTGATTCTTCACTAAGTGGATCCTGGGTCAGTGTGTTGGGAGTGGTCATGTCTAAGTTGGTGATTTATGATCTTTGTCAAGTTTTCACCAAATACCCAGAGGATTATTCACCTTTCAAATATGATCCATGAGTTCAATCCTTCAGTGTCAGTTCCCTCCTCCCTGGGATATGGGCTGTAAATTTAGTCATGCTCCCTCTCCTCTCTTTATTAATAAGACTAGTTAATGTCCTTTACTCACCATATCCTGCACCCACAGCACCCACTTGCTTCCCATACCCCTCACCCCACTTCACCAATCCCTTCTCTCTCTCCAGTTGTACCTCTCATTGTCTATCGATCCTATTCATACTGTGCTTCAGTTTACTTCCCATGTAGTATATCTTACAGCTGGGTTTTACGCTTCAGTTCCAGTCTAACTCTGGGCTGTTCTCTGTTTCCTTGTCTCCATGCAGCTTGCTTTTGGAAATACTGCGTCTGAGAATCAACTCCTTTCCAGGAAGGAATCCTGGACCAACAATCCGTAAACATTGGATCTCCATACAGAATTCTTCGTCCTTGCTTTTTCATTGTTTGTGTTTGAATATTGATTCAAGGACTCCAACGGTTGAGAAAATAATTTTTCATGCATAAGGAACTCTCTGTGCTTGTACTGGAGTCTCCAGAAATTGATGATCAATCTCCAGAACTCTGCAATGAGCAACACCTGGGAGAAATGTCACAGGGTTATTAAAAATATTATCTTATTTTAAATTTTCCTTGACTACTTTTGTCCAGTAGATATAAGAGATGAGGAAAAAGCAACTATTGGACTGGGTGGGGTGGTTGGAGGCTGGTGCTCATGTGATGAAATCTCCTGGACTATGTCCAATCAGAGTTGGGAACCATGGTGAGAGAAAGCTTTGCTATCAATCTGTCCTACTCAATAAAACCGTTAACTTTAGTGCAGTGGATTAGATGCTCCCCAGTCTACAGAAGCTTGCCCTGTGGGATCTGAGTTCAATGCCAGTGAGATTAATGGTGCGTCTGCCTCTTTCTGTTGGGTGTGAGAGCGAACACAGAGTGATTTTGGAGATGCGCAGTTCCACCACCAGTCTAAGCCACGACCGGCATTCTCACTCGGAGAAAATGATGTGAACAATGGGGCAGTGCCACCTGGTGCAGAGGACAGTGCCCCTCTAAGGTGGCAGCTGAGGACCTGGCATTGTACAGGGTACAGAGAGTTACCAAACAAGGACCTGGGAGAGCCTAAACAAGATAAAGCCATTCAGCCCATCAGTCCCGCACCTCCACAGTCCCTGTGCACACTCTCCCATTTGACAGACACTATCTAATAACTTAATCATAGAAATAAATCATAGAAAGTACATAATACAGGAGGCCATTCAGCCCATTATAGCTTCTTTCACAGCCCATACACACTCTTCCCTATCACAGGCTCTACCCACCCATTTCATTTCCTGAGGGAAAGGTCTGTGTAAGTACTTCCTGCTCCACAGGAACTCCAGGATAATCCTCCACTCCCTTCTCACACCCTCCTCCCCTCACCCCCATACCCATCCCCGCCACATCACACTGTCCAATCTCAGCACTTCCTAAGGACTGAATGTGATCAGCATAGGCTCCAGGAGCCTGTTTACATGTCAACAACAACAGCTTGCATTTATATAGCACCTTTATAGGAAGAAATGTCAATGCACTTTGCAGGGCGATTATCAAACTAAATTTGACATTGAACCAGATAAGATATGTTAAGAGAAGTGACCAAAAACTTGAATGAAGAGGTTAATTTTAAGGAGCTTTTTTTAAGGGACATATTGAGTCAACTTCACAATGTGATTCTGGTAAAGATCATTGATAAAAAAGACATTAAATACATTGAAATTCCTTCAAATACTCTCTTATGAAAACAAACATTTCTATTTTACATCCACTTGAAGCTTCAGTCAAACTGCTCACTTAACAGGCACCCCACTGTGATAATGTTAGGTTGTAAAATCAATAATTCAGCACAAATTCTATAATGACAGTCCTCAGTCTTTTGTCAACAGAGTGAAATAGCAAGCATTGTTTTTTTATACTCCATACATGTTTTTAAATTTAAAGCCCAGCAGAGATAAATCCCTTGACAGGTTTGGCAAACAAGATAGTAGGGGCAAGGCAAATTTGGAAAGATGTGTTAAGTCAAAGAGTAAAGGCAAGGTAGAAAGGTATTAATGTGGGAAATGATAAACATACCATGACAGGAAGGGACAGAGAGTGCAAATCTAAGAGTAAATCAGCAGATAATGCTAGAGGTTACAAAAATAATAAAAGGACAAACTAAAGTCTCTAGGTAAGTATGATCTGATAGCCATTACAGAGGCATGGCTGCTGGATAACATAGATTGGGATGTGAATATCAACATTTAGGAAAAACAGGAAGATAGGAAAAGATGGTGGTTGGCTCTTTTGATTAAGGGTGGTATTAAAAAAAATAGAGAGGGATGTCCTAAGTTCAGGAAATCAGGATGTTGAAGCAGCTTCAGTAGAGATGAAAACTGATAAAAGCAGGGAGTCACTTGTGGAAGTGATGTAGAGGCCCCCTATAAATAACCATACGGTAGGACGAGGTATAAAGGAAGGAATAATGGGAGCTTGTCAGAAAGGTACAGCATAAATCATGGGAGATTTTAACCAACATATAGGCTGGAATTTAACAGCCCTGCTGCAGTGAGGATGGGGCAGTAAAATGCGACGAGACATTCTAAACTCCATTGACTTCAGCGGGACCATAAAATTCCGCTGGCATAAAACTCTGCCCATAGACTGGAAAAATCAGATGAGCAAAGGTGGCCTAGATGAAGAATTCGTAGAATGTTTTCGGCATAGCTTTTCAGAACAGTATGTTCTGGAGCCAACCAGAGAGCAGGCTATACTAGACCTGGTATTGGACAATGAGATAGGATTAATCAATGATCTCATAGTGAAGACGCCTCTAGGTAGCAGCGATCATAATATGATTGAATTTTACATTCAGTTTGAGGGCGAGAAGAGCGGGTCTAAGACTAGTATTTTAAACTTAATTAAGGGCAATTATGAGGGCATAAAGTGAACTGGCAAATTAGGTAATGGGATAGGTCACTAGAGATGCAGTGGTGGACATTTAAAGGGATATTTCAGAATACACAGAATAGATGCATTCCAACAACAAAGAAAAATTCCAAGTGGAGGACCCACCATCTGGGGTTAACAAAAATAATTAAAGATAGTATCTAATTTAAAGAAAACACATATAATTGTGCAAAGATGGATGGCAGGTCAGAAGATTGGACAGGATATAAAAAACAGCAAAGGATGACCAAAAGATTGATAAGGAAGGAAAAATTAGAGAACAAGTGAAAGCTAGCTAGAAATATAAAGACAGACAGTAAGAGTTTCGATAGATATTCAAAAAGAAAAGAGTTAACAAAGTGAGCATTGGTCCTATAGAAAGTGAGTCAGGGGAATTAATAATGGAAAATTGATAGAAGGTGGATGAATTGAACTGGTTTTTTGATTTGGTCTTCACTATAGAGAATGCCAGTAACATCCCAGAAATAACCGTAAGTCAGGAATTGAAAGGGAGGGAGGAACTCAGGAAAATTACAACCACCAGGGAGGTGGTATTGAGCAAACTGCTGGAGTGCGGCTTGACAAGTTCCCAGGTCCTGATGAGCTTCACCCAAAGATCTTAAAAGAAGTGGCTAGTGAGATAGTTGATGCAGTGGTTTTAATTTTCCAAATTTCCCTAGATGCAGGGAGTGTTCCATTAGATTGGAAAATAGCAAATGTAATGCCTTTATTCAAAAAGGGAGACAGAAAGCAGGAAGCTGCAGGCCAGTTAGCTTAACATCTGTCATAGGGAAAAATTCAAGATAATCAGGCAGATCCAACATGGTTTTATGAGAGGGAAATCATGTTTAACCAATTTATTGGAGTTCTTTGAAGAAGTTACATGTGCTGTGGATAAAGGGGATATGTGAACGTGCTGCACTTAGATTTCCCTAAGACCATTTGATAAGATGCCACATCAAAGATTATTGCAAAAGATAAAAACTCATGGTGTAGGGAGTAACCTATTGGCATGGATAGAGGATTGGCGAGCGAACAGGAAACAGAGATTAGCCATAAATGAGTCTTTTTCTGATTGATGGGATATGACGAGTGGTGTGCCACAGGGATCAGTGTCATGGTCTCAACTCTTTGCAATTTATGTAAATGACTTGGATGAAGGGACCGATGATTTGGTTGCTAAATTTGCTGATGACACAAAAATAGACAGGAACATAGAAACAGGAGAAGGCCATTCAGCCCATCGAGTCTGCTTCACCATTCAATACAATCGTGGCTGATCAAACACTTCAATGCCTTTTACCCACACTATCTCCATAAGCCTTTGCGTTATTGTTAATCAGAAATCTATCAATCTCTACCTTAAACATACTCAATGACTGAGCTCCAGTCCCCCTGGGGTAGAGAATTCCAAAGATTCACAACCCTCTGATTGAAGAAATTTCTCCTCATCTCGGTCCTAAGTGGCTCTCCCCTTATTTTGAAATGATGTCCCTGGTTCTAGACTCCCCAACCAGGGGAAACATCTTACCTGCACCTATCCTGTCTATTCCTTTAAGAAAGTAAGATGTGAAGAGAATATAAAGACGAGACAAAAGTGTATGGCCAGCATTGTCCCATCGGCGAGCGAGGGGCGGGGCCCATTCACTAACGGGTAAAATGACGCCTGTCATTTAGGATGCCAGTTCGATGGGCTGTGGGCCTGCCGAACTGTCAAAGGCCTATTAACAAAAACAAAAACAGAATTACCTGGAAAAACTCAGCAGGTCTGGCAGCAGCGGCGGAGAAGAAAAGAGTTGACGTTTCGAGTCCTCATGACCCTTCGACAGAACTTGAGCCTGTTGAAAACTAATTAACTGAATTTAATGAGCTGCGCGTCCAACATTAAGGTTGTTGGGTTTGGAGGCAGGTAAAGATCCCAGGCAGCCTTCACATTTTTCATGAAACCTCATCCACGGACGGGATGAGGTTTCATGAACTGTTTTAAAATCTAATAAAAATTCATACATTTATTCTTCGACATGTCCCAGCTCCATGTGATAGAGTCACGTGAGGGGACATGCCTTAAAAGTTTCAAAATCCTTTATTTTAAAGTTTAAGACTGAAACAAATCTCCCTGAGGCACCTGAACGAAAGAGCACAGGGAACCACTGAGGGAATTCCACCCCCTCCCCACCACCCCCCTCCCCCACCCCACCACACAGGGAATGCTCGGCGCTCCCAGGCATGGGTCATGCTGGCTGGGCCTTAATTAGCCCACCCACGTAAAATAGCAGCGCAGCCCCGGTGGGGGCACCCATCAGGTTTGCGCCCACACCCCTCACCCCCCGGCCTGCCCCCCGCACAATCTCCCCAACAGGGGGGAAATTTCTGGCTTATTGATAGGCTAAGTGAGTAGGCAAAAATCTGGCAAATGAAGTATATTTTGGGCAAATGTGAAATTGTCCATTTTGGGAAGGAAACAAACGAAGCATATTATCTAAGAGATTGCAGAGCTCTGAGATTCAGAGGGATAGGGTGTCCTAGTGCATGAATCACAAAAGGTTAATTTGCAGGTACAGCAGGTAATTAGGAAAACTAATAGAATGTTATCATTTATTGCAAAGGGAATTGAATACCAATGTAGGGAGGTTACGCTGAAGTTATATAGAGCACTAGTGAGACCTGTGGGAGGACAGGCGCAGGCACAAGGGGGGCAGGGCCAGCAGGAAGTCCAAGGTGGAAAAGGCCACAGAAGACGCCACTATCCTGCTGCCAGGGTTTACAGGCAGCGATGCAGCTACCTCAATATGTTTGAGGTACAATGCCGAAGGAGGCTCCGTCTCTCCACGGAGACAGTGGCCTCCATTTGTCAGATGATTGGGCCTGAGATCAGCTCCAACTGTGTGGGTGGACACCCCATGCCAGTGGCTCTGAAGGTCACAGTGGCCCTCAACCTCTATGACTCTGGCTCTTTCCAGGGCTCAGTGGGGGATCTGTGCGGAGTCTCCCAATCAGCTGTCCACAGTTGTGTCAAGCTGGTGACAGACGCTCTGTTCAGGCGGTTACTGACCTTTACCATATGGATGAGGCCAGCCAGGCTGAGCCAGAGGCTTTACGGCCATTGCTGGGATCCCCCGTGTCCAGGGTGCTATAGACAGTACACATGGGGCCATCAAGGCACCAGTGGGTCAGCCCGGTCCCTTCGTCAACAGGAAGGGCTTCCACTCCATGAACGTGCAGATAGTGTGTGACCACAGGATGCTGATTCTACAAGTCTGTGCAAGGTACCCAGGCAGCTCCCACGACACCTACATCCTCAGACACTCCCAGGTGCCGGGGCTCTTCAGTGCTCCAGCCGGGCTGGATGGATGGCTGCTGGGTGACAAGGGCTATAATTTGAAGATATTATTCATGATGCCTCTCCACCACCCAAGAACAGAGGCAGAGAGGCGTTACAATATGAGTCTCACCTCCACAAGGGCAGTGGTAGAGAGGACCAAAGGACTTCTCAAGATGTGCTTCTGATACCTGGACCATTCAGGGGGTGCACCACAATAATCCCCAGAGCGGGTGTCACTGACAGTGGTTGCACGCTGTGCTCTCCACAATCTGGCACTTGCAAGGGAGGAAGAGGATCTTGATGCAGCTCCACAAGGAACAGAGGATGAGTCCAGTATTGAGTCAGGAGAGGAGCACAGTGAGGAGAACGGCAAGGGTATGAAGTCAGACCTCAGTAACCTCCAGGGAGGCAGGGACACCTTGACCCAACTCTCCTTCAGCCAGGCTGCCAGAGATCAGCTTCCACCACAGCCAGGGCTGCTGCCTCCATCCCAGGTGTCTGAAAGGACATTTTCATTTCAACCCAAAGAACACTCAGTGCCTGTGCAATAAAGTCAGAACCACTTACATCCAGCATTACAAACTGGCGTACCCTACACCAATAAAAGAAAAAGGTGAAGCATACTCAGGCCATGATGACAGAAACAAAATTTATCTCATTTTGACAATTCCAAGCTATTTACATAAACTTCTCTGATCTTCATCCCCAGACCAGTATAGATAATGTAAACATAAATGAACAATCACCCATGAACTGTCCCTCTTATACTCATGGTGCCTTTAACTTACTCTTGTGAGTGCTACGTCTTGGTTCTCCCCACCCACCCCCCACCCCACCCACCCTCATTGGCACCGGCCTTGGAGACAGCTGCTGACTCTACTGTCCTGTCGGCCTTGATGATCTTGGTGGTTGTCCTCTGGCCACTGGAGCCTGTGCTGGCCCCGCCTGGGAGGGAGCGTTCATTGTCATGGCTGGTATCTCCCCAGTCACTGCAGCCTCATCAGGTGCAGTGGTCACTGGCAGAGGGGTGGAGGAGCTGCTGCCGTCATCCAGCGTGCCCTGAGAGAGTCTCAACAGGGTGGATATGGGGAGGATGTTTCCTCTTGTGGGAGAATCTAGAACTAGGGGTCAATGTTTAAAAATAAGGGGTCACCCACTTAAGGCAGAGATGAAGAGAAAGCTTTTCGCTCAGAAGGTCGTGAGTCTTTGGACCGCTAACAAAAGAACATAAGAACATAAGAAATAGGAACAGGAGTAGACTATTAGGCCCCTCAAGTCTGCTCTGCCATTCAAAAAGATCATGGCTGATCTTGTATTTCGTTTCCACATTCCCATCTAACCCGAGTAACCTCTGATTCTCTTGGCTAGATTCTCTTCCTCAAAAGGCAGTGGAAGCAGGGTCTTTGAATATTTTTAAGGCAGAGGTAGAGAGATTCTTAGATCATAAGACCATAAGACATAGGAGCAGAAATTAGGCCATTTGGCCCATCGAGTCTGCTCCGCCATTCAATCATGGCTGATAAGTTTCTCAACCCCATTCTCCCGCCTTCTCCCCATAACCTTTGATCCCCTTACCAATCAAGAACCTATCTATCTCGGTCTTAAATACACTCAATGACCTGGCCTCCACAGCCTTCTGTGGCAATGAATTCCATTGATTCACCACTCTCTGGCTAAAGAGGTTTCTCCTCATCTCTGTTCTAAAAGGTCTTCCCTTTACTCTGAGGCTGTGCCCTCAGGTCCTCGTCTCTCCTACTAATAGAAACATCTTCCCCACGTCCACTCTATCCAGGCCTTTCAGTGTTCTGTAAGTTTCAATCAGATCCCCCCTCATCCTTCTAAACTCCATCGAGTATGGGCCCAGAGTCCTCAAACATTCCTCATATGATAAGCCTTTCATTCCTGGGATCGTTCTCGTAAACCTCCTCTGGACCATCTCCAAGGCCAGCACATCCTTCCTGAGATACGGGGCCCAAAATTGCTCACAATATTCTAAATGATGTCTGACCAGAGCCTTATAAAGCCTCAGCAGCACATCCCTGCTTTTATATTCTAGTCCTCTCGAAATAAATGCCAACATTGCATTTGACTTCCTAACTACCGACTCAACCTGCAAGTTAACCTTAAGAGAATCCTGGACTAGTACTCTCAAGTCCCTTTGCACTCTAGATTTCTGAATTCTCTCCCCATTTAGAAAATAGTATACGCCTCTATTCTTCCTACTAAAGTGCATGACCTCACACTTCCCCATGTTGTATTCCATCTGCCACTTCTTTGCCCATTCTCCTAACCTGTCCAAATCCTTCTGCAGCCTCCCCGCCTCCTCAATACTACCTGTCCCTCCACCTATCTTTGTATCATCTGCAAACTTAGCCAGGATGCCCTCTTGATTAGCAAGGGGCTGAAAGGCTATCGGGAATAGACAGGAATATGGAGTTAAGGTTACAATCAGATCAGTCATGATCTTATTGAATAGCGGAGCAGGCTTGAGGGGATGAATGGCCTACTCCTGCTCCTATTTTATATTTACGTATATTTGTATGACAGTTCCAATGAGTTTATGCATTTTTTAAACACAATCTTGTCTACTTTTAACAATCCCTAAGGGAACATTACCTCTCCCAAATGTGTCCCTGGACCATATCCAAAGGGGTAACTATCCAAACAAATCCACAGGGTTCAAACCTGTTCCTACCGGGTCTAATCCGCCCACATTGGGTTTCAGGCACCTACCTGACCAAAATAACACATAAACTGTCCCCGCGAACCCCCGATGTGTAACTCAGAACCCGAACGCCCCATCCCCCACCCCTGTAAAAATGGCAGACACCATGTTCGTGGGCGGCTCTTCCAGATTTGGGTCTCTGAGCTCGATCCTGTCTGCATGAAAATTCAGGGCATAGTCTCACGATAAAGAATCAATCATTTACCTCTTACAGAGCACAATCTCAAAATTTACAAACGTTCCAGTGAAGCTCAAAGCAAACTGGAGGAACAGCACCTCATCTGCCAACTAGGCACTTTACAGCCTTCTGCACTGAATATTGAGTTCAACAATTTTAGATCATGAACTCCCTCCTCCATCCCCACCCCCTTTCCGATCCCCCTTTTTCCAATAATTTATATAGATTTTTCTTTTCACACTTATTTCCATTATTTTTAAATGCATTTCCATCCATTGTTTTATCTCTACCTTTTAGCCTATTTCAATCCCTTCCCCCCACCCCACCCCCACTAGGGCTATCTGTACCTTGCTCATCCTACTTTCTACCCTTAATGTCCCCATTAGCACATTCCTTAGATAATATCACCACCTTCAACACCTCTTTGTCCTTTTGTCTATGACATCTTTTGGTTATCTCCACCTATCACTGGCCCTCTATCCAGGACTATCTGTCCCACCCCCCTTTAAACAAGCTTATATTTCAGCTCTTTTCTATTTTTACTTAGTTCTGTTGAAGGGTCAATCAGACTCGAAATGTTAACTGTGTTCCTCTCTGCAGATGCTGTCAGACCTGCTGAGTTTTTCCAAGTGTTTTGTTTTTGAGCAGAACTTGTATTATTGTGAACGGAGAGGAGGATAGTGATAAACTTTGAGAGAACACAGACAGGTTGGTGGAATGGGGGGGACCTGTAGCAGATAAAATTTAATGCAGTGAAGTGTGGAGTGATACATTTTGGTCAAAAGTATGTGGAGAAGCAACATAACATAAAGGACACAATTCTAAAAGGGTTGCAGGAACAGAGGAACTGGGGGCAGATGTGCACAAGTCATTAAAGGTGGTAAGGCAGGTTGAGAATGCGATTAATAAGGCGTACGGAGTCCGAGGCTATATCAATAGTGACATAGAGCACAAGAGCATATGGTGAACCTGTGTAAAACACTGGTTCAGCCTCAGCTGGAGTATTGTCTCCAGTTCTGGGCCCTGCACTTCAGGGAAGATGTGAAGGCTTTTGAGGTGATAAAAAAGATTCATGAGAATGAGGGACTTCAGTTACGTTAATAGATCAGAAAAGCTGGGACTGTTCTCCTTGAAGAAGAGATTTGATAGAGGTGTTTAAAATCATGATGTTTCTGGACAGAGTGGTTAGGGAGAAAGTGTTCCCATTGGCAGAATGGTTGAAGACCAGTTGTTACTGATTCACACTGATTGGCTACAGAACTAACGACAACGTGAGCCAGAATGTTTTGGCAGAGCGAGTGGAGATCTGGAGTGCACTGCCTGAGAATGCGGTGGAAGCAGATTCAACTGTTGCTATCAAAAGGAAACTGGACATTTATCTAAAGAGAAAATATTTGCAGGGCTACAGGAAGCAGGTGGCCAAGTGGGAATTGCAGAGAATGAGCACAGACACAACAAACCAAGTGGAGTCCTTCTGTGCTGTAACCATTCTGTGATGTTCTTGTCTGTAAAGCTGTGCATCTGTATGCTGCACCTGTACAGACTCAGCACATTATAGATGCAATGTGTGGGGTTATGGTGAAAAGGCAGGGGAATGGAACCAAGTTAAAATGCTCCAAGAGCCAGTGCAGACAGGATGGGCTGAATGGCCTCCTTCTAAACCGTAACAATTCTGTGATTCTGTGTGTGTATTTATGTACATATGTACAGAGGTATACTTGTGTGTGTGTGTGTGCTTTGTATGTGTGTGTGTGTGTGTGTATGTATGCACACAGTTTTGTGTCAGCAAAAGGTATTTTATTGTCTACTGTATTTAAGTCTCAGGTTTTGGACTCAGTTTCTCCACATCCAAGTTAGTGGCTAACAAGTCAAATAGAGGATTTAGGAAGAATTTCTTTACAAGGACAGTGGTGAGATTGTGAAACTCGCTCCACATTCTCAAGATGTGGGCATCGCTGGCTAGTCCAAACCTAATTACCTTTGAGGAGTTTGTGGTGTGCTATGTTCTTGAACCACTGCAGTCAATGTGGTGTGGGTGCACCCACAGTGCTGTTCGGGAGTAAGTTCCAAGGGTGGAATTTTACACCTGCAGGATTTGATGGCCCCACCAAAGTCTGTGGCGTTTTGAATGGCTCGCTGTATTTTATAGTCCCGTCCACGCCATGACTGAGCCATAAAATTCCACCCCAGGATTTTGACCCAGCCACAGGTAAGGAACGGCGATATATTTCCAAGTCAGGATGGTGTGTGTCTTGGAGGGGAACTTGCAGGTGGTGGTGTTCCCATGTGTCTGCTGCCCTTGTCCTTCTAGATGGTGGTGGTTGTGGGTTTGGAAGGTGCTGTCTAAGGAGCCTTGGTGAGTTCCTGCAGTGCATCTTGTAGATGGCACACACTGCTGCTACTGTGCGTCGGTGGTGGAGGGAGTGAATGTTGAGTGTGCTGCTTTGTCCTGGATGGTATTGAGCATCTTGAGTGTTGTGGGAGCTGCACTCATCCAGGCAAGTGGAGAGTATTCCATCACACTCCTGACTTGTGCCTTGTAGATGGTGGACAGGCTTTGGGGAGTCAGGAGGTGAGTTAATTTCTGCTGCCTCTGACCTGCTCCTGTAGCCACAGTATTTATATGGCTGGTCCAGTTCAGTTTCTGGTCAATGGTAACCCGCAGGATGTTGTAACGAAGCTGCTCCCACCTTGCAGTTAGGTAGAGAGTTTATTGTCTAGTGACAATGAAGAAATAGCGATATATCAGCAAGGCAGGATATGATGTGAATTGGGGAGAGCTTGGAGCTGATGGTATTCCCTGCACAATGGAACAGGGTGTAAATCACAGAGACAACTGGACCACTCATCATTTCACAGTCTCTCTCTTCCATCCCATTTGAGATATTAATATTTTACAATCTCACTGAGGCACTTTCATTAATGAAAGTCATTCAACAACACTCAATGAACAGTGTTTATTAATTTGAGGACACAAAGTGCATTGCCCATTCTAACAAGGGTGAAAGGTAGGAGAACCAAAAACCAGGTCTCCTTGGATGACAATCGAGACGGGAAGCAGAATTGTCCCAGATTTGCACATATTTGCGCAGGTAGGTAAAAGGGTGTTTTACCCACGGCCACAATGGCTGGTTTTCACGCTGTGTTGTCCCATTCCGGGGGTATCCCACCTCATTAATAATGCATTCCCAGGAAACACACTAGTGGGGTGGCCTCTGATTCGCCCACCCCTCTGTCACCTCAGGCCTTCAGTAATCCAGGCGCCATATTTAAAGAGCGCCCCTGCAGA